>NC_091982.1:194687420-195024375 GCF_044704955.1 Pristiophorus japonicus | reverse complement strand
CTCGCTTGCGCTCTCTCTCTCTCTCTCTCTCTCTCTCTCTCTCTCCAGTCTCGCTCGCGCACTCTCTCTCCAGTCTCGCTCGCGCTCTCTGTCTCCTGTCTCGCTAGCGCTCTCTCCAGTCTCGCTCGCGCTCTCTCTCTCCAGTCTCGCTCGCGCGCTCTCTTCAGTCACGCTCGCCCTCTCTCTCTCTCCAGTCTCGCTCGCCCTCTCTCTCTCCAGTCTCGTTCGTCCTCTCTCTCTCCAGTCTCGCTCGCGCTCTCTCTCTCCAGTCTCGCTCGCGCTCTCTCTCTCCAGTCTCGCTCGTGCTCTCTCTCTCCAGTCTCGCTCGCTAGTCTCGTTCGCGCTCTCTCTCTCTCCAGTCTCGCTCGCGCTCTCTCTCTCTCTCCAGTCTCGCTCGCGCTCTCTCCAGTCTCGCTCGCGCTCTCTCCAGTCTCGCTCGCGCTCTCTCTCTCTCTCTCTCTCTCTCTCTCTCTCCCGTCTCGCTCGCGCTCTCTCTCTCCAGTCTCGCTCGCGCTCTCTCTCTCCAGTCTCGCTCGCGCACCTCTCTCCAGTCTCGCTCGCGCACTCTCTCTCCAGTCTCGCTCGCGCTCTCTCTCTCCAGTCTCGCTCGCGCTCTCTCTCTCCAGTCTCGCTCGCGCTCTCTCTCTCCAGTCTCGCTCGCGCGCTCTCTCCAGTCACGCTCGCGCTCTCTCTCTCCAGTCTCGCTCGCGCTCTCTCTCTCTCCAGTCTCGTTCGCGCTCTCTCTCTCCAGTCTCGCTCGCGCTCTCTCTCTCTCTCTCTCTCTCTCTCTCCAGTCTCGCTTGCGCTCTCTCTCTCTCTCTCTCTCTCTCTCTCTCTCTCTCCAGTCTCGCTTGCGCTCTCTCTCTCTCCAGTCTCGCTTGCGCACTCTCTCTCTCTCTCTCTCTCTCTCTCCAGTCTCGCTCGCGCTCTCTCTCTCCAGTCTCGCTCGCGCTCTCTCTCTCCAGTCTCGCTCGCGCGGTCTCTTCAGTCACGCTCGCCCTCTCTCTCTCTCCAGTCTCGCTCGCCCTCTCTCTCTCCAGTCTCGTTCGTCCTCTCTCTCTCCAGTCTCGCTCGCGCTCTCTCTCTCCAGTCTCGCTCGCGCTCTCTCTCTCCAGTCTCGCTCGTGCTCTCTCTCTCCAGTCTCGCTCGCGCTCTCTCTCTCTCTCTCTCTCTCTCTCTCTAGTCTCGTTCGCGCTCTCTCTCTCTCCAGTCTCGCTCGCGCTCTCTCTCTCTCTCCAGTCTCGCTCGCGCTCTCTCCAGTCTCGCTCGCGCTCTCTCCAGTCTCGCTCGCGCTCTCTCTCTCTCTCTCTCTCTCTCTCTCTCCCCGTCTCGCTCGCGCTCTCTCTCTCCAGTCTCGCTCGCGCTCTCTCTCACCAGTCTCGCTCGCGCTCTCTCTCTCCAGTCTCGCTCGCGCTCTCTCTCTCCAGTCTCGCTCGCGCGCTCTCTCCAGTCACGCTCGCGCTCTCTCTCTCCAGTCTCGCTCGCGCTCTCTCTCTCTCCAGTCTCGTTCGCGCTCTCTCTCTCCAGTCTCGCTCGCGCTCTCTCTCTCTCTCTCTCTCTCCAGTCTCGCTCGCTCTCGCTCTCTCTCTCTCTCCAGTCTCGCTCGCGCTCTCTCTCTCCAGTCTCGCTCGCGCTCTCTCGCTCCAGTCTCGCTCGCGCTCTCTCTCTCCAGTCTCGCTCGCGCTCTCTCTCTCCAGTCTCGCTCGCGCTCTCTCTCTCCAGTCTCGCTCGCGCTCTCTCTCTCCAGTCTCGCTCGCGCTCTCTCTCTCCAGTCTCGCTCGCGCTCTCTCTCTCCAGTCTCGCTCGCGCTCTCTCTCTCCAGTCTCGCTCGCGCTCTCTCCCTCCAGTCTCGCTCGCTCTCTCCAATCACGCTCGCGCTCTCTCTCTCCAGTCTCGCTCGCGCTCTCTCTCTCCAGTCTCGCTCGTACTCTCTCTCTCCAGTCTCGCTGGCGCTCTCTCTCTCCAGTCTCGCTGGCGCTCTCTCTCTCCAGTCTCGCTCGCTCGCTCTCTCCAGTCACGCTCGCGCTCTCTCTCTCCAATCACGCTCGCCCTCTCTCTCTCTGCAGTCTCGCTCGCGCTCTCTGTCTCCAGTCTCGCTCGCGCTCTCTCCAGTCTCGCTCGCGCTCTCTCTCTCCAGTCTCGCTCGCGCTCTCTCTCTCCAGTCTCGCTCGCGCTGTCTCTCTCCAGTCTCGCTCGCGCTCTCTCTCTCTAGTCTCGCTCGCGCTCTCTCTCTCCAGTCTCGCTCGCGCTCTCTCTCTCCAGTCTCGCTCGCGCTGTCTCTCTCCAGTCACGCTCGCGCTCTCTCTCTCTAGTCTCGCTCGCGCTCTCTCTCTCCAGTCTCGCTCGCGCTCTCTCTCTCCAGTCTCGCTCGCGCTCTCTCTCTCCAGTCTCGCTCACGCTCTCTCTCTCCAGTCTCGCTCGCGCTCTCTCTCTCCAGTCTCGCTCGCGCTCTCTCTCTCCAGTCTCGCTCGTGCTCTCTCTCTCCAGTCTCGCTCGCGCTCTCTCTCTCCAGTCTCGCTCGCGCTCTCTCTCTCCAGTCTCGCTCGCGCTCTCTCTCTCCAGTCTCGCTCGCGCTCTCTCTCTCCAGTCACGCTCGCGCTCTCTCTCTCCAATCACGCTCGCCCTCTCTCTCTCTCCAGTCTCGCTCGCGCTCTCTGTCTCCAGTCTCGCTCGCGCTCTCTGTCTCCAGTCTCGCTCGCGCTCTCTCTCTCCAGTCTCGCTCGCGCTCTCTCTCTCTCTCTCTCTCTCCAGTCTCGCTCGCGCTCTCTCTCTCTCTCTCTCCAGTCTCGCTCGCTCTCTCTCTCTCTCTCTCTCTCCAGTCTCGCTCGCGCTCTCTCTCTCTCTCTCTCTCTCCAGTCTCGCTCGCGCTCTCTCTCTCCAGTCTCGCTCGCGCTCTCTCTCTCCAGTCTCGCTCGCGCTCACTCTCTCTCTCTCCAGTCTTGCTTGCTCTCTCTCTCTCTCCAGTCTCGCTCGCGCTCTCTCTCTCTCTCTCTCTCCAGTCTCGCTCGCGCTCTCTCTCTCCAGTCTCGCTCGCGCACTCTCTCTCCAGTCTCGCTCGCGCTCTCTCTCTCCAGTCTCGCTCGCGCTCTCTCTCTCCAGTCTCGCTCGCGCTCTCTCTCTCCAGTCTCGTTCGCGCTCCCTCTCTCCACTCTCGCTCGCGCTCCCTCTCTCCAGTCTCGCTCGCGCTCTCTCTCTCCAGTCTCGCTCGCGCTCTCTCTCTCCAGTCTCGCTCACGCTCTCTCTTTCCAGTCTCGCTCGCGCGCTCTCTCCAGTCACGCTCGCGCTCTCTCTCTCCAGTCACGCTCGCCCTCTCTCTCTCTCCAGTCTCGCTCGCCCTCTCTCTCTCCAGTCTCGCTCGCGCGCTCTCTCCAGTCTCGCTCGCGCTCTCTCTCTCCAGTCTCGCTCGCGCTCTCTCTCTCCAGTCTCGCTCGCGCTCTCTCTCTCCAGTCTCGCTCGCGCTCTCTCTCTCCAGTCTCGCTCGCGCTCTCTCTCTCCAGTCTCGCTCGCGCGCTCTCTCTCCAGTCTCGCTCGCGCTCTCTCTCTCCAGTCTCGCTCGCGCGCTCTCCCTCCAGTCTCGCTCGCTCGCTCGCTCTCCCCAGTCTCGCTCACTCGCTCTCTCTCCCCAGTCTCGCTCGCTCGCTCTCTCTCCCCAGTCTCGCTCGCTCGCTCGCTCTCCCCAGTCTCGCTCGCTCGCTCTCTCTCCCCAGTCTCGCTCGCTCGCTCTCTCTCCCCAGTCTCGCTCGCTCGCTCTCTCTCCCCAGTCTCGCTCGCTCGCTCTCTCCCCAGTCTCGCTCGCTCTCCCCAGTCTCGCTCGCTCTCTCCCCAGTCTCGCTCGCTCTCTCCCCAGTCTCGCTCGCTCGCTCGCTCTCTCTCCCACTCTCCCCAGTCTCGCTCGCTCGCTCTCCCCAGTCTCGCTCTCTCGCGCTCTCTCTCTCCAGTCTCGCTCGCTAGCGCTCTCTCTCTCCAGTCTCGCTCGCGCTCTCTCTCTCCAGTCTCGCTCTCTCTCTCGCTCGCTCTCTCCCCAGTCTCGCTCGCTCTCTCCCCAGTCTCGCTCGCTCTCTCCCCAGTCTCGCTCGCTCTCTCCCCAGTCTCGCTCGCTCTCTCCCCAGTCTCGCTCGCTCGCTCTCTCTCTCTCCCACTCTCCCCAGTCTCGCTCGCTCGCTCGCTCTCCCCAGTCTCGCTCTCTCGCGCTCTCTCTCTCCAGTCTCGCTCGCGCGCTCTCTCTCTCTCTCTCTCTCTCTCTCTCCAGTCTTGCTCGCTCTCTCTCTCTCTCCAGTCTCGCTCGCGCTCTCTCTCTCTCTCTCTCCAGTCTCGCTCGCGCTCTATCTCTCCAGTCTCGCTTGCGCTCTATCTCTCCAGTCTCGCTCGCGCTCTCTCTCTCCAGTCTCGCTCGCCCTCTCTCTCTCTCCAGTCTCGCTCGCGCTCTCTCTCTCCAGTCTCGCTCGCGCTCTCTCTCTCCAGTCTCGCTCGCGCTCTCTCTCTCCAGTCTCGCTCGCGCTCTCTCTCTCCAGTCTCGCTCGCGCTCTCTCTCTCCAGTCTCGCTCGCGCTCTCTCTCTCTCTCTCTCTCGTCTCGTTCGCGCTCTCTCTCCCCAGTCTCGCTCGCTCGCTCTCTCTCCCCAGTCTCGCTCGCTCGCTCGCTCTCTCTCCCCAGTCTCGCTCGCTCTCTCCCCAGTCTCGCTCGCTCTCTCCCCAGTCTCGCTCGCTCTCTCCCCAGTCTCGCTCGCTCTCTCCCCAGTCTCGCTCGCTCTCTCCCCAGTCTCGCTCGCTCTCTCCCCAGTCTCGCTCGCTCTCTCCCCAGTCTCGCTCGCGCTCTCTCTCTCCAGTCTCGCTCGCGCTCTCTCCAGTCTCGCTCGCGCTCTCTCCTCCAGTCTCGCTCGCGCTCTCTCTCTCCAGTCTCGCTCGCGCTCTCTCTCTCCAGTCTCGCTCGCGCTCTCTCTCTCCAGTCTCGCTCGCGCTCTCTCTCTCCAGTCTCGCTCGCGCTCTCTCTCTCCAGTCTCGCTCGCTCTCTCTCGCTCCAGTCTCGCTCGCTCTCTCTCTCTCCCCCCAGTCTCGCTCGCTCTCCCCAGTCTCGCTCGCTCGCTCGCTCTCCCCAGTCTCGCTCGCTCGCTCGCTCTCCCCAGTCTCGCTCGCTCGCTCGCTCTCCCCAGTCTCGCTCGCTCGCTCGCTCTCCCCAGTCTCGCTCGCTCGCTCGCTCTCCCCAGTCTCGCTCGCTCGCTCTCTCTCCCCAGTCTCGCTCGCTCGCTCTCTCTCCCCAGTCTCGCTCGCTCGCTCTCTCCCCAGTCTCGCTCGCTCTCTCCCCAGTCTCGCTCGCTCTCTCCCCAGTCTCGCTCGCTCTCTCCCCAGTCTCGCTCGCTCGCTCGCTCTCTCTCCCACTCTCCCCAGTCTCGCTCGCTCGCTCTCCCCAGTCTCGCTCTCTCGCGCTCTCTCTCTCCAGTCTCGCTCGCTCGCGCTCTCTCTCTCCAGTCTCGCTCGCGCTCTCTCTCTCCAGTCTCGCTCTCTCTCTCGCTCGCTCTCTCCCCAGTCTCGCTCGCTCTCTCCCCAGTCTCGCTCGCTCTCTCCCCAGTCTCGCTCGCTCTCTCCCCAGTCTCGCTCGCTCGCTCTCTCTCTCTCCCACTCTCCCCAGTCTCGCTCGCTCGCTCGCTCTCCCCAGTCTCGCTCTCTCGCGCTCTCTCTCTCCAGTCTCGCTCGCGCGCTCTCTCTCTCTCTCTCTCTCTCTCTCTCCAGTCTTGCTCGCTCTCTCTCTCTCCAGTCTCGCTCGCGCTCTCTCTCTCTCTCTCTCCAGTCTCGCTCGCGCTCTATCTCTCCAGTCTCGCTTGCGCTCTATCTCTCCAGTCTCGCTCGCGCTCTCTCTCTCCAGTCTCGCTCGCCCTCTCTCTCTCCAGTCTCGCTCGCGCTCTCTCTCTCCAGTCTCGCTCGCGCTCTCTCTCTCCAGTCTCGCTCGCGCTCTCTCTCTCCAGTCTCGCTCGCGCTCTCTCTCTCCAGTCTCGCTCGCGCTCTCTCTCTCCAGTCTCGCTCGCGCTCTCTCTCTCTCTCTCTCTCGTCTCGTTCGCGCTCTCTCTCCCCAGTCTCGCTCGCTCGCTCTCTCTCCCCAGTCTCGCTCGCTCGCTCGCTCTCTCTCCCCAGTCTCGCTCGCTCTCTCCCCAGTCTCGCTCGCTCTCTCCCCAGTCTCGCTCGCTCTCTCCCCAGTCTCGCTCGCTCGCTCGCTCACCCCAGTCTCGCTCGCTCGCTCTCTCTCCCCAGTCTCGCTCGCTCGCTCTCTCTCCCCAGTCTCGCTCGCTCGCTCTCTCTCCCCAGTCTCGCTCGCTCGCTCTCTCTCCCCAGTCTCGCTCGCTCGCTCTCTCTCCCCAGTCTCGCTCGCTCGCTCTCTCTCCCCAGTCTCGCTCGCTCGCTCTCTCTCCCCAGTCTCGCTCGCTCGCTCGCTCTCTCTCCCCAGTCTCGCTCGCTCGCTCTCTCTCCCCAGTCTCGCTCGCTCGCTCTCTCTCCCCAGTCTCGCTCGCTCGCTCTCTCTCCCCAGTCTCGCTCGCTCGCTCTCTCTCCCCAGTCTCGCTCGCTTGCTCGCTCTCCCCAGTCTCGCTCGCTCGCTCTCTCTCCCCAGTCTCGCTCGCTCGCTCTCTCTCCCCAGTCTCGCTCGCTCGCTCTCTCTCCCCAGTCTCGCTCGCTCGCTCTCTCTCCCCAGTCTCGCTCGCTCGCTCTCTCTCCCCAGTCTCGCTCGCTCTCTCTCCCCAGTCTCGCTCGCTCGCTCTCTCTCCCCAGTCTCGCTCACTCGCTCTCCCCAGTCTCGCTCGCTCACTCGCTCTCCCCAGTCTCGCTCGCTCGCTCGCTCTCTCTCCCCAGTCTCGCTCGCTCGCTCTCTCTCCCCAGTCTCGCTCGCTCGCTCTCTCTCCCCAGTCTCGCTCGCTCGCTCTCTCTCCCCAGTCTCGCTCGCTCGCTCTCTCTCCCCAGTCTCGCTCGCTCGCTCTCTCTCCCCAGTCTCGCTCGCTCGCTCTCTCTCCCCAGTCTCGCTCGCTCGCTCTCTCTCCCCAGTCTCGCTCGCTCGCTCTCTCTCCCCAGTCTCGCTCGCTCGCTCTCTCTCCCCAGTCTCGCTCGCTCGCTCTCTCTCCCCAGTCTCGCTCGCTCGCTCTCTCTCCCCAGTCTCGCTCGCTCTCTCCCCAGTCTCGCTCGCTCGCTCGCTCTCTCTCCCACTCTCCCCAGTCTCGCTCGCTCGCTCTCCCCAGTCTCGCTCTCTCGCGCTCTCTCTCTCCAGTCTCGCTCGCTCGCGCTCTCTCTCTCTCTCTCTCTCTCGCTCGCTCTCTCCCCAGTCTCGCTCGCTCTCTCCCCAGTCTCGCTCGCTCTCTCCCCAGTCTCGCTCGCTCGCTCTCTCTCTCTCCCACTCTCCCCAGTCTCGCTCGCTCGCTCGCTCTCCCCAGTCTCGCTCTCTCGCGCTCTCTCTCTCCAGTCTCGCTCGCGCGCTCTCTCTCTCTCTCTCTCTCTCTCTCTCCAGTCTTGCTCGCTCTCTCTCTCTCTCCAGTCTCGCTCACGCTCTCTCTCTCTCTCTCTCCAGTCTCGCTCGCGCTCTATCTCTCCAGTCTCGCTTGCGCTCTATCTCTCCAGTCTCGCTCGCGCTCTCTCTCTCCAGTCTCGCTCGCCCTCTCTCTCTCTCCAGTCTCGCTCGCGCTCTCTCTCTCCAGTCTCGCTCGCGCTCTCTCTCTCCAGTCTCGCTCGCGCTCTCTCTCTCCAGTCTCGCTCGCGCTCTCTCTCTCTCTCTCTCTCTCGTCTCGTTCGCGCTCTCTCTCCCCAGTCTCGCTCGCTCGCTCTCTCCCCAGTCTCGCTCTCTCTCCCCAGTCTCGCTCGCTCGCTCGCTCTCTCTCCCCAGTCTCGCTCGCTCTCTCCCCAGTCTCGCTCGCTCTCTCCCCAGTCTCGCTCGCTCTCTCCCCAGTCTCGCTCGCTCTCTCCCCAGTCTCGCTCGCTCTCTCCCCAGTCTCGCTCGCTCTCTCCCCAGTCTCGCTCGCTCTCTCCCCAGTCTCGCTCGCTCTCTCCCCAGTCTCGCTCGCTCTCTCCCCAGTCTCGCTCGCTCTCTCCCCGGTCTCGCTCGCTCTCTCCCCGGTCTCGCTCGCTCTCTCCCCGGTCTCGCTCGCTCTCTCCCCAGTCTCGCTCGCTCTCTCCCCAGTCTCGCTCGCTCGCTCTCCCCAGTCTCGCTCGCTCGCTCTCCCCAGTCTCGCTCGCTCGCTCGCTCTCCCCAGTCTCGCTCGCTCGCTCGCTCTCCCCAGTCTCGCTCGCTCGCTCGCTCTCCCCAGTCTCGCTCGCTCGCTCGCTCTCCCCAGTCTCGCTCGCTCGCTCGCTCGCTCTCCCCAGTCTCGCTCGCTCGCTCGCTCTCCCCAGTCTCGCTCTCTTGCGCTCTCTCTCTCCAGGCTCGCCCGCTCGCTCGCGCTCTCTCTCTCTCTCTCTCTCCAGTCTCGCTCGCGCTCTCTCTCTCTCTCTCTCTCCAGTCTCGCTCGCGCTCTCTCTCTCTCTCTCTCTCTCCAGTCTCGCTCGCGCTCTCTCTCTCTCTCTCTCTCTCTCTCCAGTCTCGCTCGCGCTCTCTCTCTCTCTCTCTCTCTCTCTCCAGTCTCGTTCGCGCTCTCTCTCTCTCCAGTCTCGCTTGCGCTCTCTCTCTCTCCAGTCTCGCTCGCGCACTCTCTCTCTCTCTCTCTCTCTCCAGTCTCGTTCGCGCTCTCTCTCTCTCCAGTCTCGCTTGCGTCTCTCTCTCTCTCTCTCTCTCTCTCTCTCTCTCTCTCTCTCTCTCCAGTCTCGCTCGCGCACTCTCTCTCCAGTCTCGCTCGCGCTCTCTGTCTCCTGTCTCGCTAGCGCTCTCTCCAGTCTCGCTCGCACTCTCTCCAGTCTCGCTCGTCCTCTCTCTCTCCAGTCTCGCTCGCGCTCTCTCTCTCCAGTCTCGCTCGCGTTCTCCCTCTCTCCAGTCACGCTCGCCCTCTCTCTCTCTCCAGTCTCGCTCGCCCTCTCTCTCTCCAGTCTCGCTCGTCCTCTCTCTCTCCAGTCTCACTCGCGCTCTCTCTCTCCAGTCTCGCTCGCGCTCTCTCTCTCCAGTCTCGCTCGTGCTCTCTCTCTCCAGTCTCGCTCGCGCTCTCTCTCTCTCTCTCTCTCTCTAGTCTCGTTCGCGCTCTCTCTCTCTCCAGTCTTGCTCGCTCTCTCTCTCTCTCTCTCCAGTCTCGCTCGCGCTCTCTCCAGTCTCGCTCGCGCTCTCTCTCTCTCTCTCTCTCTCTCTCTCTCTCTCCAGTCTCGCTCGCGCTCTCTCTCTCCAGTCTCGCTCGCGCTCTCTCTCTCCAGTCTCGCTCGCGCTCTCTCTCTCCAGTCTCGCTCGCGCTCTCTCTCTCCAGTCTCGCTCGCGCTCTCTCTCTCCAGTCTCGCTCGCGCTCTCTCTCTCCAGTCTCGCTCGCGCGCTCTCTCCAGTCTCGTCGCTCTCTCTCTCTCTCCAGTCTCGCTCGCCCTCTCTCTCTCCAGTCTCGCTCGCTCTCTCTCTCTCCCCAGTCTCGCTCGCCCTCTCTCTCCCCAGTCTCGCTCGCCCTCTCTCTCTCCAGTCACGCTCGCGCTCTCTCTCTCCAGTCTCGCTCGCTCTCTCTCTCTCCCCAGTCTCGCTCGCTCTCTCTCTCTCCCCAGTCTCGCTCGCGCTCTGTCTCTCCCCAGTCTCGCTCGCTCTCTCTCCCCAGTCTCGCTCGTTCGCTCTCTCTCCCCAGTCTCGCTTGTTCGCTCTCCCCAGTCTCGCTCGTTCGCTCTCTCTCCCCAGTCTCGCTCGTTCGCGCTCTCTCCCCAGTCTCGCTCGCTCGCTCTCTCTCTACCCAGTCTCGCTCGCTCGCTCTCTCTCTTCCCAGTCTCGCTCGCTCTCTTCCCAGTCTCGCTCGCTCGCTCTCTCTCCCGCCAGGCTCGCTCTCTCGCGCACTCTCTCTCCCCAGTCTTGCTTGCTCGCTCGCGCTCTCTCTCTCTCTCTCTCCCCAGTCTCGCTCGCTCTCTCTCTCTCTCTCTCTCTCTCCCACTCTCCCCAGTCTCGTTCGCTCTCTCTCTCTCTCTCTCTCCCTCTCTCTCCCCAGTCCTCTTCCTCTCTCTCGCTCTCTCTCTCTCTCGCTCTCTCTCTCTCTCTTCTCCCCCCTCTCTCTCTCCCCCCCTCTCTCTCTCTCCCTCCCCAGTCTCGCTCGCTCGCTCTCTCTCTCTCTCTCTCTCTCTCTCTCCCCAGTCTCGCTTCCTCGCTCTCTCCTCCCTCCCCCCAGTCTTGCTTGCTCTCTCCCCAGTCTCGCTCTCTCCCACCTCTGATATTTTTTCTCTCTCTGAAGGCCGCAAAAATATTCTTGAAGATAATCACAACGATATTTTAGGCAAAAGTCCTGGAGATAATCCATTGCCTGAGAAACAGCTCCAGCGACAATAAGCTCCACGCAGGTCGTGGTTCAGTCGTACTTTCGGCTTCCTCGTATGTTGCACTGTGGATGCGTGATCGAATTGAGCACGCCTGCACTTAAAGGGGGCGGAGTCCGTGGTGTGCATGCACCGAAGGACACAGAAAAATCTTGCAAATAAGCACTCCGATGATTTAATGGGATTTGCCTGTGTCAACGTGTCACTGTAACTGCACAGTGCTTTCTGAATAATAGTGTAATCTACCATTTCATCTGAAAGAGGGAGAGGAGCAGAGGAGGAGAAACATGAAAGTGAAGGGCATGAGAAATATACCTGTAACTAACTTGAATGGTGCCATGGAATGTTTGCTATTATATGGCAAGTGCAAAACTGAATCACAAGATTTGCAATTCGATGAAATATGGCTAATTTAATGGCCCAGATTTTGCTGTATTACTAATGATGAGGCTATCAGCTCTTGCTGTTATTGCACGGTAAATATGTCAGCAACCTCTGGCATCCGCACAGGCGCAGTTAAATGTGGAATTTCATTTTAATTCACTGTCTGTCGATGATGTAAATCTAATTTATATTTTTTCCTTTATACTTACTGGTCTGGACTCTGGGAGAAGAAATTCATGTCATTTGCGCCTCCCCGTTATTGGGGCGCAAACGACTTCTTCCCTGGGGTGCGGGGCCACTACCGCCGCCTGCAGAATTCCGCAGGAGTTGGCAGAGGCGCAAGCCAGTCGCACCCTGGGCCGCTGTGCTGGCGATGCTGACGTCAACACCATGCGCGGCGAAACATTTTCGCCCCAGAGTGAAAATTTGGTAGCGCCTCATGAGGCCTCATGATGCCCACGCCAGCTTCGCAGGTCACAAGCTAGGCCACACTCTGCTCTCAGGGCGAAAATGAAAGGGGAGGTGAGTCGCGCATTTTGTAAAAAATGGCCGACTTACCAGTCTCAGCCTTGCCTTGTTGAATTCGCGGGGACCATGCCACGATGTTGCTACCACGGCACCCCGCTCCCCGGTGGTGAAGTGGTGGCCCCTTCTCCCCTTCTTTAACAGAAGGGGCGGGCCCGTGATCCCGCCAGCGGTTCCTGCGGTTAGTGCCCCAGCGCCACCCCGAGAGGATGTGGAGTGCGCGACATTGTGCTCCACTTCCTCTCGGGGGCGGTAAACCCAATTTCACTGCCAGGGCGGGACTTCTGCACTGGGTGCAGGAAGTCCCACCTCACAGCGGTTACCACCCCTAAACGGGGCAGTACCGAACTTTGGCACTTGTGTATCTCAGTGAGGCTTCTTCAGTCTGATTGATTGAAGAGGCTCGCTGTTGCTTTCCCTGTTGACAGACGCTACAGATCCCCTATAGAGGGCGCCGCATTGAAACCGACGCTGGATTTGTGGAAATCTCCATTGACAAGCCCACGAAAAGTCTGTGGGCAGTTGTACGCGAGGTGAACGGCAAAAACTGAGGGCCATAGTGTTTAGGCTTCAAGTGCTTGGGAGGGCATGATGGAGATTCAGTATAGCATTTTAGTTGGTTTCAAACAAAACTGTATAATGAATCTGACATATGTGATAGGGCAGCCAGGAAAGTTGGCCTACCTATAATGGCATGGGAATGGGTTTAAAGGAGTGCATTTGGTGCAGTCCAGGAGGCTTGCAGGGCCATCATTGGAACTATGAAAGCAAAACAAAAATAGATGAGTCAAAAAATCTCTTCAGCAAAGTCTAGATTACCAGTGTTGTTTTACTTTCTCTGCCCTCTGGAAGAACTGCTCTTCACTGAGCTGCTAAGTTCATGAATCTTAAGTAGGGAAAGTTACTTGATCTAAATGTCTCTGCTCATAAGATGGCCATTAATCCACTTTTAATTTGTTACTTGTGATTAAGCTAATCAAAGTTGTTTGTCGAATTGTATTTCTAGAGCCCTTCCATATTTCAAAATAACTTTTTCAAGTGGTTGAATCACTCTCCTTCCTTCCCTGAGATGCAAGCGTTAGCTTCTGGAGCATCAAGTCATTGAGCTCCCTTTTGGCAGTGGGGTTACCGGTTTCACCTGCGCATGATCGACGACGTGAGCTGGTTTCACTCTCGTCTTTATTGATTTCAGACACTTGTATAGGTAGTGAAACACTTACCTCTTCCTGTCATCATCATAGGCGGTCCCTCGAACGAGGATGATTTGCTTCCATGGGAGTTCACAGATGTTTCAATGAAGGACCTGATGTTCCAGTCCTGAACTCCAGTTGAGGGGGTGGAAGATGCCTGTGCGTGGATTTTTTTAATGTGTGAACCTCTACATGTTAACTGTAACTGGCTAGTGGAGCCTTATAATACAACTTCTTCCTTTCTGTCTTGACTTATTTCATCCTTGTAAAAGCACTCCCTTTACATCTTATCGGTGCAAGTTACTTACAGCAGTAAACTAAGCATCTCCGTCTAACTCAGACATGAGAAGCTAAGCGAGTCTGAGAACGACAAAGATTTTGCTGCTTTTACCACTTCTACAAGAGACAGAGAAGCACTGCTACAGATTGTATGTAAACTACTACAGGGGTGCAAATCCCCCTATATTTATATTTAATTTTAAAAGTTCTCTCATGTTCCTTGGACCAATCTGAATGCTGTCAGTCACCTTTGATAAATGTGGAGTTCTGTTAATGTCATTGAGCTATTGAAGCATGGTTTTACCTGGAACATGACAGACTTCATGTCCCGTTTACAGCTTATCCACCCAGGTTTCTCAAGGGTATTTTCCACACAAATGGGGGAGCTGTCAGGACTGGGAACCTTGACCATTTTTTTCCCACCGTAACCCAAGGGTGTGGAAAGGCAATTGTTTTGCCCCGACTTTAAATTGAACCTTTTAAGTGTTTGGTTTTACTTTGACCAGACTGTTTGAATTAATTCTGGGTTACTCTTGTGCTTATTTTTGTGCAAATTCTGGAAGCCAGCATCGTTCTGAAATGTAAATTAGAGCTACAAAATTGGTCAAACTGTTTATTTCGTTATAGTTGTAAGTGTAAATGTAAATAGCACCATTTGCATCATCGACAAAGCAGTTTACTGGTGGAGCATGGTAACAAGTCCCAGAGAGATTTATACTGTATTTTTAAAAAAGAATCCGCATTCTGCTGCATGCTTGGCTAATGAATTGGGTTTTGTAATTTATCACATGCTGTAAACATTCTATTGGGGGCAGGACAACGGGGGAGAAGAGAGTGGGGGAAGCAGAATAAGAGATTTCCCATCTGGGGGCTCATATTTTTAAATTTGACCTGAAACCTATGTAACTTGTTGGTAATATTCAGAAAACTTGTTCCACCTCAGCTATTGTGTCTCTTGGTTGAATTAAATATCTCACAATATAGTCCTTTAACAAACTTTCATGATTTTTGAAAAGGATCTTACACGATCAGAGAGTTAATATGCTCCAGTAAATTGGTTAGGTTTTTGATTATGCTTTATCCAAAGTGTTCATTTAGCAACAGTTTTTTTTTAAGTTTTGCATTTAAAAAAAATGTTTATTCTTGGGAAGGGCTCAATTGATTGATTAAAATCAACAAAGTCAAAAACTGTTTTGCGGGTTGCAATGTGATGGATCATTGATTATAGGATGCATTCTAAATGAATTTCAACTTTTCTGTTTTATTTTAAACTGGAATTTTTTTAATTTTCAAAAATAAATTCTAGCAGGCCTGAAGCCCCAAATCTCTAAAATCTCTGGTGGGTAATCAATAATGGATAATCGTGGCTCTACTGTATTTGCATTTCTATGCTTGAATCTCTGTGTTCAAGGACACAGAGACATAAACATTTTACTGTATGTGCAATCATTCCCCGCCCCCCCCCCCTCAGAAGAAAAGGTATACTGTATAGCATTCAGTCCTCTGAGAGAGGTTTATATCCATCTGAAATGTTAATGCATTTCATAGTTGGTTTGTAGATGCTTGTTGCTAACAGAACAGAACAGAACAGAACAGAATGAAAGGCATAGGACTGTCATGGTGTATAAAGACAACATTTGATGTTTGGAATGCTTTTAAAAGTACAGATACACATTTTCCCACTTATGAAAGTGGATAGAATGGGGCCACATGAAAGAAACCACCTGCTTGTTGAATAGTCAAGTGGTGAAAATATTAATGCTTCCAAAGTTTTTCAACAGCACTTACTGATTTTGGCTCATCCTCGACAGATGACATCCCTATGATGTGGCCTCAGCAGCAAAAGAACCATCATGTCCTGCAGTGTTTAATCATCTCGGTCTACACTCCTCTCTCTAGCATTTTGTGGTAGTGATCCTAATTCAATTCGATTTAGCATCATTATGGATAAGGACAAAGAAAAAACAGGAGTAAGGGTTCTAAATTGGGGTAAGGCCAATTTTACTAGGCTGAGAGGTGATTTAGCAAAAGTGGACTGGAAACAGTTACTTGAAGGTAAATCAGTGCCAGAGCACTGGGATGCATTCAAGAGAGAGATACATGGAGTTCAGGGTAAACATGTTCCCACGAAGAAAAAGGGTAGGACTGCCAAATTTAGAGCCTCCTGGATGACGAGGCAAAAAAGGGAAGCCTATATCAGATATCGTGAGCTCAATACTGCAGAAAACCTAGAAGAGTATAGAAAATGCAGGGGTGAAATTAAGAAGGAAATTAGGAAAGCAAAAAGAGGTCATGAAAAAATAATGGCAAGTAGAATCAAAGAAAACCCAAAAATGTTTTACAATTTCATAACGAGCAACATGATAACTAAGGAAAGAGTAGGGCCTATTGGGGACCAAAATGGTGATCCATGTGTGGAGGTGGAGGATTTCAGTAAGGTACTCAATTAATACTTTGTGGCTGTCTTCACAAAAGAGGCGGACGATGACAATGCTGAAGTTCAGGAGGAAGATTGTGAAATATTGGATGGGATAAACACAGATAGAGAGGAAATATTAAAGGGTTTTGCATCCTTAAATCACCAGGACCGGATGAAATATATCCAAGGCTATTAAAAGAAGCAAGGGAGGAAATTGCAGAGGCTCTGACCATTTTTCAATCCTCTCTGGCTACAGGAGTTGTGCCAGAGGATTGGAGAATGTTGTGCATTTGTTTAAAAAGGGAGGAAGGGATAGACCGAGTAATTACAGGCTAGTCAGCCTAACCTCGGTGGTGGGAAAATTACTGGAATCAATTCTGAGGGACAGTATAAACTTTTATTTAGAAAGACACAGATTAATCAAGGACAGTCAGCATGGATTTGTTAAGGTTGTGTCTGAATAATGTGATTTGAGGAGGTAACAAGGACAGTCAATGAGGGCAGTGCCTTTGATGTAGTCTACATGGATTTTAGCAAGGCTTTTGACAAGGTCCCACATGGCAGGCTGATCAAAAAGTAAAAGTCCATGGGATCCAAGGGAGACTGGCAAATGGGATCCAAAATTGGCTCAGTGGCAGGAAGCAAAGTAATAGTTGAGGCTGTCTCCAGTGGGGTTCCACAGGGCTCAGTACTCTGTCCCCTACTTTTTGTAGTACAGGTACGTTGTCTAAAATCCAGAATCTTCGGGACCGATTCCGTTCCACTTTTTGGGTTTTTCCGGATTTCAGACAAAATCAATAGCCTGAAATCTGGAATCCTCGACCAAATCCGTGCTGAACTTTGGCTCTTGCCTCAAAAATGCCCGGTTTTCGGACAATAATTCCAGATTCCAGTCAACTCCCTATCTGCAAAATGTCCGTTTTTTGGACAATTCCGGTTTTCGGAGTTACGGATTCGGGAGGTTGCACCTGTGTATATTTATGAATTAGACTTGAATGTAGGGGCCTGATAAAGAAATTTGCAGATGATACAAAAATTGGCCATGTGGTTAACAGTGAGGGGCGTTACCAGCCACCAACGCCCGTTTTACCCATTTAGACCACTTTGGCCAGCTAATAGTTACTCCAAACTAACTTAGGCCAGCGTATGTGGCCACGTGTGAAAACCCTTGTGGAGAGTTAAAAAATCAGTGCAGGTAGGTACATTGGAGGCCAGCAGAACTTAATGACTTGACTAAAGAATGTGAATTGGATCAAACAGCTATACAGGACATCATATGACAAACTTCGCAAACTTAATTTACTATACAACAGAAGCATTCATAGAAGCTTAAACTACAAAAATAAAATAAGTTAAAGATAGTTGAATTAAATTGCCCTAATTTGATTTGACAGACTCAAATGGATATATTCTAAATAATTGTGTGTATGGTCTTTCCCAACAACAACAAAGAATATAATCGGCAAAGTCAATCTTTTCCGAATCGAGCTTGCTCTTTCCCCGAACGGCACGATCTCGATGTCCGGTCCGAAAGAGGCATTTTCTCCTGCACCAAGAAAATTTCTCCTGCTTCTGTCTCTCAGGCCAGGCATACCTCTAACTAGCATCAATTATGCCGAATTCGCACGCTGCAGCACGCACACACACATCTTCAGCCTGGGAAGGCAGCGGGCCGGCCTATGCGATCGGCCACTTGGCCTGGGATCGTGGTGGGATGCATCAGGTCCCCCGTTGCAACATGCACACGGAGAGGCTGGGGGCAGGAGCTACTGCGCATGCGCGCACACTTCAATGCGCATGTGCAAACGTCCCGACACTGTTTTCAGCACAGGATGCTAGCTCCGCCCCCGACCCAACTGGCCACGCTGCGCGAAGACCTGGGAGAGACCGGACAGTGTCCAAAGTGGGGACTGATTTTTTTTTTTTTTTTTTTTTGGAGCAGTTTTCCACACAGAAAGTCGGCGCATCTCCCGTGAGTGCGCCGAAAAAAACGGGTGGACCAATTTTGAACCCAACAAATGGGAGATAGAGGGGTGTGGCATATGTCCACAGATCCTGAAAGGTAGCAGGACAGATCGATAAGGTAGGTAAAAAGGCATACGGAATGCTTTCCTTTATTAGCCGAGGCATAGAATACAAGAGGAGGGAAGTTATGCTTGAACTGTATACAACACTAGTTAGGCCACAGCTTGAGTACTGCCTGCAGTTCTGGTCACCACATTATAGGAAGGATGTGATTGCACTAGAAAGTGTGCAGAGGAGATTTACGAGGATGTTGCCAGGACTGGGAAAATTCAGCTATGAGGAAAGTTTGGATAGGCTGGGGTTGTTTTCCTTGGAACAGAGGAGGCTGAGGGGAAATTTAATTGAGGTGTATAAAATTATGAGGGGCCGAGATAGAGTGGATAGGAAGGACCTTTTTCCCTTAGCAAAGGGGTCAATAACCAGGCGGCATAGATTTAAAGTAGTTGGTAGAAGGATTAGAGGGGAAATGAGAAAAAATGTCTTCATCCAGAGGGTGGTGGGAGTCTGGAACTCACTGCCTGAAAGGATGGTAGAGGCAGAAACCCTCACCACATTTAAAAAGTACTTGGATGTGCACTTAAAGAGCAGTAATGTACAGGGCTACGGACCGAGTGCTGAAAGGTGGGATTAGGCTGGGTAGCTCCTTTTCGACTGGCACGGACACGATGGGCCGAATGGCCACCTTCTGTGTTGTAATTTTCTCTATGATTCTGTGATTCATCCCCAGCTTGATATTATCCAACTCATTCAGAAAGAGTCTAACGAAGCAACAACTCCTGCTTCTGCCGGGAGCTTATCCGTGGCTCTAATTTATTTTAATTTGTTAGTTTTTAACTTTTATCCTCTACTTCTGTACCCACAGTTCAAGGCAAAAAGACTGCTTATACCATAGAGCCTGAAATTCTGGGATCATTCTTGTTCCTCTTCTGTGTGTCTCGCCAATGCATCAATGTCCCAAGAGTTTGAAGTTCCTGGTTGCTTTCCTTGATCTTAGTCGCAAACCAACAAAAAAAAATTAAACTTTCTTAATTCCCAGTGAATAGATTTTTTAAGTTTAGACCAAAAATGCTGCAGCAGTCTTGAGAGATATTAAAAATTTTACATGAGTGTTTATATCCTGTTCCAGATAAGTCATTGTTGTTGACTTGACGTATGTTTCCTACATTGCATTTTTTCAGGATGACAGAAGTGATGGGTTTTCGGAAAGACATGTTGAAAGAAATAGCCACAAGGCATTTTATTTCTAGAATTACTGGTGCCTACAAATTTAACTTCGATTGTACAGCTGAATTTGTTTATCAGCTTTAAACACTGCTCTCTTGGTGGGTTTCAAGACAGTTGCATCCAGCACAGTAATCCCTTGTTTACACGTGCATTGAAATGAACTAAGAATTTCCAAATGTTCTTTACTTTCAATAAAAATGGATTAGCACTTTCTGATTTGTACAGAAGGGATTAAACCATCGAAGGAAGTTATTAACTACAATGTGTCTGTGCTAGCTCTTTGTTGGAACAATCCAAAAACAATCATACTGCATTTTTCTCTCCCCATAGCTCTGTATTTTCTTCTGATTTTACTTTTTAAAAAATAGAGTGATCACTGCTGGAATTAGACCCTTTGCTAAAGACATCCGTGCTCCAACAATTCTGCACATAAAGTTTTTTTTCTCTAAATCTCTTTCCTCATTCACTTCATGACAATTTAAAATTAAAAATTGGATCTCCAACCAGAAGCAATAATCTATCCCTATTTATGCTATCAAAACACTTCATAATGTTACAAATCTCTGTCATCCCTCTTATCATTCTTGTAAATCTACACTGCATGATCTCAATGGCTTTATTGTCCTTTGCATAAAGGGATGCCTACAATATCACAGTATTTGCACTGTGGCTTGTCTGTTGTCCTGTACAAATTTATCATTACTTCTTTGCCTTTGACCTGAGATCTCTATTTATGATGCCTAAAATGCTATTTGTGGAAGAAGAATACACGATAGCTTTTAACAGGGAGGTGGATGAATATTTGAATGAGAGCATTTTTAGAGGGTATTGGAAAAGGACAGGTGCATGGGAATAAGTGGATAGCTGGCACAAATGTGATGGGCTGAATGGCTTTTTTCTGTGCTACAAAATACTATGTCGTAGATATTCTATCACGTCCAAAAACGGGCACGCAGAGGGTGGGGAGCACGCTGCGCGACTACGCATGCTTGTTTATGTGGCTGCAGGGACCACATTAAATGTGTGCAGCCAGCACTGTCTGTACTATTTATTAGCTGTCTGCTTGTTTGGGGGGCAAGGGGTGGGAATTTGGCTTTGCTGATGCCACTTAAAGGCAGCCAGCATCTCTTGAAGGGGAAGTGCCCTCTGGCTGCAGACAGTAGGGAACGCTTCTGAAGAAAGAAATTGCTATATCTGCCAGACCTGCAGATTGGACCTCAGGTTTCATGATGCCACTTTGGAGGCCCTGTTCTAGGCAGTGGACAATGGGAAGAGGTTGCAGAGAAGTTTAATGCCAGGTGTTTAGCTTGCAGGATATGCTGATGTGGAAAAAGTTCAATGACCTCACCAGGTTGTCATGGTAATATACTGCTGTCTTACTTTCTGCTCATACCTCCACCACCTGCAGTGATTCTCAACTCCATGAACACGACAGTGGTGCCCACCATGATGGAGCCTTTGCTGACAGCTTCTATGGCACCAGCGTGAGCTGGCTTCCATTTTGATTCTGGGACCAATGTTGATGGGGGCTTCCAGAGTGTCACACCAATACTGCACTCTGTTTTCATGCGAAGCCGGAGGAACAGTCCCACATGCCCTTGGCTCCATGGCTGAGGCACCTCATGTCCTCTCTCAGGAAGACAGCATGCCTGCTCCACCGCCACCCACTCAGCCAGTGTCTTTGTTAGTGCCACATAAGCAGCTGGACCAAACTGCTCCGGCCCACACCATGATAATTCAGCCTGCAGCTGAGTCCAGAACTGCTTGAGATCGCACACTACAGCCATCTGAAGTGGCCTCAATTGAAGTTCAGCAACCTTCCACCTCCCAAGCTGTAGTCACTGGGGCACACCTCGAAGGAGCACGAGGAAAAGTAAACAAGCAACAAGACTGGCACCATGAGGTTGCCCAAGGTAATTCTTAATTATTCCTGATAAATATTAGACACAGATGGAATTGAGTTGTTGGATTCATGTTTTTTTTTCTGGATTTTGTGTTGCTGTTTAATATTTGTAGTGGTGAGGACCAGATCCATAACACTGGACTGAAGGAAGGCCATTGGATGATGGCAGAAGGATAGTAGTGATGAGGATTGTTGTTGTATTGGGGATGAGAGAGATGGCTCATGTTGCTCTGGCACCTTTGGACACTAGTGGTCAATGTTGCTCCTGCTGTTCCATCTTTTCCTGCATTTTTGCTGCCCAGGTGGTTGTAAGGGCTGGTCCCTCATTACAGCAATGCTCCTCTTGAACAGTCCAGGCAGTAGAAGTATTGTTTAAGCATGCCAGCTGTCTGCTCGATTATGTTTCTGATGGCGACATGGTACACCACTTCTGTAGCTGCGCCCAAGTTCCTTACTGGAGTCATGATCCCTTGTTGTCCAGTAGCCAGCCTATAACTTGATGGTGCAGGTTAAATGAATCATATCTCCTGCCAGGAAACGGAAACAGACCTGCATAATGTGCTGCCTGTGCTCGCAAACAAGCTTTACGTTGAGGGAAAGCCAGGCCCATGACGGGGAGCATACAAGGCCATGTGGGTGTTGTTGTGTATGAATAAAGAGTCTGACTCGATACTGTGAGCTCAAAATAAAGTGTGACCGTAGTCTTTTATTGCAGATCTCCAGAGTGCCTCTTCAGCCTGTGAGGCCTCCTTAACTACAGGTGCTCCCAAGGGATTGTGGGATCCCTTGGGACTCCAGGGGATGAGTCCTCTGGTGGCTACACAAGATATTGACAGGTTTACATATATAAACCTCGCCCCCCCCCCCCCCCCCCCCCCCCCCCACCTCCCCCAAAGTCAATAGTGTAACTATTTACAAGGTGAGTTGATCTGGGGCCTTTCTTTCCATGGTTGATCGTCTCGATGCAAATGCTGGTTTTGGTGAGTCGTTTGTTGGGCCCTCGTTGGGCTGCTGGGCAGCTGGCCTTGCTGGGCTGCCTGGTGTGGTGAGTCCTGCTGGGCTGCTGTGGGTGATGGGTTCTTCTTCATGGTCAACCAAGATGTCGGTTGTCACTGGTGTGTATGTTGGGGGGTCAAAAAAGGTAGGGTCCAATGTGGGTTGTTCTGGATAGTCCGTGAATCTGAGTTTGATTTGGTCCAAGTGTTTCTGGTGAATGAGTCCATTTGAAAGTTTGACCCGAAGCACCCTACTCCCCTTTTTGGCTACAACAGTGCCGGGAAGCCACTTGGGACCTTGTCCATAGTTCAACACAAATACAGGATCATTGATTTCAATTTTGCGTGACATATTTGCGCTATCATAATATTTTGTTGAAGCCGCCTGCTCTCTATCTGTTCATGTAGATCAGGGTGGACTAACGAGAGCCTTGTCTTAAGTGCCCTTTTCATGAACAGTTCAGCGGGTGAAATCCCCGTGAGCGAGTGGGGTCTCGTGCAGTAGCTAAGCAGGACTCGGGATAGGCGAGTCTGCAGTAAGTCTTCAGTTACCCTCTTCAAGCTCTGCTTGATGGTTTGCACTGCTCTCTCTGCCTGACCATTGGATGCTGGTTTGATCGGGGCAGATGTGTAACATGTTTGATCCCATTACGGGTCATGAACTCTTTCAACTCGGCACTGGTGAAATATGGCCCGTTGTCGGTCACAAAGACATCAGGCAGGCTGTGCGTGACAAACATGGCCCGCAGGCTTTCAGTGGTGGCAGCGAATGTGCTTGTCGACATTATCTCACATTCAATCCATTTGGAGTACGCATCTACAACCACTCGGAACATTTTACCCAAAACCAGGGCTGCATAGTCGACATGGACCATGGAACATGGTTTGGAGGGCCAAGACCATAAACTTAGTGGCGTCTCCCTGGGTGCATTGCTTAACTGTGAGCATATGTTACATTTGTGCATGCAGGACTCTTAAGTCCACATCGATACCTGGCCACCACACGTGGGATCTGGCTGTCGCTTTCATCATTACATATTAGTGGCTTCTGGTCAGTTTCCAATTCAAATTTGAGTCCAAACAGGTATTGATGGCATTTTCTTTACCCAAAAACACACGCTAACGCTTCTTTTTCAATCATGCTGTCGGCTCTCTCAGCCTTAGACAGACTTCTGGATGCAGAAGCAACCAGTTGCAATTTCCCAGATTCATTAGCTTGTTGCAATACACACCCAACCCCGTATGACGACGCATCACATGCTAGTACCAAACATTTACATGGATCATACAGCAATTTGTTTGAGCATAACAATTATCTCGCTTTTACCCCATACCCATTCGTCTCCTTTACGCAGTAAGGCGTGCAGTGGTTCTAACAGTGTGCTGAGACCCGGTAAGAAGTTACCAAAATAGTTCAGGAGTCCTAGAAATGACGCAGCACCGTCACGTTCTGTGGTCTTGGTGCGTTCTCGATTGCCTCCGTCTTAGAATCGGTGGGCTTGATGCCGTCCGCCGTAATTCTGCTCCCCATGAACTCCACTTCAGGCACCAGGAAAATGCACTTCGAGTGTTTTAACCTGAGCCCCATGCGGTTGAGTCGACGAAGAACCTCCTCCAGGCTCTGCAGATGCTCGACTGTGTCCCGACTTGTAACCAAGATGTCGTCCTGGAAGACCACTGACCACTGTGCGCGGGACGACTTCAGTAAGCTTTCCATGTTTCTCTGGAATATCGCCTCGGCTGATCGAAACCCAAATGGGTATCTGTTGTAAATGCAGATGAGGCCCTTCAATGATTCCTCCAACTCCTGCGTCATGTAGGCCGAGGTCAAGTTCAGCTTTGTGAACTTCTTTCCTCCCGCCAGCGTCACAAAAAAGTCATCTGTCTTTGGTCATGGGTATTGATCCTGCAGGGAGTAACGACTGATAGTTACTTTGTAATCACCACAGATTCTAACGGTACCATCTCCCTTGAGGACTAGAATAATCGGACTGGCCCACTCGTTGAATTCGATCGGCGAAATGATGCCCTCTCCTTGCAGCCGGTCCAGCTCGATCTCCACCCTCTCTCTCATCGTGTACGGTATTGCTCTCGCCTTGTGATGGATGGGTCGCGTCCCTGGAATCAAATGGATCTACACTTTTGCCCCCTGGAACTTCCCGATGCCTGGTTCGAACAGCGAAGGGAACTTGTTTAAGACCTGAGCACATGAAATGTCGTGAACGGACGAGAGTGCTCGGATGTCATCCCAGTTCCAGTGTATCTTTCCCAGCCAGCTCCTCCCGATCAGTGTGGGACCATTGCCCGGAACCACCCAGAGTAGTAGCTTGTGCACCGCTCCATCGTAGGAGACCTTTACAATAGCACTGCCAATTACGGGAATCAGTTCCTTCGTGTAAGTTCTCAGCTTAGTGCGAATAGGAGTCAGGACTGGCCTTGAGGCCTTGCTGCACCACAATTTATCGAAAGTCTTTTTGCTCATAATGGACTGGTTCGTGCCCGTGTCCAGACCCATTGACACTGGGAGTCCATTTAATTCAACCTTCAGCATTATCAGGGGATGCTTTGTGGTGAATGTGTGCACCCCATATACCTATGCCTCATCAGTCTGAGTCTCTGGTTCATCATGATCTGCCGTGGATCTGTCTTCCTCTGCAACATGGAGGTTTGCAGGATTTGCAGAGTTTGCAGCTCACCTGCACATATCTTGGAGGTGTCCCATTGTTCCACAGCCCTTGCAAATGTACCCTTTGAAGTGGCATGAATGGCAATGGTGATCACCCCCGCAGCATCAACAAGGTGGTAATGGCCTTGCATTCATCACCCATGATGGTGGACTCTGAGACATCTGCAGATATGCAGCTGCAGGCATGTGGGGCCTGTCCTTTACGTTGCGATTTGAAAACAACATCACTTTGTTCACAGTACTTGTAGCAGCACTCGTGTGCTGAGAGATTTCTTAGTATTGTCACTGGTGGCAATGAACGCCTGGGCTATCGCTATGGCTTTACTCAAGGTTGGGGTCTCTACAGTCAAAAGTTTACGAAGTATCACTTCATGGCCAATGCCAAATAAGAAAAAGTACCTGAGCATGTGCTCCAAATGTCCTTCAAATTCGCAATGTCTTGCAAGGCGTCTTAGCTCGGCGACATTGCTCGTCACTTCCTGGCCTTCAGACCTTTTGTAGGTGTAGAACCGGTACCTCGCCATCAGAACGCTTTCCTTCGGGTTCTGACGCTCCCGGACCAGTGTACACAAATCATCGTACGATTTCTCTGTGGGTTTCGCTGGAGCAAACAGATTTTTCATGAGGCCATACGTTGGTGCCCCGCAGACGGTGAGGAGAATCGCCCTTCATTTGGCAGCATTCGTTTCTCCTCCTAGCTCGTTGGCCACGAAGTATTGGTTGAGTCGCTCCATGAAGTTTTCCCAATCATCTCCCTCCGAAAATTTCTCCAGGATGCCCACTGTTCTCTGCATCGTTGGATTCGTCATCTGTATCTCGTCGCCAGTTGTTGTGTATGGAGAAAGAGTCAGACTGAACACTGTGAGCTCAAAGTAAAGTGTGACCTTAGTCTTTTATTGCAGGTCTCCAGAGTGCCTCTCCAGCCTGTGAGGCCTCCTTTAGTACAGGTGCTCCCAAGGGATTGTGGGATCCCTTGGGACTCCAGGAGATGAGCCCTCTGGTGGCTGCACAAGGTATTTACAGGTTTACATATATAACAGGTGTAGTCAATGGTAGCTTGCACCCTGGGGAGGTCTGCAATGTGGGCAAAGACGAGTTCTCTCACATCTTGCTTTGCGCTGTCCATGGGAGAAAGAGGTGCAGTACCCTTATTTAAATATTTTAGTAAAGCTCTTTAATACTTCCTGTGCCTTTTACTTTTGACCCCTATTTATCGCCCTGGAGGAGGACCCTGATGCAATATGGCGGGCGTTGCCCCTCTGACGTAGAATGAGCGTGCGCACACCGCCTGCCAGATTGAACCATTAGGTGCTGTGCCTGTTTTACATCTGTAAAATGGATGTGGCCCATCAAATTCATAGGCCTATGATTCTACAATACCAATAGTTAATAATTCTTCAACTTTGCAAGACGTTTATTAGATATTGGGCTCTGTTTGAAAATGTCACTGTTTAACAATTCTCCCAAAAAAGGATAAAATACTGCAACAGTTTGTATGCTTGGGTTGGCTTTTTAAACAGCAGTGTGAGCGCAAATCCATCGTTCACAAAAATGGAAATTATTTTCAACGACAGAATTCAAGTATTTTTTTAAATAGGTGATTTCATGATATAGTGTAATTATTGTCATGTATGTAACCACAATGTAACACCAGTGTATTACAGTACACACTCAACTGAGATGCACACCTTGACCACAAGAGGTGAATTTGTGGGAGACTGCCCATACCTGATCACCCAGGTATATAAAGGGAGGTCCCACGCAGGGTCAGGTTTATCTTGAGTCCTGTAAATAAAGAGTTAAGGTCAAAGAGTGATCTTGTCTCTAGAATGTGCCTCGTGTAGTTTCATACTGTAGAGTAAGGACTTTACATTGGCGACGAGAAACGGGAATTCACGACCCACGAGAATAGCCACCGGTAGCGCAGAGGAACGGTACTGTGTTGGGGAAGACTGGGACGATTTTATCGAGAGGCTTCAGCAAAGCTTCGTTATGAAAGAATAGCTGAGGGATGCAGCAGCCGACAAGCGAAGGGCTCATCTTTTGACCAGCTGCTGACCAAAGACTTATGCGCTCATGAAGGACTTACTAGCACCCAAAAAGCCGGCGGACAAAACCTTTGTGGAACTTAGCAAATTGATCGGGGAGCACCTCAAACCGGCGAGTAGCATACATAAGGCCCGACACAGATTCTACACCCACCGACGTCGTGAAGGACAGAGCATACCGGACTTTGTAGTGGACCTCCGGCGTTTGGCCAGACTCTAAGTTCACAGACGCCTGCAGGGGGGAGATGCTAAGGGACTTCTTTATCGAGGGCATCAGTCATGCGGGAATTTTCCGCAAATTAATTAAGACCAAGGATTTGACCTTGGAAGCGGCGGCGTTGATGGGCTCAAACTTTCATGGCGGGGGAGGAAGAGACGAAAATAATATACACGCAAAATTCTGCCTCTAATGTGGCAATGGATCAGGGAGTCAATATCATCAGTGCGACTCAGAGCCCTGCAGGCACTACCCAGGCAGCAATAGACCCCAGATTAGGACTTCAACAGAGACAATGGCAGGCTGAACAGACATTCACGCCATCACAGTGGACAATGCGACCCGGGATGGGGCCATTGACACCAACTAATAGGGTACTCGAGCAGTCAAAGGGACACTCAGCCCGGAATGCCTGGCCATAGTCCCTTTGTTCCCAACAATGGAAACTTTAACTCATGCTGGAGGTGTGGGGGAAAACACTCAGCTAGATCTTGAAGATTCCAACAGGAACTGCAATCTCAGTGGCCACTTAGCTCGAATGTGCAGGAAACCTGCAACCAGACTAATATATGAGGCGGATGGACCAGAAGAGGGTCCTTTGAGGCAGGATGACTTTTGGGGCAAATCGATGGATGCCGAGGTTCAGCAGGTCTATGTGGCGAATATTCACAGTTCATATACCAGAACACCACCAATGATGATGAGGGTTTTATTAAACGGTATCCCAGTAAGCATGGAGCTGGACACACAGGCCAGCCAGTCACTCATGGGCGTTCAGCAATTTGAGAAGCTATGGCCACTTAAAGCCAGTAGAGCCACGTTAGCACATATTGAGACACAATTACGGACTTACACCAAAGAAATCATTCCAATGCTAGGCAGTGCAATGTTGGCTGTCACACACAATGGGTTAGTGAATCGGCTGCCGTTCTGGATTGTCCCGGGCAATGGTCCCTCACTGTTGGGGAGAAGCTGGTTAGCCGAGATGAACTGGAAATGGGGGGATGTTCACGCAATGTCATCTGTGGAGCGAAGTTCATGCTCACAAGTCCTACAGCAATTCGATTCAATATTCCAACCTGGCATCAGGACTTTCAAAGATACTAAAGTAGTGATACACATCACCCCGGACGCCAGGCCAGTGCACCACAAAATCAGAGTGGTGTCGTATGTGATGCGGGAAAAAATCAAGAGCGAATTGGACCGGCTGTTGAGAGAGGACATCATCTCGCCCGTAGAATTCAGCGACTGGGCGAGCCCCATCGTTCACGTCCTAAAAGCGGATGGCTGTGTCAGGATCTGTGGCGACTACAAGGCCACCATCAATCGGGTGTCCCTCCAAGATCAATACCCGCTCCCGAGAGCGGAGGACCTCTTCGCCACGCTGGCAGGCGGCAAGCTGTTCACCAAGTTGGACCTCACGTCAGCCTATATGACCCAGGAACTGGCCGACGAATCGAAACTACTGACCATCATCACCACGCACAAGAGACTGTTCATTTACAACAGGTGCCCGTTTGGCATTCGATCAGCGGCCGCGATTTTTCAACGAAACATGGAAAGCCTGCTCAAATCCATTCCTGGAACTATCGTATTCCAGGACGACATCCTCATCACGGGTCGTTACACCGAGGAACACCTCCACAACCTGGAGAAGGTGCTACGCCGACTGGATTGGGTCGGCCTGCGATACAAGAAGTCTAAATGTGTATGCTTAGCTCCTGAGGTTGGGTTTCTGGGCAGGAGGGTTGCTGCAGATGGTATTCAGCCCACCGAATCCAAAACAGAGGCGATTCGACCCTGCAACACATCGGAGTTGCGTTCATTCCTGGGACTGTTGAATTACTTCGGGAACTTTCTGCCGAACTTGAGCACATTGTTGGAGTCACTACACATGCTCCTGCGTAAGGGGTGCGATTAGTTTTGTGGGGACTGTCAAGAACGGGCTTTCGATCGGGCGCGAAACCTACTTTGTTCAAACAAGTTGTTGACCCTGTACGACCCCTGTAAAAAATTGGTGATGCATCGTCCATGTGATGCATCGTCCTGTGGGGTTGGGTGCGTGTTGCAGCAGGGCAATGCTAAGAGTCAACTACAACCTGTGGCTTATGCTTCCAGGTCACTCTCAAGCAGAACAGGGATATGGGATGGTCGAGAAGGAAGCCCTTGCATGTGTCTATGGTGTAAAAAAAATGCATCAGTACCTCTTTGGTAGGAAGTTTGAATTAGAGACGGACCACAAGCCATTAACATCCCTGTTGTCAGACAGCAAGGCTGTCAATGCCAATGCATCAGCTCGCATACAGCGATGGGCTGTCACGCTGGCTGCTTATGACTACTCCATCCGGCACCGGCCCGGCACTGAAAATTGTGCAGACGCGCTCAGCAGACTTCCACTGGCCACCACTGAGGGGGCAGTGGAGCAAAGCGCCAAGATGGTCATGGCTGTCAATGCCTTTGACAGCGCAGGCTCCCCCATCACAACCCGCCAGATCAAAATCTGGACAAACAGAGATCCCCTCCTAATTCTGATTAAGCAATGTGTCCTGACAAGGGATTGGGCGCCCGCACACGGAGCATGCTCTGAGGAGGTCAGACCGTTCCACAGACGGATGGATTAGCTCTCCGTCCAAGCTGACTGCCTACTATAGGGCAGCCGGGTAGTCATGCCCCAGAAGGGCAGGGAGGCATTCATCTGGGAACTCCACAGCGAGCACCCAGGTATTGTGCTGATATGAAGACCATTGCCCGGTCACACGTTTGGTGGCCTGGAATTGATTCAGACCTGGAACACTGTTCGCAGGTGCACGACGTGTGCCCAGCTGCGTAATGCCCCCAGGGAGGCCCCGCTCAGCCCGTGGCCCTGGCCCACTAGGCCATGGTCACACATTCATGTAGACTACGCGGGCCCGTTCATGGGTAAGATGTTCCTTATTGTGGTAGATGCGGAATCGAAATAGATCGAGTGCATCATTCTGAATTCATGCACGACATCCACCACCGTGGAAAGCCTATGTGTGATCTTTGCAACCCATGGCTTGCCAGACATTGTGGTTAGTGATAATGGCCCATGTTTCACAAGCTACAAATTCCGGGTGTTTATGTCGGGCAATGGCATCAACCACGTCAGGACAGCGCCGTTCAAGCCGGCCTCCAATGGCCAGGCGGAACGTGCGGTCCAAATCATTAAGCAAGGTATTCTCAGGATTCAAGGACCCTCCCTACAATGCCGCCTATCGCGCCTCCTGCTGGCCTATAGATCCCGCCTGCACTCGCTCACGGGGGTCCCGCCCGCAGAGCTACTTATGAAACGGACACTCAAAACTCGGTTGTCCTTCATTCACCCAGTTCTGACCGACATAGTTGAGGGCAAGCGCCAGTCCCAAAACGAATACCATGACCGTAATTTGAGGGGAGATGTATAGAAATAAATGATCCTGTATCCGTCCTCAATCACGCCATGGGGCCCAAATGGCTTGAGGGTACTATAATTGACAAAGTGGGGAATAGGGTCCTCATGGTAAAACTCAACAGCGGTGCCGTAAGCATCTGAAAAAAAGGTTCAGCATTGACACGGAGGAACCTGAAGAAGACCATGAGATGGAGCTCACACCACCGCCAGTGAACGAGCAACAAGAACAATCAGAAGAATGCACAGTCCCTGCGGTCAGCCCGGACAGGCCGGAATCACCACAGGTGACAGACACTCACGTCAGTGTCCAACAACCAGAGCCCCAACTGCGGCGCTCCACGAGGGAGCGTAGACCACCTGAAAGACTAAACCTGTGATCCCAATAAGACTTTCGGGGGGGGGGGGGGGGGGCGGGGAGGTGATGTCATGTATGTAACCACAATGTAACACCACTGCATTACTGTACACACTCAACCAAGATGCACACTTTGACCACAAGGTGTGAACTTGTGGGAGACTGCCCATACCTGATCACCCAGGTATATAAGGGAGGTCCTATGCAGGGTCAGGTTTATCTTGAGTCCTGTAAATAAAGAGTTAAGGTCATAGAGTGATCTTGTCTCCAGAATGTGCCTTGTGTGGTTTCATACTGTAGAGTAAGGACTTCACAATTATATACCTGGAACTCTTTCTGGTGCCAATTTGATTGTGGTTTTTGATGTTTTTGCAACCTTTTCTGTTAACACCTTTTGCAGGGAGTTGGATGGTTTGCTCACATTTCTTCTTCATGTTTGTCAGCATTAACTATTCTGTAGAAACTGTATTTGTGATGACGGATACAAGCCTGGAGGCCAGAGGTATCTCATTCATGAATGTTGCTTCTGCTGAATCAATTTCTGTTCACATGCTTCATGTTATCTTCTTGAAGGGCATCTTTGTCAGAGGATATAACAAAGAGAGACTGTTTTTCAAGATTCAGCAAAAGCAGGAGCTTTTTGAACTAATTTTTTTTTTAAAAAGTGTAGTCAGTACAACCTCTCTCTCTTAAAAACAGAACTATAACAGAAAAAAATGTTTGTTACTTCTTCTGTTCCACCATTCAAATAGGTTCCAAAATCCAACTTTGATCATTATCTACTGGATCTGATTCTCCTCTCCATCAAAGTCTATGAAAGGAAAATTGGGGAGGGGGATGTAAAACGGATGGCCGATCCGCTACTGCCTTTTTGTACCCCTCCTGGAGCTGAATTATTCTCGAGGGAAAAAGTTTGATTAGTATTGTTGTTAGGTGCAGGGATGAATGATACATTGCACATGCTCGTCAGCAGAGGTTTGAAGGGGTCTGACATGGGAAACTGAATGGGAGAATTATTTTTCAAAGATCTAAAATTGATGGCATCCGAATTGCTTCCAGTGCATGAAGAAAATGAACAGAATCAATGACTTCATGAATTGTTACTAAAAGCAGTGTTTACGTAATCTCCCGGGTAAAGATGTTAATTCAACCATTATAGTAGGTTCAAAGGGTATGAGGACAAGACAAGGACAAGCTTAAATGCTCATACTGATGCAAGCAACAGCAAGAATAAACAGAATTGTGGCTGTGAGCAAACTCTGGGCAGGAAACAGCTACAGGCTCCTGTGCTGGCTCTGTGATTTTATAGATGAATCATACACTGCAGGATGGTCCTACGTTCAAATTCCAATCTATGCTGAGTGAGGTGATGTCATCTATATTTGGCTTCAGTGCCCCTGTGTTAAGGTAGGTCAAAATCAACCAGAGTCCCCATTCATGATTGCTACCTAGCTAATCCCTACTGGAAGTGCATATCTGTGGTTATCAAACAAGGACAGGGTCAGGCTTGGCTGTGATACTCTCTGTGGTTAAATAGCCCTCACACATGAAGAATGGCCATTTGGGAGAGATACTGGAGGCTAAAAGGAGAGATGGAGCTAAGGAGATATATGCCTGTTAATGCTATTCCTCATCGTTTTACAAGAGAAATTCTAAGTTGTTAATCAGGTAGATGGTGAGATGTTAAAAGCAATTTAACTGGAAACAATAGTAACAATGAAACCGGTCCAGGTGAGTAGGTATATAATCAAGTTGTTTATGCAAATAAGATCACAAAAATAGTTAATATGATAGTACAGAATTTTAATTCAGTACTGATACTTTATACGTACAGTTCCTTATATATTTCCTTGATCATATGTTTAATGCACTCTTATAAATGAAAATGCTCTTGGATGGATGTCAAAAATAGTAACTAACATCGTAATTTGCCAAATAGTTCGCTGATATATAACCCGAACAACCAGTACAGTTACTGCTGATTTTAACTTGAAGCTACGTAAATTCCTCATGCATTATACAAAAAATGACTCGAGAATTGATTGTAAAATATCATCACTTTGGAAAGACATTGAAAAACAGGTTCTTCCATGCATTCCTTTGTGTGGCAGCTGAGTGCAAGACAGTCAGAACAAAGAGATTTAGAAACATGGCTGCTGTGTTTCACAGTTTAAACTTAGGCTGCCAGCAGCACATCAATAGGGGCCAAGGAGGTAACACATCACAAATTATGTTCAGTCAACCACTGGCATTAATTAAGTAACACTGTACATGCAATTTATTGATTCCACTTTTGAATTGGGGAATGTGCAGAAGCTGTACCTTAATTGGACAATAAACAGAAGCGCAAATTCCTATGAATATTTCAGTTGTACTGTTTTCCTACCTGTAATTCATGTTTGCTCATTTTCTTTGTAGAATCAGAAAAAATCTGTAACTATGGGAACAATGTTAACATCCCAGCATTAAAGTGGACAGAGTAGAGCTGCCTACAAAGGAGAAGTCAAAGTGCAAACAACTTTGAGGTAATAAGTGACTTTTTTTTTTTAACAATTGAGGAGAATACTAAGGAAGATGCTCTGTTAGATTTTCTCTGTAGCCACAACTGGAAATTAGTCATGATTGATCATTCTAGATTTATATGTAGTATAATAAAAGGTGGAGTCCAAAAATAACAATGCAGAAGTGCAAGACTTCAGGTCAATTTGCCTGTGGTTATTCGCGTTCTTCAGAGAGGTTGGTTGGGGAAAACCAATAATTATGCCAGTTGCACTTGGGGAGTCTGTTGGAAGGAGCAGACTCCATGAGTTACATGCTTTACCCTTCCCCTATCCATTATCTTGCGATGTCACAGTACTTGTACATTTAGTGTTATAAGCCCGCAAGGTCTCGCACATGAGTTGTGTAACCCAGGAGCCTGTGGATTAGCCTAGTTTCTGTCTTTTTTTGTTTTTAATATGATATGACTTGGACAGCTTTTGTAACTAAATAACATTTTAGTCACATTGATCTCACATCTTTTAATCTCCAGCATTTACTTGTATCACCTGTATTCTGCTGGACTACTTTTTATCCTCTTGCTTACAAATGGTGATTGATTTGAGAAGAATGTGGAAGTGATATCAGTTTTAAAATATGTTGCCACCTAAATGTAGTTATGGCAAATAAGCCTGATGTATTTGTTTCTTCTCTCACCTGATGGTAACAATAAATCAAACTGACAATTGCCAGATTTGGTTTGTGTGCTGTAATATATTCCTTGCCATTACAATGGTAGCAGCACAATAGAAGATTACATCATGCAGTTGTGAAACAATTGCTTATACTAATCAAAGCAATCAGCCATTTTGAATATTTGAACCAGAATCATGGTACCATTGGCTTATGGTATACAGTGAAACATAGGAACTATTGCCTAGTCTTTGACCCTCCACTTACCACAATACTACTCCAGTCGTCAAATTGTTTAAACACTGCTTCACTGTCTCTCACCTTAATCAAGATGCGCAGACTTGAGCAGATCTGGCTTACAACTGGCTTGGCCACCCATCATCATCATAGGCAGTCCCTCGAAATCGAGGAAGATTTGGTTCCACTCAAAGTGAATTCTCAGGTGGCTGCACAGTCCAATACGGGAATTACAGTCTCTGTGACAGGTGGGGCAGACAGTGGTTGAAGGAAAGGGTGGATGGGGAGTCTGGTTTGCCGCATGTTCCTTCTGCTGTCTGCGCTTGGTTTCTGCATGCTCTCGGCGACGAGACTCGAGGTGCTCAGCGCCCTCCTAGATGCTCTTCACTTTGGGCGGCCTTGGGTCAGGGATTCCCGGGTGCTGGTGGGGATGTTACACTTTATCAAGGAGGCATTGAGGGTGTCCTTGAAATGTTTCCTCTGCCCCTTTGGGGCTCACCTGCCATGTAAGAGTTCTGACTAGAGCACTTGCTTAGGGAGTCTCATGTCGAGCATGCGGACGATGTGGCCCACCCAACGGAGCTGGTCCTGTGTGGCCAGTGCTTCGATGCTTGGGGATGTTGGCCTGAGCGAGAACACTGATGTTGGTGCTTCTGTCCTCCCAGTGGATTTGCAGGATCTTGCGGAAGCAGCGCTGGTAGTACTCCTCCAGTGCTTTGAGATGTTTGTTGTATATAGTCCACGTCTCTGAGCCATATAGGAGCGTAGAAATCATTACTGCCCTGTAGACCATAAGTTTGGTGCCAGATTTGAGGTCCTGGTCTTTAAAATCACTCTTCCTCAGGCGACCGAAGGCTGAGCTGGCACACTGGAGGTGGTGTTGGACCTCGTCATTGATGTCTGCCCTTGCTGATAGTCGGCTCCTGAGCTATGGAAAATGGTCCACGTTGTCCAGGCCGAGTCATGGATTTTGATGACCAGGAGGGGGCAATGGTGTGTGGCGGGGGTCAGGTTGGTGGAGGACCTTTGTCTTACGGATGTTTAGCGTTAGGCCCATGCTTTTGTATACCTTCATGGCCTGAGTTTATCTCATCCATGAGACCCACCCCCAGATTCCATTCCCACTATTCTGTGGACTACCCAATTTCCCTTCCTGGCTAGTTAACATGGTAAATAGTTCCCTCTCCTCTTATACTGTCCCCTCCCTTTCCAAACTGATGTCATCACTCCTTCCTCAGAAAATTCACTCAATCCCTCTGTCCTTGCATGTGTTGTTGTTGGCTCCCAAATCTGCCGATCTTCTCTGCAACTTCCTGTTTGAATCTCTCCAATTAGGTTTCCATCCCTTTCATCGCACCCAAGCACCCCTGCCCAAAGTCACAAACAACATTCGCAATGACTGGTGCATTATCCTTCCTCGGCCTCTCTGCAGCCTTTGACACCGTTGACCATACCACCTTCCTACTAAGCCTCTGCTCCATTGCCCAGCTCGATGGGACTGTCTCACTTGGTTCGACTCAGCCAGACACCTCCAGAAATGGCTTCACTTCCTGTCCTCATTGTTTTACTGCAAAAGTCCCCAAAGACATCATAAAATAGGAAACCTATGAAATAGGAGCAGGAGTAGGCCATTTGGCCCCTTGAGCCTGCTCTATCATTCAGTGAGATCATGGCTGATCTTCTACCTCAGCTCCACTTGCCTGCACTATCCCCTTATCCCTTTGATTCCCTTAATATCCAAAAATCTATCGATCTCTGTCTTGAATATACTCAATGACTGAGGTTCCACATCCATCTGGGGTAGAGAATTCCAAAGATTCACAACCTTCTGAGTGAAGACATTTCTCCTCATCTCAGTCCTAAAGGGCCGATTCCTTATTCTGAGACTGCGATCCCTGGTTCTAGACTCCCCAGCCAGGGAAAACTAAGGAAATAAGGGATGGTATCAAATTGAAAACAAGGGAATACAAAGTGGCCAAGACTAGTGGGAGGCCAGAGGATTGGGAAACGTTTAAAAGTCAGCAAAGAACGACTAAAAAAAAATGAAGATAGATTATGAAAGTAAACTAGCACGAAATATAAAAACAGATAGTAAGAGTTTCTACAGGTACATAAAAAGGAAAAGAGTGGCTAAAGTAAATGTTGGTCCCCTGGAGGATGAGACTGGGAAATTAATAATGGGGAAGAGGGAAATGGCAGAGAATTTGAATAAATAATTTGTATCGGTCTTCACGGTAAAAGACACTAAAAACATCCCAATAATGGATAATCACGTGGCTATAGGGAGGGAGGAACTTAATACAATCACTATGACTAAAGAAGTAGTACTCAGTAAAATAATGGGACTAAAGGCAAACAAGTCTCCTGGACCTGATGGCTTGCATCCTAGAGTCTTAAAAGAAGTGGCTGCAGAGATAATGGATGCATTGGTTGTAATCTACCCAAATTCCCTGGATTCTGGGGCGGTCCCAGCGGATTGGAAAACTGCAAATGTAACGCCCCTATTTAAAAAAGGAGGCAGACAGAAAGTAGGAAACTATAGACCAGTTAGCCTAACATCTGTCGTTGGGAAAATGCTGGAGTCCATCATTAAGGAAGCAGTAGCGGGGTATTTGAAAAAGCAAAATTCAATTGAGCAGAGTGAGCATGGTTTTATGAAAGGGAAATCATGTTTGACAAATTTGCTGAGGTTCTTTGAGGATGTAACAAGCAGGGTGGATAAGGGGAAACCAGTGGATGTAGTGTATTTGGATTTCCAGAAGGCATTTGATAAGGTGCCACATAAAAGTTCACTGCACAGGATAAATGTTCACGGGGTTAGGGGTAATATGCTAGCATGGATAGAGAATTGGCTAATTAACAGAAAACAGAGAGTTGGGTTAAATGGGTCATTTTCCGGTTGGCAAACAGTAACTAGTGGGGTGCCGCAGGGATCGGTGCTGGGACCTCAACTATTTACAATCTATATTAATGACTTGGATGAAGGGACAGAGTGTAATGTAGCCAAGTTTGCTGATGATACAAAGATGGATGGGAAAGCAAATTGTGAGGAGGACACACAAAATTTGCAAAGGGATATAGACAGGCTAAGTGAGTGGGCAAAAATTTGGCAGATGGAGTATAATGTGTGAAAATGTGAAGTTATCTACTTTGGCAGAAAAAATAAAAGAGCAATTTATAATTTAAATGGAGAAAAATTGCAAAGGCTGCAGACAGAGGGAAATAGGGGTCCCTGTGCATGAAACACAAAAAGTTAGCATGCATGTACAGCAAGTAATCAGGAAGGCAAATGGAACGTTGGCCTTTATTGCAAGGGGGATGGAGGATAAAAGCAGAGAAGTCCTGCTACAACTATACAGGGTATTGGTGAGGCAACACCTGGAGTACTGCGTACAGTTTTGGTCTCCGTATTTAAGGAAGGATATACGTATTGAAGTCTGTTCAGAGAAGGCTCACTAGGTTGATTCTGGAGATGAGGGGGTTGACTTATGAAGATAGGTTGAGTAGGTTGAGCCTATACTCATTGGAGTTCAGAAGAATGAGAGGTGATCTTATCGTAAGATAATGAGAGGGTTCGACAAGGTGGATGCAGAGAGGATATTTCCACTCAGAGGGGAAACTAAAACTAGGGGGCATAGAATAAGGGGCCGCCCATTTGAAACTGAGATGAGGAGGAATTTCTTCTCTGGGGGTTGTAAATCTATTGAACTCTCCGCCCCAGAGAGCTATGGAGGCTGGGTCATTGAATATATTTAAGGCGGAGATAGACAGATTTTTGAGAGATAAGGGAATAAAGGGTTAGGGGGAGCGGGCAGGGAAGTGGAGCTGAGTCCATGATCAGATCAGCCATGATTTTATTAAATGGTGGAGTAGGCTCCTGCGCCTATTTCTTATGTTGTTTTGTTCTTATGAAACATCTTCCCTGCATCTACCCTGTCAAGCCCTGTAAGAATTTTATATGTTTCAATGAATGTATTTCTCATTCTTCTAAACTCTAGAGAATATAGGCCTAGTCTACTCAATCTCTCCTCATCGGATACTCCCCCCATCCGAGGAATCAGCAAACTTGGATATATTACATTTGGTCCCTTCATCCAAATCATATATGTGAATAGCTGAGGTCCAAGCACCGATTCTTGCAGTGCCCCACTAGTTACATTCTGCCAGCCCGAAAATGATCCATTTATTCCTACTCTCTGTTTTCTGTATGTTAACCAATCCTCAATTCATGCTAATATATTACCCCCAATCCCATGAGCCCTAATTTTGTTTAATAACCTCTTGCTTGGCACCTTATCGAATGCCTTCTCAAAATTCAAATGCATCACATCCACTGGTTTCTCCCTTGCCTATTGTGCTAGTCATAACCCATGATTTCCCTTTCATAAATTTGTGTTGACTCTGCCCAATCTTCTTGTTATTTTCTAAATGCCCTGTTACCACGTCCTTAATAATAGATTCTAGCATTTTCCCTACTACTGATGTTGCGCTAAATGGTCTGTAGTTCCTCGTTTTCTCTCTCCCTCCTTTCTTAAATAGTGAGGTTGCATTTTCTACCTTCCAGTCCATGGGAATTGTTCTAGAATCTATGGAATTTTGGAAGATGACAACCAATGCATTCACTATCTCTATAGCCACCTCTTTAAAAACCCTAGGATGTAGGCCATCAAGTCCAGGGCTTTCAGTCCCATTAATTTTACCAGTACTATTTTTTTTACTAATACTAATTTCCTTCAGTTCCTCAATAACTGGCTTAGGCCCGTCCTCTATCTCATCTACATGTTGCACTTTTGTGATATCAGTGGGATCAGCTTCCACATGTATGCTTATAACACCCAGCCCTACCCCTCTATCACTTCTCTCAGCCCCTCCAATCCCTCGGTGTTGTCAGCCATCTAATCTCAATTAATTTCCAAAATGTAGCAAAACATTGGGATGACTGCCATCTTCTTCGGCCCCACCACAAACTTTGTCAATGATTCCATTCCCCCTCCACAGCCACTGTCTCCAACTGAACTAGACTGTGCAACCTCAACATCTCTTCCAACCCTGAGTTAAGTTTCTGACCCATATCCTCTCCATCACAAAAGCTGCCTGCTTCAACCTCTATAACATCACCTGCCTCTGCCTTTACCTAAGTCCGTCTGTTACTCAACCCCTTATCCATGCATTTGTTACTTCCAGGCTTGACTATTCCAATGTTCTCCTGGCTAGCCTATTGCCCTTCACCCTCTCTAAACTTCAGCTCATCCAAAATTCTGCTGCCTTTATCCTTTCCTGAACCATCCTCATCGCCATCACCCTGTCCTCACTATATTGCTTTCAGCTTTCCCAATGCTTAAAATATACATTTCTTATCTTTGTGTAAATCCCTCTGTAGCCTTGATCTTCCCCATTTCTGTTACTTCCTACAGTGGTATAACTTGTCTCACCTGAATTATGTTCATCTCGGTTTTTGTGCCACACCCCTTCACTTTGCCTCACCATTGGTCGTGTCTTCAGCTGTCTCGGCCCCACATTCTGGAATTCTCTTCCTGAACCCCTCTCTCTCACCTCTTTCCCTTTAAGGTCCTCCTTAAAACCCACACCATTGACCGAGCTTTTGGTCACCTCTCATAATATCACCTTTGGCTTGGTATCCATTTTTTTTTAAAGCTGAAGCACTTTGGGGCAGTTTTCAATGGGCCATTTGATGATTGCAATGGCCTCTGCAGCTTTTAACAGACAACATTGGATAATAGTTCTGAAGCAGCCCTGTAATCAGCATACTTTCCTCAGGCTTCACCACCTTGCTGCAGAAAAGGAGTTTTGAGTTTCAGGTAAATGAATGAATCTTCTTTCTTCCTTGTGAGTTACTACTGTGAAGTGTCAGGAACGAGGAAGCCTTAATTAAAAAGTAAATGTTTTGCTTTTATAGAGGTCGTACCTACCTGTCTTTACTATACTTCCCAGTTCCTCCAGATCCATCTTGTGGTTGACTATTTTAATTCCTAAGCGTAGAAATGAAAACAGAAAAAATTGGATAATCAAATATTTATTTCTCATTATTGTGTGTTTTGTTTACCAAGTCTGAAGGTTTACTCTCCCGTTGTACTGGAGAAATGAGATCAGAGATAGTTTTATTGTTGAATCTTGTTGGGAGATTCCACAAAACAGGGAAGGTCTCAGTGGTGACAACTCATTTGAAGGGATAGATGGCCCTATGATTTTCCCAGTTGGATAGGTGGGATGTGGCGCATTTAAAGAAAAATGAGTGCTCCACCTTTCTCTGAAGGTCTTCCACAAATTCTTTTGTAAATTCTAAATTCTCTGTGGATGAAACCTTGGCAATAATTTTGTTTTATTTGACACGGTAAAATAAAACCAACTCATCAAATGTGTTCACATCAGAATTTTCTCTCTTTAAAAATCATTCTCATGATCTGGGCGTCGCTGGCAAGGCTGATATTTATTGTCTATTTCTAGTTGCCATAAAGTTTGATACAATTGAGTGGCTTCCTAGGCCACTTCAGAGAACAGTTATGAGTCAAGCAAGTTGGTGTGGTAGTGGGGTCACATATAGGCCAGCTGGGTAAGGGCCGCAAGTTTCCTTCCCGAAAGGACAATAATGAACCATTTTGATTTTTTTTCATAGTTACTTTTAATGATAGCAACATTTTATTTACAGATTTCTTTTAAACTGAATTCAAATTCTTAAATTGCCATGGTAAATTTTGAACTCACGGTCTCTGGATTACCTTTTGAAATGTTATATAAGTTGCATTGACACAATTCAAATTTGGAATTTGGGGATTCCATTTTGTACGATTTACTAAACAGCTTAAATTCAAAGATTAAAATTAAATCTTTTTCAAGACAGACCTCCAAATAAAAGCATTGCTCAGTTTGGTGGAACTGGGTGGTGAAGTGGCCTTGTTCAAAACCAGCCAAGGACAACAGGAGGCTAGTCTGCTCTGTTTGTTAATTGTAATGCTCCAATGTAAAATTAATCCAGGCAGTTTCAACTCAATCCTTATTGGGCAGGGGCCCACAGCTCAAAAGTGTGCCTAATTTGACACTAAACTGACAAGTTCACTCAGAGACCACAGGATGATGAGTGAGAGAAATGGAAGTGTAGTTGAGGTACATGGCTGAACCTGAATGGACAGGGCTTTACACTTCAATTAGCCATGTGTTTTCTGGGAGTGCTTGATTCTGATGCTAGTTTGCCCAAAGCGGATGCTATCTTTCATTTTGAGCAATGTGCTTTTTTCCAGCATCTGCAGTATTTTGCTTTTGCTTTAGTGTTTTTTGTTGCATTTTATTAATCACTAGATTGCTGTTTTTCAAATGAATTTTGTCAAAAGTTGACACTGTCAGCAGTGCTTGCAGTTAGCAGTGAATACGGCATACACTTGTCGTTCACTTCTGATGATGATGGTTAAGGGAGCAATGAGCTTGCTTTCATATGCACAGTAGTATTAATCCTTGTGCTCCTTGTCCTTGTCTGACAAATGTGATCAAAACTGTGTTTCACTGTTCAAGGACAAGTGAAGATAGTGGGGCAGGAATGCCAGATGGAAAGTTCAGACCTGCAGGTGTCAAGGAAATGTCAGAATTGTAAAAAGTTTTATAAACCATCAATCACACACAGTTTCTTCTCCATAAATAGGCCGTCCGGCAAGTACAGGAATTGGGCATAGCTGGTGAACTGTGGAGGTAATTACTGCTGGCCTGCTTAGCTGACTTCCTTAGCTATCTTTGGACTCACAAGCCATTTTAAAACTGATGACATGCTGGGTTTGAGGGATGACTCGCTTTCTGTAGGCACTCTTGCAATACTATAAAGATGAAGTTATATTTTAGAAATTACAGTGGGGTAATGTTTAACAAAACTGAGTGTTGGAGCAATTATTTATATTCACATAGGGGATTAATTAACCTTGGATATGTTGATTTTCTTGCAGACTTTGTAACCTTCAGTCATTTAGAAAGATTGGCTTCATTACATTTGAATTTAGTGAAGCAATTGGCAATTGATGCACTATAGTACTTCAAGTAAAGTGACATGCAGTTGGGAACATTTTCCTTCAGAGCTTTGATTCTTAATCATATATCAACCTTTAAAGTTTGGAATATTCTGACCGAAATGCATTATTCAGGGATGTATTTTCAAAATCTAGGATCATGCTGAGATATTTGCATATTGTGCATGTATTCTCACTATACTGCAGTGCTCGTGCTGTTATCTCTCAGTAGGAAGACATTTAAAAGATTTTATATAGAAAGTTTTTTCTCCTTCCTCTAAAAATGGTTATATGGGGATGAGTGGCCCTTGGAGATCAGAGGACAGTAGGCATATTGTGGTTTTCTTTTTCAATTGGCACGTATTTGTTTTGTCAAACTGTAGCACAATAAAGAAAGAAAGAATGCATTTATATAGTGCCTCACACGACCTCAAGGTGTCCCAATGCGTTTTATAGTCAATTGAGAACTTTTGAAATGTAGTCACAGTTGTAATGTAGGGAACGTGAGGCTCAACCATTTAAAATAGGAAGGATTATTATATGGCTCAAAAAAACCCTATCATACTAATGTACAAGAACATTAGATTATGAGGCAGTAGAGTTGAGATATAGCATGAGCCACAATTGTTCAGTTGCTTAGAAACCAAGAACAATGTAAATTATCTTGTCACTTAACTCTTTTCAGAACTGCAGCAAAATAAAATGAGTTTTAAGTTGTGAAAAACAAATAATAACTATTATATCCAGACTTTGTATTTAATACTGGCTTACAAGGAAAATGCAAATAGATTTTTTCAGCTGTGTTGCTTTGTGCTCTGAGCAGAATTTTGCCGAAGAGATGTGAGAGCAACATCATTGCTCAGCTTTCTGAAATGTTGTTTATTGCTGACCAAAAAAAATCCCAAACTGACATTTTTGAGTTTATTTTCTTTAAAAAGAAAACTGCAGAATACACAGATATTCCTACACAAGTTCAATTGATATTTAAGTCATAGATATTCAAACTGTAATCCCCAAGGTTATCAGATTTCTAGATTTTTCTTTTACTATGATGCTAATTCTGTTGCTGAATACTAATAATTTTTTCTGAAATGTTCGCAAAGTTTTCATTTGGCTTGCTGAATTGTCTTATCCAGCTAATGACCGAGCCTTTCCACACCCCAGTTTACTGGCCCAGAACTACTTATCTGCAGCTCACCGAGGAACAGCGTGCGAGGAGGCTCTGCTTTACCAGGGAGGCTGTCACAGAACTTTTTCACCTGCTGCAGCATCAACTACAGTCCAGGACAAGATCATAGACATCCTTGCCCCCTGTGTCTGTCAAACTCACGGTGGCCCTGAACCTTTATACCTCATTCCAATCTGCAGCAGGTGACCTCAACAACATTAGCCAATCAGCTATGCAGGTATGTATTCGGCAGGTGAAGGATGGGCTCTTTGCCAAAGCCAATGACTGCGTATCATTCCCCATGGACATTGCCAAGCAGGAGGACAGGGCTCTGAGCTATGCCAGGATTCCAGGCTTCCTCCAGGTGCAGGGCATCATCACATGGACACACATAGATAGCCTCGCATGCGCCAGAAAAGAGCCTGGAGTCTACATGAATAGGAAGGGATATCACTGACTGAAAATCCAGCTATTGCGCAAATGCAATCATTGCGTCATGCAGGTTTGTGCTGGGTTTCTTGGTAGCTGTCATGATGCCTTCATTCTGCACCAGTCCTCAATCCCCATTTTCTCTGACACTGAGCACCGGTCAAAGGTTAGTTACTTGGAGACATAGGCTATCTTCTCCAGACCTGAGCACTGATGCAGATATGAGGTACAATCATTCCTGCACTCGAGCTCTGATAAAGCAGCCTATAGGCTTCCTGAAGCAATGTGTCCACTGCCTGGATAGATCTCCCTATCTCGGTATTCTCCTTCAGCCCTAAAACCCTCTGAGGTATCTGCGCTCCTTCAATTCTGGTATCTTGAGCATCCCCGATTTTAATCACTTCAACATTGGCAATCGTACCTTCAGCTGTCAAGGCCCTAAGCTCTGGAATTCCCTCACTAAACCTGTCCGCCTCTCTTGCTCTCTTTCCTCCTTTCAGACGCTTCTTAAAACCTACCTCTTTGACCATGTTTTTGGTCATCTGCCCCAATATCTCTGTGTCTCGGTGCCAGATTTTGTCTGATAACGCCCCTTATCGCCTCAAATTGTGTGCCTCAAACGGGGTGCGGGGCAGTTTCACCCCAATTATTCCTGTACACCAACACTATCTCTGAAGATCCCTATGCGCCCCGCGGGGGAATTTGCCCCGCGGAACGCAAGATTAGTATGGGGCGATGCCAACGTCGTGGCTGGGGTGCCCCGGCCGCCCTTAAAGGGGAGAGCCTTGCGCCGCGGCCAGTATCTTTTGTTGTTGGCCGAATTTGCAGTCGGCCCGACAATGGCAGCCGCTGGTTCAGCCGAGCCACCCACATGCAGCCCGGCACCTTTTCTTGGGTGCTGGGTCGCGGGCCCAGGCAATACACTCTGGTGGCCCAATGGGTGCCAGGAAAGTAGCTGCAGAGTTTGCAGCGGCCCTCCCCTTTAAAAGTAGGGGAGGGACGTGTGACATGCTGACATCCGTGTCGTGCTAACATGGTCAGTGTGATGCTGAGCCTCGCGGCCACTAACGGCGTGTTACCACCCTGCGGAGGCGAATCACGCCTCCAATACTGAACTGCACATTTTTTTCAGACAAAGACCCCAATTCAGTGACATTTAGTAACGCATCTCATCGGGCGCTAAATGTTCATTTAATTCAAATTGTGCGCCCCAAACAGGGCGCGGGGCAATTTCACCCCAATTACTCCTGTACACCGACACTACCTGCCAAGATTTGACCCAGTCCTTCAGTCATCCTTAGGACTGCACTCAACCCAAACATAAGCATGGAGCTTCCCGACAAAACATGCTGTGTGGTTATTAAATACTCACCAAACTTGATAAAATTGCCAAAGACTAAACATTAAATTGTATGTGATGCATTTGAACAAATGTTATTCATCATCATAGGCGGTCCCTCGAAATGAGGATGACTTGCTTCCACGCCAAAAAAAGGATAAGTTCACAGGTGTTTCAATGAAGGACTCGAACTGCATCCTCAAGGGTGGAAGATGCCTGTGCGTGGATTTTTTTAGCGTGTGGTGGCCGTTGCACACCAGCCAACATACAGGCTTGGACTAATGGCAAGGATTACCCAAGACGACTGGAGACCAGCTCTGCTGTATGGACCTGGTACGCACATATATCGCAGTGTGGCTGGCCCTGAATTCACGCCTCCCCTGGGCCCCGATTACATCCCTCCACAGTCTCTTGCCGCTCCCGCTGTATCTGCCCATGCTCCATTCACCGTCCTGAACCTTGATTATGTCACTCTTCGCTGCCGTCGCCCTCCTGCACCAGCTCGCGCTGTTCCCTGAAGTGGCCTCTACGCTGCTCCTGGACCTTCGCTCCTTTTATGGCCCCGACCTGCCAGTGGTGTTCTCATGCAGGTCGGGGCCTCCACGCTGCTATTAACTATGTTAATGTTATTAACTATCTGAATTCGCCCTATGGGTACAAAGATACTTTGTGCATCACAATAATTCATTAACAGCTTCAAATTACAAACCTACCAGATATGTTTAACGTCTATTTCAGCACATTGCTGATAATCTCGCAGCTTTAATGATGTGGTTCTTTGATCTCGTACAACCTCATCCTTCTGAGTCGACATAGTAAAGTTGACCATCTCGCCTCCCTTTGGTCACTGATGTTCAATTCTGACATGAGGAATCTTTGACCATGGATGTGGCATCCATTCCCTCCATCTGCCTCTCTTGCATGCCTTTTTCAATATTTGGACTAGATGTAGTTCTAATGTCTGTTTCACTTGAGCTCAGAGAAATTTGAATCTTGCATACAAGAGATATATATAAATATTTGCCTATATCTGGCCAGATTTCTTAAACTTATCGTCTCACTTTTAACACTTTTTCATCTTTGAAATCTTGTTTCATAAACTACTCATTTCTTAACCTTCTGACCTTCTCCAGATTTATTCAAACCCCTCTCAACTCCTATAATTTACTTACTTTCTCTCATTATCTCTGTGACACAATTGCAATATTTTATCGCAAGAATTCATATTTTAGATGTCAATCATTTTAAACAGACACATCTTGGAAATTAAAATGATCAAATTTAATTATAAGACAAAAAACAGACTTGCTTATACCCTGTAGTTGGAAACTCCTTTACTTTCCCAGCCATAAATAATATCAAATCTGGACAACAGTGTGTAAAAAGCACTCGTTTGAGTCCCTCCTGGTATCACTTGTCTTGCCCAAACAGCGTAACTTTTACTTTATCTCTGGGTTTGTGACATTGACTCTGGTTGTAAAAAGCCTTTGTCTTCAGACTGCTGCTGAAGTATTCCTGATTTTTGCTGGGAAGTTTTATTTTACAAATCAAGATTTTATTTTAAATATTTTAGCTTATGTTGGTAGTTATTATTGTGAACTTCAAGACTTTAGCACTTTACCACAGCAATTCTTATCAAATTATCCTAGGAATAAAAATTTTAATATTTCTTGCCATGTGCTGGAAATAGAAAGTGGCTACGTGACAATGAGGGTCAGTTGGCATCTGATGTGATGTTTTAGGGATGGTTGGAAATAAATAGGAAAAAGGGGCAGAGGGCGATGGATTTACAGGAACATCAATTATAGAGGAGTTATTGGTTTAAATGCCCTGCAGGGTTTTGAGATGATATAAAAGATCATCAGAGAGATGATGCAGATATAAAAAAAACAAATGTACAAATCATCATCACAGGCAGTCCCTCTCAATCGAGGAAGACTTGCTTCCACTCTTAGAATGAGTCCTTAGGTGGCTGAACAGTCCAATACGAGAGCCACAGGTGGGACAGACAGTCGTTGAGAGTAAGGGAGGGTGGAACAGGTTTGCTGTGCGTTCCTTCCACCTGTGCTTGTTTTCTGCATGCACTCGGCGATGAGACTCGAGGCACTCAGCGCCTTCCCGGATGCACTTTCTCCACTCGGCGGTTTTTGGCCAGGGACTCCCAGGTGTCGGTGGGGATGCCGCACTTTATCAGGGAGGTTTTGAGAGTGTCCTTGTAACGTTTCCTCTGTCTGTCCACCCTCGGCTCGTTTGCCATGAAGGAGTTCCGAGTAGAGCGCTTGCTTTGGGATTCTTGTGTCTCAGGCATGCGGACAATGTGGCCTGCCCAGAGGAGCTGATTAAGTGTGGTCAGTGCTTCAATGCTGGAGATGTTGGTCTGGTCAAGGAAGCTAACAATAGTGCGTCTGTCCTCCCAGGGGATTTGTAGGATCTTGCGGAGACATCGTCGGTGGCATTTCTCCAGCGACTTGAGGTGTCTACTGTACATGGTCCATGCCTCTGAGCCATACAAGAGGGCGGTTATTACTACAGCCCTGTAGACGTTGAGCTTGGTAGCCTAGTCTTCGAACATTCTTTTCCTCAGGCGGCCGAAGGCTGTGCTGGCGCACTGGAGACGGTGTTGAATCTCGTCATCAATGTCTGCTTTTGTTGATAAGAGGCTCCTGAGGTATGGTAAAAATGATCCACGTCATCCAGGGCCGCGCCGTGGATCTTGATGACTGGGGGGCAGTGCTGTGTGGCGAGGACAGGCTGGTGGAGGACCTTTGCCTTACGGATGTTTAGCGTAAGGCCCATGCTTTCGTATACCTCAGTAAATACGTCAACTATATCCTGGAGTTCAGCCTCTGAATGTGCGCAGAAACAGACGTCGTCCGCGTACTGTAGCTCGACAACAGAAGTCGGGGTGGTCTTAGACCTGGCCTAGAGGCGGCGAAGGTTAAACAATTTCCCACTGGTTCTGTAGTTTAGTTCCACTCCAGTGGAGAGCTTGTTGACTGTGAGGTGGAGCATGGCAGCGAGGAAGATTGAGAAGAGGGTTGGAGCGATGACGCAGCCCTGTTTGACCCCGGCCCGGATGTGGATTGGTCTGTAATGGATCCGTTGGTAAGGATCACGGCCTGCATGTCATCGTGGAGCAGGCGAAGGATGTTGACGAACTTTTGGGGGCATCCGAAACGGAGGAGGACGCTCCATAGACCCTCGTGGTTGACAGTGTCAAAGGCCTTTGTAAAGTCAAAGAAGACCAAGTATAAGGGCTGCTCCCTGCATTTTTCCTGGAGCTACCGTGCTGCAAAGATCATGTCCGTTGTGTCCCGTAGGGGATGAAATCCGCACTGTGACTCCAGGAGGAGCTCCTTTGCCACAGGGAGAAGAGGGTTGAGGAGAACTCTAGCGACAACTTTCCCAGTGGCTGATAGCAGGGAGATTCCTTTGTAGTTGCCGCAGTCGGACTTGTCCCCTTTTTTAAAGATGGTCACGATCACTGCATCTCTGAGATCTCCCGGCATGCTCTCCTCCCTCCAATTGAGAGAGATGAGGTCATGTATCCACGCCAACAGTGCCTCTCCGCCATACTTTAGCGCCTCAGCAGGGATTCCATCCGCTCCCGTAGCCTTGTTGTTCTTGAGCTCTCTTATGGCTTTTCCTACATCGTGCAACGTTGGGGTTTCACTGAGGTGGTGGCAAGTCGCTTGCTGCAGGATGCAGTCAAGAACACTTGAGTCAAAAAGTAGAATCTCGATTGAGGAGATCTTCGAAGTGCTCCTTCCACCCGGCCCTGACTGCCTCAGTGTCCTTGATGAGTGTTTCCCTGTTCTTGGCCAGTAGTAGGGTGGGGCCTTTGGAGTTTGGACCATAAGTGACCTTGACTGCGATGAAGAATCCTCGCACATCATGGCTGTCGGCCAGTTGTTGTATCTCCTGTGCTTTCTCCATCCACCACCTGTTCTTTAGGTCCCGGGTTTTTTGTTGGACCTCAGCCTTGAGCCGCCTGTAATGTTGCTTTGATGCTCCCGAGTTGGATGGTTGTTTAAGGCTCAGAAATGCTCTGCGCTTGCGATCTATTAGTTCTTGGCTCTCCTAATCATTCTCATCAAACCAGTCCTGGTGTTTTCTGGTTGAATGACCAAGTGTCTCTTTGCGGGCACTGGTTATGGAAGCCTGGAGGGCAGACCAAGTGCTGTGGACATTCTGCATCTCGGTCATCAAGGCACGCCAGGTTAGCTGTGAGGCGCTGGCTGTATAGACTCTCTTAGCTGGGTCTTTAAGTGCCCCCGCATTGATGACTTTGCGGCACTGCTTCTGCTGCCCCCTCCGCTTTGGGGCTATGTTGTTGTCGATGATGGATCGGATTATGCGGTGGTCTATCCAGCAGGTGTCAGCTCCTGTCATGGCGCGGGTGATGCGCACATCCTTGTGATCCCTGGCTCTGATGATGACATAGTTGAGCAGGTTCCAGTGTTTGGAACGAGGGTGTTGCCATGAAGCCTTGTATTTGTCCCTCTGGCGGAACACGGTGTTGGTGATGAGAAGTTCATGTTTTAGAGTAGGGTACCGCTGGAGTTGGCTTTCCCTACTCTCTCTCTGCCAATCACGCCTCCCCAGAGAGCTGTGTCTTTTCCGACCCTGGCATTGAAGTCACCGAGGAGGATCAGTTTGTCACCCGCGGGGATGCGGGACAGGGATTTTTCGAGGTTGGATTAAAAACCATCTTTGGCCTCATCCGTTGGATCGAGTGTTGGGGCGTACGCACTGATGACTGTGGCGCATTGGTTCCGGGATAGGGTGGGTCGAAGAGTCATGAGGAGTTCATTAACCCCGCAGAGGGAGTCTTTGAGGCGGTTGACTAGCTCATTTTTGATGGCGAAGCCGACTCCATGAAGGCGGCGTTCTCCCTCTGGTTTCCCTTTTCAGTAAAAGGTGTAACCTCCACCTTGTTTCTTGAGCTGGCCTTCTCCTGCCCGCCGGGTCTCGCTTAGGGTGGCGATGTCGATGTCAAAGCTTCTAAGTTCCCGGGCAACTATGGCAGTGCGGCATTCCGGCCTGTCGCTGTTGGAGTTGTCCATGAGAGTCCTGACGTTCCAGGTCTAGAACTTCATGTTAACAGAGTGGAAGATGCCATGTTCTTTTAACATGGGGTGGCCGTTGCACACCAGGCACCACACGGGCTTAGCTGAGCAAGGTCTTGGTCCAGTGGCAAAGGGGTCCAAGACGACTGGAGACCAGTCACTGCTATGTGAGCCTAATTGCCTACAGTGAGATGTTGGCCGCAGGCTCGGCGCTGAGTAGCGTCCTTGATGGTAGGTGGCCCGAGGCTTGGTTGGGGGCAGGCATTTGGAAGGTCAGTTGTCTGCCGGAGTTCCGAGGAAGTAACTTACTATTAACTTTCATTTTAAACTTTTAAACAATTTGGAAACTTTTAAACAACTTGAGAAAACTTTTAAAACTTCGGGAGAAACTTTTAAAACCTCTGGAGAAACTTTTAAACAACGTGGAGGAACTTTCAAGAATTATTTCCTTTAAAAAATTTTAACTAAGGAATTGAATACTGTACCCCATTCTAACTAGAAAATAGTTTGATGTGTTTTATTAGCATAATTTTCAGTCATTCAGGGTTACTCACAATGACGCCCGGCGATCAGGTGAGCCTCCGACCAGGCGATCAGCACCCCCCCACCCTCCCCCCCCCCCCCCCACTCCTGCGGCGGGCCTACATCCCTCCAGCATCGGGCCTTCATCCCTCCAACGGCAATCGGGCCTCTCCTTGTCGACGGCTGGACCGCTCCTTCCCCACTGGTGACCTGGCCTCTTGTACTGGTGAGCAAATGTGCAAATAGTGGGGAATGGATTGTCTGTTTATCTTTCAGTCTTGTTCTGAGGAAGGGTACACACCTGAAATGTCATTAACTGTTTTTATCGATGCTCATTGAATGCTGTGTTTTATTTTAATTTCAGATTTCCAGTATATGTGGTTTCTTTTTATTTAACCTTCTGTTTCTGATTCTAGCTCTTTATTTCTCCACCTGGTTTTAATTTTGATGTGAAGAAAGAAACTTATAGGGCTAGAATTTGGCCAAATAACGATATCACTATTTTTTGACATTATTCGCGTTTAACGACTTTTCTTTTTGTTGCCGAAATAGCGCCAAAAAATAAATGCTTAAATTTCGTCAAACGTTTTGTATCTTTTGGCAAAGCATTAAAAAGCGCCGTTTTTAATGACAAAAATGAAATAATTATGAGATTTATTTTAAAAACGGCCATTCCGTGCATGCACAAAAAAAATGTTGCCCGTTTCTCACGTGACGGGTGTGCTCGCGCATGCGCAGTACACTTCCAGGTCTGAATCAGCCATTTTTAATGGGAATTTAAAGTTCTAGGTGAGTTCTCCTTACTTCCACACATGTGCTGCAAGAACAAAAATGCAGGATGATTTAGGAAGGAAGAGGGCGAGGAAGTTTAGACCAGGACGCAAATGAGGCCCTGGTAGGCGCTGTAGAGAGAGGATGGGGCCAGATTGGAAAGAAGGGTAAAGGGAAACAACACCCATCTGCACAGGCAGAAGCATGGAAACGCGTTGCCGAGCAAGTTTCCTTGGTGGACTCCGTCAGGAGGACCTATCACCAGTGCAGGAAGAGGTGGCATGACCTTTGCCGGACAGCCAGAGTAAGTAATATTTTTATTTATGCACTCCAATTACTTAAATTGTAAACGTGACACATCTTGCTATCGCTAGGCTTCTGATTGTCACACATTATAAAGACTACTTTTTTTCTGTACTGCACTTCAATGTTTTTGTGATGACAATGTGCAAGTAAAGGGACATTATACAGATCACTTAATTAAATGCAGATATATGGTATAAGTGCTTTGATGACTACCTGTGTGTGCCACGACAGCAGAAGGCCCCTCTCTTAAAAATTTCTGATGCCATCTTTGCAGAGAAAGTTGTCCCAGAACCAGTGACGTCAGCGGAAAACTGGTGGCGGTCCGGCAATACTGATCCCAGTCACACACCTCGAAAGTCGTGTTGCAGGTCTGATTTGTGCGTCGCAGAGATTGGCTACCTGTGCGGTTGCTGAGCCCACGTTCAGGAATGACAGTGGTAAGTCCTGCAAAATCCACAGTCTGGGTTGGCTCAATGTTAAGTACTGTGTGGGCTAGGCTTCGGTTTATGTGATATATTGTCATTTGTCGTGGTCCTTCAAATGAGCCTGCGCTATGTGAGTCTCCTCATGTCACCCTGCCCCCTCCCTTGCTACTAACCAATCTGTTCTTTTCTATTTTGCAGATGATTCAGAAACATCCAATACTGGAGAAGACCCCGCCAGCTCGCCACAAGCAGAAGTGTATGACACCGACCTCAGCCATCCTGACCAACTTCCACAGGAAGAGGAGGAGGAACAAATGGATACGGTGGGGGGGCGGGAGGAGGAAGAAATAGTGTTGTTGACTTTGGAGGACGTCACACAGGCATAAAGGACGACATCTGCAGCCAGCACTATGCAGGAGGGGACATTTCACGGTTATCCACCATGCGAGGTCCCGGGTTCCAGTGGGTTGCAGGAAACCACACCCAGGGCAGCAGCAGGCCGTCTGGCGTCTGAGCGGAGGCTGACTCGTCAAGACCACGCTGTCGAAATGCAGCATAAACGGAAAGTGGTATATTTGATGGGAATGACCGGGGAGAGCGTCCAGCTGACCAAATCGCTCCTCGAAGACAATGGGTGGGATCTCGGGAAGCATCGCAGCACTATCTGGTGACATTAGGGAGGGCATCTTGGGAAGCGTAGCAGTACTATCTGCAGAGATTAGGGAGGGCATGTCGCAGATAGTAGCTGCACCGCGTGAAGACACCGAGGCTGTCAATTCCCAGCGACAATTGATGGTCTCAACTGATCCCACTCCAATCCCCAGACCAACCTTACCAGACAGTGTGCAGGTTGAGCAACAGGCTGGAGTGTCCGAAGCCGGGCCTTCCGCAGCCCCAGGTTTTCGACAGCTTGCATTGCCATCTCCTTTGTCTGTCACCCAACAAGCGCAGCGCCTTACCCACAAAACTACTAAAAGACAGCTTGGGGACACCGGGACTAGGGGTAAGCGTGCGGTAACGGGCAAGAGTAATGCCAAGGGCAAGAAGGGGTGGGGGGGGTAGGGGGCAGCGGTGGCTACAGCTGAAGTTTATTTGCTGCTGTGGTTGTTGTTTTGCTGTTTTCTTCTCTTGTGGTTGGTTGTTTGCTGTATTGTTATTTAAGTGACGTTAATTTAAAAGTTTAATCTAATACACAAATGTTTTATTAAAGTTAAGAAAGTTGCTTTTAAGTACAAGTGTACAAAGGTTTAATAAATGTCAAATTATTTTTTCAACTGAACCAAACTTATGCATGTCTCATTCTAGCTCTCTGCTGGATAGCATAAGCAGTCAGCAAATATGCCACAGATAGAATAGGCCCATTCTTTAAATGCCCTTAAATGTCCTTAAAAACGAATTATAAACTCACAAAAAGCTCAATCTATAAAACGCAGCCTTCCCTCCAAAAGCTTTAATTCACTGAACGGTAGCTCCGTTTTCCAAGATGGTGACGTTATCGACGATTTCGATCCGAATCGATCAGATAAGACAAGCTTTTTTTGTGCAGTATTTATCACTGTCTTTAAATATGTCATTATAGGGCAAATTCTCAAAAACGGCGATATCATTATTTTTGACGCCTAGTGACATCACAAAAATGATTTTGAAAAAAGGCGGTCATTATTTTTTAACGACGGCATTAAAGCACTGGCCAAATTAGCAAAATGTCATTAAATTAAAGAAAAAGCTTTTAACGCGAAAAACGACGTTAAAATGTGCGTTAGGCTAGCAAATTTCTCGACCACAGTGACCGACGCACTTTAAAAAAATAAATCAATTCATCATATTTATTAGTTACATTGGTGAAGGGCTAACATTACCAGAGCCAGTGCTAGTTAACATCTAACTAAGCCATTTAACTCAAACACTTATGTTCTGTTTGATATATGTCGTTGTTCAAGTGCAGGGACCTGCTGTCGTTATTCAGTGTATCTTTTTTGTTGGACCATTTGTGACTATCCAGACCTGTTTAATACATTTTTGTGTTAGTGACCTGAAAATGGATGAAATACTTTTAAGGACACAACCAATGATGTGTGGTTATTCTGCTGTTAGTGATTTACAAACCATAAATCCAGTCAATAACATTTTGAGGTATGTAAAGTTCTGAGAAATAAGAAATAGGAACAGGAGTGGGCCATACGGCCCCTCGAGCCTGCTGCGCCATTCAATAAGATCATGGCTGATCTGATCATGGACTCAGGACCACTTCCCCGCCCGCTCCCCATAATCTCTTATCCCCTTATCATTTAAGAAACTGTCTATTTCTGTCTTAAATTTATTCAATGTCCCAGCTTCCACAGTTCTCTGAGGCAGCGAATTCCACAGATTTTCAACCCTCTGAGGGAAGAAATTTCTCCTCATCTCAGTTTTAAATGGGCGGCCCCTTATTCTAAGATCATGCCCTCGAGTTCTCGACTCCCCCATCAGTGGAAACATCCTCTCTGCATCCACCTTGTCAAGCCCCCTCATAATCTTATACGTTTCGATAAGATCAACTCTCATTCTTCTGAATTCCAATGAGTAGAATCCAATGAATAAGTCAACCCCCTCATCTCCGGAATCAACCTAGTGAACCTTCTCTGAACTGCCTCCAAAGCAAGTATATCCTTTCGTAAATATGGAAACCAAAACTGCACGCAGTATTCCAGGTGTGCCCTCACCAATACCCTGTATAGCTGTAGCAAGACTTCCCTGCTTTTATACTCCCTCCCCTTTGCAATAAAGGCCAAGATGCCATTGGCCTTCCTGATCACTTGCTGTACCTGCATACTATCCCTTTGTGTTTCATGCACAAGTACCCCCAGGTCCCGCTGTACTGCGGCACTTCGCAATCTTGCTCCATTTAAATAATAACTTGCTCTTTGATTTGCTAAAGTGCATGACCTCACACTTTCCAACATTATACTCAATCTGCCAAATTTTTGCCCACTCACTTAGTCTGCCTATGTCCTTTTGCAGATTTTTTGTATCCTCCTCATATATCGCTTTTCCTCCCATCTTTGTATCATTAGCAAACTTGGCTACATTACACTCCGTCCCTTCTTCCAAGTCGTTAATATAGATTATAAATAGTTGGGGTCCCTCATTTATCCCTGCAGCACCCCACTAGTTACTGGTTGCCAACCAGAGAATTAACCATTTATTCCAACTCTCTGTTTTCTGTTAGTTAGCCAATCCTTTATCCATGGTAATATATTACCCCCAACCCCATGAACTTTTCTCTTGTGCAGTAACCTTTTATGTGCAGGCACCTTGTCAAATGCCTTCTGGAAGTCCAAATACACCACATCCACTGGTTCTCCTGTATCCACTCTGTTCATTGCATCCTCAAAGAATTCCAGCAAATTTGTCAAACATGACTTCCCCTTCATAAATCCATGCTGACTCTGCCTGACCGAAGGTGAACTAGTTCAAAGTCTTGAGTAAAAATTTGCTAGATTATCCAAACTTGGAATTGAATTCAGGAAATAATTATGATGTGGTAACATTTGTGCACATGACGATGCATCAACTCATAATCTCTCAGTCGAGCCCGCAAACTATTCTATTCTCTTTCCCTTTATAAAAGTAAAGTCCATTTAATCTTTATCAGATACTATTTGATTGCAAAGCCCATAAAAAGCCGATTGAAAGAAATCATCTTCATGGTTAGCACATTCTTTTGTTTCCAAACAACTTTTGAGCCTGTTTCAAATATTTAATATTATAACCTTTCAAACAAGTATAACATTTTCCGAAATTGTTGATACCTTAACCCTAACCAAGCTTCATAATTTAACTAGATAATTTTATGGTGAAAATGTCTTTATTTCCAAAGGAAGGAGGAGGAACGAAGAATTCTTTGTACTAACTCATGGAACTTAATTTAGAAGTTAACACAGAATATCAAGTCGTCAAATGGCTTCCAACAGTTAGATAGGATTCCTGCTTTTATATTGAAAACTCCAAATAACTGCATTATCCTTAGATTAGCATTATAACTCACATGGAATCTCACACTGTACATTGCTTAACAATTCATGATTTACAGAATCTCTATGAAGGAGATACACATAGGCTTACTTATTTTGATGGTACCCTTAAATACAAGCACAGAAACTGTTTTTTAAATGAATTTGCATTAGGCTGAAATGTAAGGCATGGTTGAGCAAAATTTCAATTAATTTCATTTTATTTCAGTTCATTTTTAAATAAAAAGGTTGGCAGTGCTCAAAATAGAAAAGTTACCCGGTCTGGATGACTTGCCTTGTGAAGGGAAGTAAGGATGAAAATCACAGCGGTTCTGGCCACAACCTTCGAATCCTCCTTGGATATGGAAGTGGTGCCAGAGGACTGGAGGATTGCAAATGTTAGACCCCTGTTCAAAAAAGGGGAAGAAGCATAAACCTGGTAACTACAGGCCAATCAGCCGAACATTGGTGGTGGGGAAACCTTTAGAAACATCAAATTGGAACAAAATGAATTGGCACTTGGAAAAATATGCATTAATAATAAAAGCCAGCATGGATGCGTTAAAGGAAAATCAATAACCCGAGTTCTTTGATGCATAAGAACATTAGAATTCGGTGCAGGAGTGGGCCATTCGGCCCCTAGAGCCTGCTCTGCCATTCAGTAGTATCATGGCTTATCTTCTACTTCAACTCCACTTTCCTGCACTATCCCCATATCCCTTTGATTCTCTTAATATCCAAAAATCTATTGATCTCTGTCTTTAATATACTCAAAGACGGAGATTCCACAGCCCTCTGGGGTAGAGAGTTCAAGAGATTCACCGCCCTCCGTGGGAAGAAGTTGCTCCTCATCTCAGTCCTAAATGGCCGACCCCTTATTCTGAGACTGATCCCTGGTTTTAGACTCCTCAGCCAGAGGAAACATCCTCCCTGCATCTACCCTGTCAAGAATTTTGTATGTTTCAATGAGATCATCTCTCATTCTTCTAAACTCTAGAGAATATAGACCTAGTCTACTCAATCTCTTCTCATAGGACAATCCTTCCATCCCAGGAATCAGTCTAGTGAACCTTCGTTGCTCTCCCTCAATGGCAAGTATATCCTTCCTTTGGTAAGGAGACCAAACTGTACACAATACTCTAGGTGCGGTCTCACCAGGGCCCTATATAATTGCAGTAAGATGTCCTTACTCTTATACTCAAATCCTCTTGTAATAAAGGCCAACATACCATTTGCTTTCTTAATTGCTTGCTGTACTTGCATGTTAACTTTCAGTGATTCGTGTCCGAGGACATCCCCGGTCCCTCCGAACACCAACATTTCCCAATTTCTCACCATTTAAAAACAACTCGGCTTTTCTATTTTTCCTACCAAAGTGGATAACTTCACATTTCTCCACATTATATTCCATTTGCCATGTTCTTGCCCACTCACTTAGCCTGTCTATAGCCCCTTGCATCCCTCTTTGCATTCTCCTCACAACTTACATTCCCACCTAGCTTTGTATCATCAGCAAACTTGAATATATTACATTTGGTCCCCTCGTCCAAATCATTGATATAGATTGTGAATATCTGGGGCCCAAGCATCGATCCTTGCTGAAAGGGTTGATTAGGGTAGAACAGTTGATGATGTATAAATGGACTTTCAAAGACGTTTGATAAATTGCCACATAATAGACTTGTTAGCAAAATTGAAGCCCTTGGGATTAAAGGAGCTATGGCAGCATGAGTATGAAATTGGCTAAAGGTCAGAAAGCAGAGAATAATGGTAAATAGTTGTTTTTCAGACTGAAGAGAAGTGTGTAATGATGTCCCCCAGACATCAGTGTTGGGACCACTGCTCTTTTTGATGTATATTAATGACTTGGAATTGGGTATACAGGACTAATGACAAAGTTTGCAGATTACATGGAACTCAGAAATTCAGTAAACAGTGAGTATGACAGTAACAGATATAGGAGGACATACAGACTGGTGAAATGGGCAGACACATGGCAGATGAAATTTAACACAGAGAAGTGTGAAATGATTCATTTTGGTTGGAAAAATGAGGAGAGGCAATATAAACTGAATGTTCCTACATAATTGAACCAGAGAGACCTGGAGATGCATGTACACGTCCTTGAAGATGGGAGGACAAGTTGAAAGATCTGTTAAAAAGGCATATGGGATTCTTGGTTTTATAAATAGAGACAGAGAATACAAAAGCAAGGAAGTTATGTTAAACCTTTATAAAACACTGGTTAGGCTCCAGCTGGAATACTGTGGCCAATTCTGGGCATCCCAATTTAGGAGGGATATCAAGCCTCAGTGAGGGTGCTGAGGATTTTTACTGAAATGGTACCAGGGGTGAAAGGCTTCAGTAACATGGAGAGACTAGAGAAACATTAGTTGTTCTCCTTGGAGCAGAGAAGGTTCAGGAGAGGTGTTCAAAATCATGAAGGGTTTTGATAAAGTAAATAAGGAGAGACTATTTCCACTGACACAAGAGTTGGTAACCAGAGGACACAGATTTAAGATAATTAGCAAAAGTACCAGAAACAGCATGAGCAATAAATGTTAATGCAGCGAGTTATGATGATCTGGAATGCACTACCTGAAAAGGCGTTGGAAGCCGATTCAATAATAACTTTCAACTGGGAATTGGATAAATATTTGAAATGGAATAAAAATTGCGGTCTTTGGGGAAGGAGCAGAGGAGTGGGATTAATTGGATAGCTCTCTCAAAGAGCCAGCACAGGCATGATGGGCCAAATGGCCTCCTTTTGTATTATTCCATAATTCTATGTAGATGTGTCATAGCAAAACACTTCTAACTAGACAAGGTCATTATGGGCCCTTGTACACCTCACTAAAAAGGGTTTTTGTTATTTTGCTTATAGTTTTCGAAAGTGTCAGCTTGAATCTATTTGCCAGTTAGTCAGGTCAAATGTACTTTGCAGCTGTAACAATTGACCAAATTGTGGGTTCCATTTTGATGTGTGAGTGTGCTTTGAACTGGATAATTGTTCTAGATGCTGTATTGTAACTTGGCCTACTAGAAGTTGATATATCCAAAGAGAAAGTCCGAAGTATTTTCTCACTGCCATCTACAAGATTGCCTGTTTTCCTTGTGAATTGCTTTGATTTAGATGTAGATTAAGGTAGATGTTGAACTTTTGAGAAAAGTTTATTTTTAAAACATAGTACGGCTGCTTAATCAACAACTCCACTTTTAAAGCATGGAATTCAGTGTTGAAACAAATCTAATCACACTGGTTCCAGAAAACCAGAATAAGAAACTGCTATTAAAAACATGAAAGGTGGTGTAATGTGTGTATTGGTTCTATCTGACTTACTGTGTATTAGCAAAGGTTGAATTTGACTTTTACTGAATAGCTGGTCTGGTAACTAATTTGTTACACTTTCTCCTTGGGTTTTATAGGTCAAATTTCAAATATAAATGATTTAAAACTTTCTCTCCAATTTATTTTTGCTCATTGTTATTTATAATTTTGAAATTGATAATTTTATTGCAAAATTCAAATATGTGGTTAACTAAAAATCCTGACTGTCTGTTTCTTTCAGACTGCAAGTATTATTTTGCTAAAGATTCAATGAGATATCAGATTCTTGTTCTTGTGAAACTGGTTTCATTTCCAAATTTGAGTATATTATGGGTAGTTTTCATCTCCTTTGATGACTGCATTTGTGTTCTCGGTGACCTCTTCAATTTAATTTTTCTGGATAACTTTTCCTTACAATTGAATTTATTTCAGTGCAAATTGAAGGGGACAAAAGCATCAAGGAAATTTTAAGTGTGATTTATCATTATGAAATCATCATAAATAGAACATTATAAACCCATTTAGATATGTAAAGGGTTGTTTATTTTAAAGAGTGAGGTATGGCAAAATGATGACATTTTTACACCAACATGAGAGAGTAGGTGCATTTTGGCAAAAGCTAATCACTAAAAGTAGTTTAAATTTAATCTTGTGTTCATGTTTTTAGTTATATATTAGAGAGAAGATATACTATAGTAGGAAATTAATGCAATTGAAACCACTTGATTAAAAGACATTAGGGGAACATAAGAATGTACTGGCACAAGAGTCAATAATGAATATACAGTTCATTACATGTATCATTTAATTGATTTTCTTGCCAAATGCCTGTCCTACTCCCCCTTAAAACTACTGATGTTATCACTTTGGTCTTTTCCCTTGGCAGTACATTTCAAACATTCACTTTCTATCTTCTGAGCTTCAACCCCTACCCACTGCTTGTTCTCAGGGTTATGGTAAAGAGTTTGCCAGGGTTCAACTTTTGAGATCCTTTAGCATCTTGAACACTTCAATAAGGTCTCCTCTGTCTTCTTCAGTGCAAACAAACTCGGCTTCTGTCGTTTGTCCTTGCAGCTCAAGTGCCTGATATTGGGTGTCAGGTGGGTAGCCCTTTCTGCACATTTTTCTCGGACAATGATGCCTTTCTTGTAATACGTTGACCAGAACTTCTCACATTCCTCTAGATGTGGATGAACCCTTACATGGTCAATAACACATCCTTTGATTTGTGTTCTATTTCATATGCTACACAATCCAAGATCCTATTTGCCTTATTTACCACTGCTGCAAACTATGCAAATAGTTTCAACAACCTATCCACCATTATCCCAACATCCTTATCCTGTAGCATGCTGCAATTTAGTTTATTGTTCCAGCGTTTATTCTTACTTCCCCATCTCATTGAAATATTTTCTTATCCGGTTGTCCCAATAATTATCAACATAGCCCACAGGACTAACCTACAGTGTGTTAAAACAAGAGTAATGCTCACCGCACTGGACATCTTTACAGGGGAGGCTACATATCGAATGAACTTGGAGTGTCTCGGGTATCTGATTATTGGCCGTCTTCACTTTTATTCTGCAGTATGCTGTAGTATAACTGAGACTCTTTAGTTCGTTTGGTACCTGGGACAAATAATAACAGAATATTTATAAATCTTTACCTATCTATCAATAGCTGCAATACAGTGTTTGATATTGTAATATATCTGTCCTTAATGACACATGCTTGTTTCACTCGCTTCATACAATTGAACTTGGTGACTTCCTTTGAAAATGGGAGTATCGTAAATCCATGGGGAGATGTACAATATGTTCAAGAATGAACTTGAATTTATGTAGCATTTTTACATTCCAAAACGCTTCAGAGCCATTGAAATATAGCCACTGTTATAATGTGGAGACAGTGAGTATAGATTTACAGTGTATCTCTCTTCTGACTAATGTGGCCCAACAGTTACAATGCTTGACTGTTTTACTCAAAACTAGGGGACCCATATTTGAATGTAAATTTTGACTGACATCCAGCTTCTGGTAAGGAATGTCTTGACTGCATCATTAAGGAAGGGATCCTGTTTGAATTGATCGAGTATTCTGACTTTTAGTTGGCGAACCAAGTAACAGTATGTAACAGTGTATTGCCATGCTTTGCTGAATAGAAACATTGCTTTATGAGAAGTTATAAAAAACAATGTGATTGACCAGGTGACATGGTCAGATGTGTTTGAATGGGATAAACAAGCAGATTTCATGTGAACAGAGTTGTTTACATTCAACAGCATGTGATTCTGCAAGGTTTGTCTGACTGACGCCTGTGGTTCAATTTGTCATTTAAGTTGGCAATTTTCCATAGAGATCAGCCATTGTATATTCTACTATCTTCGAAAATTATTAATTGTATTGTAGATAGGTGTGTTTGTGATAAGTAGTTAAATATTCTTTTGTGGGTCATTGAGCACATTGGTGTCACCTTGGAACAAAGTATGTGAAATTATTTGAGCAGATTTGATTCAGTATGAATTTGTGACCTAGCCTACATTTCACTGCTTGATAAGATACCATTGGTGATTGAGAAGCTATAATTTATCACCTTAAAAGTATTCCAAATTTGTAAAACAACAATGAACTTGGACTAATCTACACCAGTCATTAATTGATGTGCCTTGTTATTCTGTGAGGGTCCACAGTGTCTCATTAACTTACTACTCTATGACGAATGGGTTCAGGAATTTTGTCAGCCAGTGACCCACAGCTGTAGCTGTGTGATGTGCTTCATTGTATTAAATCAGCAATAGACAAACCAGTAGCAAATTCCCTGCAATGCATACATACTATAGGGCTGATTTTCCAGATGTGCACTACAAGTGGGGCATCTTGTCCCCTGATGGCTTGCATTAGGAAATCACAAGTGTGATCTTCACAATTCTCCATCTGTTAACTTTAATGCACAGAAAATCATGGTATCACACCTACAATATCCCGGTATGGGATATCAGTGAGCGAGGTTTCCAGTCAGGAATACATAGTAAGAAAATCAGCCCTTGTGTGTATGTACAATTCAAAGTCTTGTGTCTGGTATCATCACATCTTGCTGCCAGACCGCCAAATTTTCCTTACGTGCTGATAGATCCTAACTTATCTCACTGAATGTTGGCAAACACCCTCCCCCTCAGTGCTTCTAGGGTCCCCTGCCCCAAAGTCATACCAGGCTCGTGTCTGCCACAGACCACTCATTCCCTTGTAACCCATTGCTGCCTCTGCCCATTCCAGCCCTGTATCGCATCCTGGCCAGAATCCACCCACACTTCTGATGTAACCTTCTGGCCCCATTCTTCCCTCTCATTTTCATGTCAAGGGCAGTCACTCTCACCTCACCTCTGGAATTCAGCTCTTTTGTTTGGACCAAGGCTATAATGAGGTCGAGAGCCGATTTGTCCTGGTGGAATTATTGGTGAGTAAGTCTGTTTGATCGCACTTTGCTGATGATTGAGAGTAGACTGATGAGGTGGTAATTGTCTGGATTGGATTTGCCCTGCTTTTTGTGAACAGGACATACCTAGGCAGTTTTCCACATTGTCAGATAGATGCCAGTGTTGTAGCTGTACTGGAACAATTAACCATTATAAGGTACTTGTGTTCTACTTCTGTATTGATCTAAATAATTTAACCTTTCTTAAACCTTCTAACTTAGCCTCTCAACTTTCTAAGATTAACATGTTTGCTAAATGCCTTAAAATATCATAGGAAATCCCACTTTAGATGACTTGATCAATCAAGATGACCAATTCAGCCACTTGAATCACTCCACTAAACAGGTGTGTCAGAAATTCTAATTGCCAGATTTGAATTGATTTGATGAAATCACACTTTCTTACCTCTTCCCTCCTTTTCCTTTCCCAGTGCATAAATTACTGAGAAGAAGCCAACACTCTGATAACCACTCTATCAAAGCCTTTGTTAAAGTTTACCTGTCCAAGATGCATGACGCAATTTTCTGGCTTTTTCGTTCAATGTTTCACAGGTCCCCAGCTTATGCTGGTACAAGAGTTACTAATTAGCTACACTTGGTTATACAGGTACAGCGTCGAAGTTCCGGACACCAGGATGATCCGTGGCAGGGTCATCCGGCAAATGTTCCGGAATCTGGACCCCCCCCTGCTCCACCGCTGGAGCTCCCGCCTCGGGCCGACCTCGCTCCCCCCTTGGACCTCTGCCTCGGGCTGACCCACCTTGGTCCAGGCGTTTCCGAACTTGGGACGTCGGAAAGACGTTCCGAAGTCTGGAAATACCCGAACCTGGGCCTGGGTGTTTCCGGATCTGGATTCGGGATGTCAAAGACTTTCCGGGATCCGGAAATACACAGAATCCGGAACGGCCTTGGTCCTGAGGCTTCCGAATTTTCGACGCTGTACTGTACCAGAAAGTGCACATGCTTTTTACATCTAAGAAAGATGTTCCAGAATATGCATGTTTTACAGATGTTAATACTCTAACTTCATCTCCTATATATGTTAGTGTGCAAATGCATGTAAAATCTGATTTGAGGGATTTATAAAAGTTGGTTCAAAAAAGTTGTTACCTGTTGAAGGGGGGAGGAGGGCGAGAATCTAGTTCCAGTTTGTAATGGGTTCCAGTAGATTGTCCAGTCAGTAATGTCATGGGCCATTCAACTTTGCTGAAACAGTGATATAATAAATAATTCTTCTTAAGGTGATGCATATAATTTCTATTTTCACATATATAACATTGCGTTTTGCAATATTTGTAATGCTGAGTTCAGAATTCTCCTTGATTTTCAGCATTCATTTAACTACCACTTCACCAGATTTAAAGATGAGATATTACAATTGATATCAGTGTTGATTATTGACTCTCATACATAACATACACACACACCCCACTAATCACACAATGAAAAGGTGAAGGAGTCTGATTTTATTGGGACTGGTATTTCTAAAATAACAGTGGGGTCGGGGTAGAGAAGACTGGAGGAGCTGGTCATCCCTCCTTCCACCAACCTGAACTTAAATATTAGAAGGTGACTGGTTTGTTGGAACTAATTTCCTGTCAATCATGACTATTGCCTAAACAAGAAAGTCTCTCTAACCTGAACATTTTTAACCAAAGGTAAGTGAGTTTATTATTGGTCTCTTTCATTTAAATGCTTTTTATAAGTTACAAAATACCTTTAAATATGGAAGCTGGTGCATAGTTTAAATTGAGTCAATTTGTACAGACTGAATAACAAAATTGACCTATTATTGATGAAAGGTTTCTGAAAATAGTAACTATGTTCTTTTGAGAATAACATGAGCATTAGTCACCATTTCACAGTGATGCTTGTGCTTATTATAAATTGTTCACAGGAGTTTATTTTTTTTTTAACTTCCTGATTTACCTTGCATTTTCTTTTCAACATTGGTGTTTTGCACTTTTGAGTCTTGGCCCTTCATCTACATTTCTCAATTAATAAAACATGAATTTTGATACCAATACATGGCATAATTATTGGAAATAATTCTCCTTTTGGCTACTGGTAAAAGCTGTGAGTACTCAAAAATCATATGAACGCATTCGTGTGATTTCCTTCTCAAAGGGTTCATATTTAACCATTTTCCAGTTTTAAAAGTAATCTCAGTCAAAGAGGACAAAGCATGTAGAATTATATTCTCAAACATATATATTTAGTAATTAAAAACTATTTAAGCAAGGCACTGAAATAAAAAAAAATACTTCCCTTTAAACATTGATGTACTGAAATTGTCAAGGCTGTTGGTGAACTTTGTCGAACATTAAGTCCCAGTCTTCTACCTATAAGTTATTTAAATGATCTCTATTGATTGTTAGCCAGTGCTATTTCTGTCAAATTCTCTGCAGCAGAGATTGGAAGAAAAACACATTACAGGACTCAGCATCAAAGATATTCAAAACTAACATGCCTAACTGAATCTCAAATATTTTGTAATACTATTGGATATTTTGACGTGTAGTGTTGCATAAAGAATACTTTTAAAAGTGTATTTATTGGGAATGGGTGGCGTAGTGGGTTAGGTATGAATCTTTTACCACTGGAACCTGGATTTAAATAGTGCCTTTAACATAATGAAACATCACAAGCTGCTTCACAGGAGCGTTAGCAAACAAAATTTGACACTGAGCCTCATAGGAGATATTAGGACAGATGGAAGTTGGTTTTAAGGAGCATCTTAAAGGAAAAAAGAGAAGTGGAGAGCTTTAGAGAGGAAATTCCAGAGCTTCGGGCCATGGCAGCAACAACAACAACTTGTATTTATGTAGCACCTTTAACGTAGTGAAACGTCCCAAGGCGCTTCACAGGAGTAGTAAGAGAAATAAAATTGACGCTGAGCCACATAAGGAGAAATTAGGGCAGGTGACTGGTCAAAGAGGTAGGCTTTAAGGAGCCTTTTGAAGGAGGAAAGAGAGGCGGAGAGGTTTAGGCAGGGAATTCCAGAACTTGGGGCCTAGGCAACAGGAGGCACGGCCACCAATGGTTGAGCGATTATAAGCAGGGATGCTCAAGAAGACAGAATTAGAGCAGCGCAGACATGGCGGGGGTGGGTATTGTGTTCCTAACACAGATGAGGCTACACACAGGGAGGTTAAAGTAACAGTGACCTCAGTCTTTAATAAGACACTCCAGAGTGAGGAAGAGGCCTTGGGGGCCGGCTTATATACGGTGCTCCCAAGGGATGCTGGGATCCCTTGGGACTTCAGCGGATGAGCTCCCTGGTGGCGGAACATGGGAGTGCATGCTTTACAGATACACAACATCGGGGGTTGTAGGGCTGGAGGAGATTACAGAGATAGGGAGGGGCGAGGCCATGGAGGAATTTGAAAACAAGGATGAGAATTTTGAAATCGAGATGTTGCTTAACCGGGAGCCAATGTAGGTCAGCGAGCACAGGGGTAATGGGTGAGCGGGACTTGGTGCGAGTTAGGACATGGGCAGCCGAATTTAGATCACCTCCAGTTTACATAGGGCAGAATGTGGGAGGCCAGCCAGGAATGCATTGGAATATTCAAGTTTAGAGGTAACAAAGTCATGGATGTTGGTTACAGCAGCGGATGAGCTGAGGCAGGGCAGAGACTGACAATGTTACAGAGGTGCAAATAGGCAGCCTTGGTGATGGTGTGGATATGTGTCGGAAGCTCATCTCGGGGTCAAATGACACCAATTGTAAACAGTCTGGTTCAGCCTCAGACAGTTACCAGGGAGAGGGATGGAGTCGATGGCTATGGAACAGAGTTTGTGACTTTGGTGTTCCCAATATTTATTTGTGGAAATTTCTATTCATCCAATTTAGAGACAGGTGGCGGAGGATGGGGCGGGGGGGGGGGGGGGTGGTGGGGGCGGGGGGTGGTGTGGTGTGGTGGTGAGGGTGCCCAACAGAGTAACATATTTTATTGTTGGACCAAAATAAAGCTTGCAATTGATACTCTCCCCTTCCTCGTAAACAGATACATTTTGATTGCAAAGAAAGAGCAAACTCGCATTTATGTAGCACTTTTGACAAACACGGGGTGTCCCAAAGTACTTCACAACTGCTGAAGTAATTTTGAAGTATAGTCATTGTTATAATGTAGGGAAACACAGCAGTCAATTTGCACACAGCAAGGTTCCACCAATATCAATGAGATAAAAAGACCAGATAATCTCCTTTTTGGTGGCATTGGTTAAGTGCTAAATATTGACCTGGACAGAGAGTCAACTCTCTGCTCTTCAAAAAGTGTATTTCTGTCCACTTGAGGGGTCAGAAAAGGCCTTGTTTTTTTTTTATTCCTTCATGGGATGTGGGCATCGCTGGCAAGGCCAGCAGTTATTGTCCACCCCTAATTGCTCTTGAAAAGATGATGATGATTCACCTTCTTCAACCACTGCAGTTCGTGTGGTGAAGGTACTCCCACCGTGCTGTTAGGGAGGGATTTCCAGGATTTTGACCCAACGACAATGAAGGAATGGTGATATGCTTCCAAATCAGGATGTTGTGTGACTTGAAGAGGATCTTGGAGGTGGGGTGTTCCCATGTGCTTGCTGCTCTTGTCCTTCTAGGTGGTAGAGGGCATGGATTTGGGAGGTGCTGTCGAAGAAGCCTTGTTGAGTTCCTGCAGTGCATCTTGTAGATGGTACACACTGTAGCCATAGTGCGCCGGTGGTAGAGGGAGTGAATGTTTAAGGTGGTGGATGGGGTGCCTATCAAGCAGGCTACTTTGTCCTGGATGGTGTTGAGCTTCTTGAGTGTTGTTGGAGATGCACTCATCCAGACAAGTGGAGAGTATTCCATCACACTCCTGACTTGTGCCTTGTAGATGGTAGAAAGGCTTTGAGGAGTGAGACACTCACCGCAGAATACCCAGTCTCTGATCTGCTCTTGTTGCCACAGTATTTATATTGCTGGTCCAATTAAGTTTCTGATCAATGTTGATGGTGGGGAATTTGGTGATGGTAATGCCATTTAATGTTAAGCGATGGTGGTTAGACTATCGCTTGTTGGAGATAGTCAATACCTGGCACTTGTGTGGCGCGAATGTTACTTGCCACTTATCAGCCCAAGCCTGAATGTTGTCCAGGTCTTACTGTATGCGGGCATGGACTGCTCCACGATCTGAGGAGTTGCGGATGGAACTGAACGCTGTGCAGTCATCAGCGAACATCCCCATTTCTGACCTTATGATGGAGGGAAGGTCATTGATGAAGCAACTGAAGATGGTTGGGCCTAGGACACTACCCTGAGGAATTCCTGCAGCGATGTCCTGGGGCTGTGATGATTGACCTCCAATCACCACAGCCATCTTCCTTTGTGCTAGATATGACTCCCGCCAGTGGAGAGTTTTCCTCCTGATTCTCATTGACTTCAGTTTTACTAAGGCTCCTTGATACCACACTCGGTCAAATGCTGCCTTGATGTCGAGGGCAGTCACTCTCACCTCACCTCTGGAATTAAGCTCTTTTGTCCATGTTTGGACCAAGGCTGTAATGAGGTCTGGAGCTGAGCGGTCCTGGCGGAACCCAAACTGAGCATCGATGAGCAGGTTATTTCTGTGTAAGTGCTGCTTGATAGCACTGTTGATGACACCTTCCATCATGTTGCTGATGATTGAGAGTAGACTAATGGGATGGTAATTGGCCGCATTGGATTTGTCCTGCTTTTTGTGGACAGGACATACCTGGGCAGTTTTCCACATTGTCGGATCGATGCTAGTGTTGTGGCTGTACTGGAACAGCTTGGCTAGAAGCACGGCTAGTTCTGGAGCACAAGTCTTCAGCGCAACAGCTGGAATGTTGTCGGGGTCCATAGCCTTTGCTGTATCCAGTGTGCTCACTGTTTCTTGATATCACATGGAGTGAATCGAATTGGCTGAAGACTGGCTTCTGTGATGGTGGGGACCTCAGGAGGAGGCTGAAAGATGGCATTGCCTCAGTACTGCACTGAAGTGTCAGCCTAGATTATGTGTTCTAGTCTCTGGAATGGGGCTGGATCCCACAACTTCTGACTGAGCGGCAAGTGTGTGACAACTCTAATGGACATGTTATGTACACTGAGCATTCATTCATTTTATCAATTATTTTTTCCGACTGCTTTTTGGCAATTCCAACATATCAATTTAAAGTCATTTGAGATTATAGGTTCTGTTTTGCTGATGCTTGTCGTGATTGTGCTGGATTATTTTGGTTTCATAATTTATTAAAAATGCAATGTTAAATAAATTTTGCCACACAAGTGCAAGTGATTGAAGAAATAGTTCAGATCAAAGAAAATGTTCTCCTCTGGCATCAATTGCAAACATAATTAGTGTCCCCTTTGTGTAATTGAATGGATTAAGGACATTGTGTGAAGAAGCTGATGGTGGTGACACTTTGGTAAATGAATGATTTTAACACTTTGAGAATGAAAGCCTGCCACCCCTCCCCCCCCCCCCCCCCCCCCCCACCACCACCACCACCACCACCACCACCACCACCACCACCCAATAACAACATTAATACTGTGGAACTTTGCAAGTGCAAATAGTTATAAACTGGAAGAATATGTTATATCTCGTGTTAATTTTTCTGGCTCAAATCACATCAAAAATATTGAATTCCAAACATATTTGAATTTATCTTTAAATATTACCACCTAGAGAATAAGCAAATAGAAATGTGCAGACAACTATAAGTAGATACTTGTGTTAAATTTATGTCTTAGATTATGAGTGTATAAATAGTGTGATTAGAAAAGAGGATATTCTAGGCCGGGCTTCATCAATATTCCATGGTATATACTCATACATTATAAAACTCAACACACAAGAACATAATGGTTTTGGATTTCTAACACAACCAACACTTTTTGTCAAATCTTGTCACAGGACTTAATTAACCTTTTTTCTCTCACCTCATATCTGTTTGCTCCTTGCTGATTCAGGAATTGGTTCAATTCTCTTAATGCTACAAATGAGTTGGAATTAACTGGATAAGGTGATTGGTTGTTCCATGAGTTACTCCAGTTTGAAAACATGTATTCCTTCAATTACATTTAGTTTGTGGTTTAGTGTACATTTTTTTGGTACTCCTTTTGTGGCTGTCCAAAAAATACCTTCATTCATCTTTTATTCTTGGTCAACTTTGCTCTCCTCCTTCTTCACCTTGACTCCTTGCTTGTAGTTCCATGGGTGTTGATTGCCTTCTGATACATTGTCCAAGAGGCTATTATTCATACAAGAGCCTTGATGGTAAGTGTTGATAGACCATTCAAGTACAGAAGGCGTCAAGTTCAATCCTGTTCTCATCTGACATTTGCACACTTGTAGCAGGGCATGTTTCCTCTCTAATGCAGAGTTGTGGAGCCAATTATAGTGCCTCACTACATTTCCAGCTGAAATTGTTAACTCTGCACAGACCGCAGATTGGACCTGGTCTGTATGTCTCTCATACTCCTACACCTAAACCTATCGAGTTATCTGTGCTGAATCATCAGCGTTTCACTATATGAAGGAATAGAGAGTTGTATTACCAGATTTGTAAATTATACTATGTTGGGAGGCATAGTAAGTTGTGTTGGTGGAAGCAGGAAGTTACAAGGGACATGTACAGGCTAAGTGAGTGGGAAAAACTATGGCAAATGGAGTTCAATATGGAGAACATAGGAAAAGGAGTAGGTCATTTAGCCCCTCGAGTCTGTTCCGCCATTCAATGAGATCATGGCAGATCTATGTCCTAACTCCATATACCTGCTTTCGCCCCATATCGCTTAATATATCCCTTAATATCTTTGGTTAACAAAAATCTGTCAATCTCAGATTTAAAATTAACAATTGACCTAGCATCAACTACCATTTGCGGAAGAAAGTTCCAAACTTATGCCACCTTTCACATATAACTTCACTCCGAAAAGGCCTTGCTCCAATTTTAGGCCATGTCCCCCAGTCCTAGATTCCCCAACCAGCAGAAATAGTTTCTGTATACTCTATCAGTTCCCCATAATATTTTGAAAACTTCAATCAAATCACCCCATAATCTTCTAAATTCCAGGAAATACATTTATTTATGGATTTATGTGTCCTTGCACACACACCACTAAAATCTAATGCACAGGTACAAAAAGTAATCAAAAACACTAATATTGGGCTTCATCTCAGCGAATTCAAAAGTGAGGAACTGATGCTTCAGTTGGACAGAGCCTTTGTCAGACCCCATCTACAGTATGGTACTTAACCTCAGGAAAGATATATTGGCCTTGGAGAGGGTACAGTGCAGATTCACCAAAATTATACCAGGGCTTAAAGGGTTAAATTCTGAGGACTGGTTGCATAAAAGTGGCTTGTGTTCCCTTGAAGATTGAGGGGTGATCTAATCAAAGTGATTAAAAGATTTGATAGGGTAGATAGAAACTATTTCCTGTGGTGGAGAAATCCAGAAAAAGTGGGCTCAATGTAAAATGAGAGCTCAGCCATTTGGGGGTGAAATCAGGAAGCACTTTTTCACACAAAAGATAGTGGGAATCTGGAACTCTCTCCCTCAAAAGGCTGTGGATATTGGCTCAATTGAAATTTTGAAGACTGAGATCGCTAGATTTTTGTTAGGTGAGGATATCAAGGGATATGGGACAAAGCCGGGCAAATGGAGTTGAGCTGCAGATAAGCCATGATGGAATTGAATGACGGAAAACAGACTCTTGTTCCTATGTAAAATCTCGAGTACTCTGTTTGAATCTCTCCAGTTTAGCTTCTGCCCCTCTCGCAGTATTGAAACAGCCATAATTAAAGTCGCAAATTACATCTTTCACAAGGTTTTACTGCCATCTCTAGCAATGGCTTTTTTTCTCGCACCATAATTGCCACTGCTAGAGTTACCCAAGGATCTATCCTTAGTATCCCACTCTTTCTCATCTATGTCGCCCCTTGGTGACGTTATCCTCCGACAAGGGTTAACTTTCACATATACACCAGTGATAACCAGCTCTACCTCGTCACCATCTCACTCAACCCATCCACTACTTTTATAGTGTCAGACTACGTGTCTGACATCCACTTGTAGATGACTTTCTCCAGTTCAACATTGGGAAGACTGTAGCCATCATGTGCAGCTCCTGCCAAAACTCTACTCCCTTGCCCTTATTTTGTTTCATTCCATCCTTTCCCTGATACGATCTCAGTTGAGCCAGACTGTTCACAACATCTGATTCCTGTTTCATCCTGAGCTGAGCTTCAGACTTCATATCTTCATCACAGAGACTGCATGCTTCCAAAACTCTGCCACATATCTTCGACCTCACACTAAGTCTTGCCCATTACCATTGCCCTCGCTGAGCTCCACTAGTTCCACAACCCCAACACTTCAAATTTGAAATCCGTGTCTTGAATTCCCTCCATGGCCCAACCTATCTGCTCAGCCTCCTCCTGCCCTATATTCTCCCTCAAACACTCTGTTCCCCTGACTCGGTTCACCCCGGGCGACATGTAACTGCATTAATAATTAATTGAGGAGAAAGGTGTTACTGCAGCAACTAGTTGTAATCTAGTCATTTATTAGTAACATTTCTTTGTGGCTATGTTTTAACATGTTGATCTTGTGGAGGAGATGTAAATAGAAGATGGCTGCTGGATAAACACCTGGCATTTTAATTTCACTACCCTGTCATTTTTAGTTACTGCAAATAAAAATTCTGGAAAGCTCCCTCTTACGGATGTTCTACAACAACTTGCATGTTGTGTCTCCACATTTCATTAACATTTTATGAAAATCTGATTTGAGATTTATCATGTTCTGCCGAGTGCAGCTGCCATCTACATTCATCACACGAAACAAGGCTGGCTATTGTCAATGTCACAATAATGTTTGATTCCTAAATTAGATCAGTAACATCCGATGGGGGAGGAGGGGTTACTGAGTGAAGCAGATTTGAGCTCTGATACAATTATTGTCGACTGCTTATTATAAATGTGTGTTCCTGAAGCATATTTTTTAAGGGGCCAAGGATAGTGTCTTCAAGTGATAAATGTCTGCCTTCACCTTCTTTGAAGGAACACAACCTAAATAAACCCTGCAGTATTTAGGAAATAATGCAAAACCTGCAGTTATTTAAAAGCCAGGAGTGAAATTAAATGAAGTTTAAAGATACATTGGGCTAGAAATTCATTTTTTGGCAAACAGTATTTTTTCGCTAAAAATAGTGTTTCGCTACCGCTACGAGGTCTAAAATTCAAGCTTCAATTTGCTCAGCCTTGGGAGGGGGGAAGACACCCCCAAAAAATTCCAAAAAATAAAAAATCACAAAGCCTTCACAACACACTTAACTATTGAATCGCTGAAAAAGAATTAAAAAATAAAAACATTAACTTACCCTTTTTTGCAGGTCTTCATACTTACCGCTGCTCCAAGGGCTGCAACATAGCTTTTTACCTGCTGATATTTTTCGCGCTCAAATTTTTGGCGAAAGCGATATTTTTAGTCTTGGCTGGTGGTGGTCTGCTCCCCAGCGCTACTTAAAAACAGCCGGCGCAAGTCGTTTCTGAATTTCCCGCCATCCCAAAGATGGCGAAATAGCACCAAAAAAACTGTTGCAAGGTCAGCGAATTTTTAGCCCATTGTATTTCTAGGTTCAGGTCATTATTCATAAATAAGAATAAGAATGTATCAGAAACTGGGGTCAAAACAGGGAAAAATGGTAAAAAGACTAAATTAAAAGCTCTTTATCTAAATGCATGCAGCATTTGTAACAAGATAGATGAGTTGACGGTACAAATAGATATAAATGAGTATTATCTGATAGCCATTAGAGAGACGTGGTTTCAAGGTGACCAAGGCTGGGAACTGAATATTCAGGGGTATTTGACAATTCGGAAGGATAGACAGAAAGGAACAGGAGATGGGGTAGCTCTGTTAATAAAGGATGAGATCAGTGCAGTAGTGAGAAATGATATTGGCTCAGAAGATCAAGATGTAGTATCAGTTTGGGTGGAGATAAGAAATAATAAGGGGAAGAAGTCACTGGTGGGCGTAGTCTATAGGACCCCTGACAGTAGCTATACTGTTGGACAGAGTATAAATCAAGAAATAATGGAGGCTTGTAAGAAAGGCAGAGGTGATTTTAATCTTAATATTGATTGGACAAATCAAATTGGCCAAGGTAGCCTTGAGGAAGAGTTCATAGAGTGTATCCGGGATGGTTTCTTGAACAGTATGTTGTGGAACCAACCGGAGATCAGGCTATCTTAGATCTGGTACTGTGTAATGAGATAGGATTAATCAATGATCTCATCGTAAAGGATCCTCGAGGAAAGAGTGATCATAGCATGGTTGAATTTCAAATTTAATTAGAGAGTGACAAAGTTGGATCTCAAACCAGTGTCCTGATCTTAATTAAAGGCGATTACAAAGATATGAAGGCATAGTTGGCTAAAGTGGACTTGGAAAATAGATTAAAGAGTAAGATGGTTGATGAGCAGTGGCAGACATTTGAAGAGATATTTTCATAACTCTCAACAAAAATATATCTGAGTGAGAAGGAAAGACTTTAAGAGAAGGGAGAACCATCCGTGGCTAACTAAGGAAGTAAAGTAGGTATCAAATTTAAAATGTTGCCAAGATTAGTGGGAGGTCAGGAGATTGGGACATTTTTTAAAAGCAGCAAAGACTAACTGGTCTTTTTTAACCAATAAGGGAATTAAGGGTTATGGGGAGCGGGCGGGTAAGTGGAGCTGAGTCCACGGCCAGATCAGCCGTGATCTTGTTGGGTGGCGGAGCAGGCTCGAGGGGCTAGATGGCCTACTCCTGTTCCTAATTCTTATGTTCTTATGTTCTTATTAATGTTGGGGAAGTCCAGAACCAGGGGTCACAGTCTAAGGATAAGGGGTAAGTCATTTAGGACCGAGATGAGGAGAAATTTCTTCACGCAGAGAGTGGTGGACCTGTGGAATTCTCTACCACAGAAAGTTGTTGAGGCCAATTCACTAAATATATTCAAAAAGGAGTTAGATGTAGTTCTTACTACTAGGGGGATCAAGGGGTATGGCGAGAAAGCAGGAATGGGGTACTGAAGTTGCATGTTCAGCCATGAACTCATTGAATGGCGGTGCAGGCTCGAAGGGCCGAATGGCCTACTCCTGCACCTATTTATGTTTCTATCTATGTTTCTATAGTTTCCTGCTTTCTATCTCCCTCCTTTTTTAAATAGGGGTGTTACATTTGCGATTTTCCAATCCGCTGGGACTGCCCCAGAATCCAGGGAATTTTGGTAGATTACAACCAATGCATCCACTATCTCGGCAGCCACCTCTCTCAAGACCCTCGGATGTAAGCCATCAGGTCCAGGGGACTTCTCCGCCTTGAATCCCATTATTTTACTGAGTACTACTTCATTAGTGATAGTGATTGTATTAAGTTCCTCCCTCCCTATAGCTCCTTGATTATCCACTATTGGGATGTTTTTAGTGTCTTCTACCATGAAGACCGATACAAAATATTTGTTCAACGTCGCTGCCATTTCCCTGTTCTCCATTATTAATTCCCCAGTCTCATCCTCTAGGAGACCAACATTTACTTTAGCCACTCTTTATCTTTTTATGTACCAGTAGAAACTCTTACTATCTGTTTTTATATTTCGTGCTAGTTTACTTTCATAATCTATCTTCCCTCTCTATCATTTTTTTAGTCATTCTTTGCTGGCTTTTAAAAGTTTCCCAATTCTCTGGCCTCCCACTAGTCTTGGCCACATTGTATGCTCTTGTTTTCAATTTGATACCATCCCTTATTTCCTAAGTTAGCCATGGATGGTTATCCCTTTTCTTACAGGGTTTCCTTCTCATTGGGATATATTTTTGTTGCGAGTTATGAAATATCTCCTTAAATGTCTGCCACTGCTCATCAACGATCCCATACTTTACTCCATTTTCCCAGTCCACCTTGGCCAACTCTGCCTTCATACCTTTGTAGTCTCCTTTATTTAAGCTTAGGATATTTGTTTGAGAACCAACTTTCTCACTCTCCAACTGAATTTGAAATTCAACCATGTTATGGTCACTCATTCCAAGACGATCCTTTACTACGAGATCATTTATTAATCCTGTCTCATTACACAGTACCAGATCTAAGATAGCCAGCTCCCTTGTTGGTTCCGCAACATACTATTCAAGGAAACTATCCCGGATACACTCTATGAACTCTATGAAATCATTGAGGGAATGAGATTAGTCATCAACTATAGGAGGTTAATGTGCAGTCTATGAATGCAATCTCAGCCTTTATTTTATATAGAAATGAATGTTAATTTTTTCCTATACTTGGGCTTTGCTTTTGTTTTGCTGGTGAGAATGCTGAGGTTAACTGGAGTGCCATTACTTCAGAAGTGGTATTGATGTTTAGTATTTTGGGCTCAAAATTGGCCAGGAATTGCTCCGTTTTTTTTGGAGCAACTTGATTTTTCTGGAGTATCTTAAAAATATCATTTTGCACATTCAATTTGCACCAGTGTAAGTGAGTTAGTTATGATTTTTTTAGTTTAGTTTAGTTTTTCTCAAAAGGGGGCGTTACCAGCCACCTACGCCAGTTTTTGCCATTTAGGCCACTTTGGCCAGCTAATAGTTACTCCAAATCTACTTAGGCCAGCGTATGTGGCCACTTTAGAAAACCCTTGCGGAGAGTTAAAAAATCAGCGCAGGTAGGTACATCGGAGGCCAGCAGAACTTAATGACTTGACTAAAGAATGTGAATAGGATCAAACAGCTATACAGGACATCATATGACAAACTTCACAAAGTTAATTTACTATACAACAGAAGCATTCATGGATGCTTAAACTACAAAAATAAAAGAAGTAAAAGATAGTTGAATTAAATTGCCCTAATCTCACAACTAAATTAAACAACTATTTGGTTGCAATGATTATACTGGGCCAAAATTGAGCCCATATTATCCAATTAAAGTCTACTTCAATAAATAAGATATTCTCTCAGTGTTCCTCCATCACTTATGTTCTTCTGTCACAATAGCACCAGGTGAATAGGCTTGACAAATGGTCACCACTATTCACAACATATTTACATAATTTTTTCAAAATATCCAAAAGTCCAGGAAAATGACAAGCCATTAAGAAAGTTCAAAAATAGCTACAGTGCATAAAATTTCAAACCTGAGATTGATCGCCCCGGGAGGCCACTGGGCCAGGGATAGGGGCGGGCATCGGGTCTCACACACACAGCAGCTGCAGCATGCACACAGAGAGGCTGGGGGCGAGGAGCTACTACACATGCGCGGACACTCCACTGTGCATGTGCAGACGTCCCGGCACTGTTTTCAGCGCAGGACGCTGGCTCCGCCCCCGACCCGACTGGCCACACTGCGCGACGACCGAGGAGAGGCCGGATAGCAGCCAAAGTGGGGAGCGATTTTTTTCAGCATACTTATAAACAGAGAAAAGCAGCGCATCACCAGTAAGTGCGCTGAAAAAAGGGGTGGGCCAAATTTGAGCCCATTGATTCTATAAATTATATTTTAATCTTTTACTGTAAAATACTAATAATGTTGCACCTGATAATGTTGTAAACTGCAACATCATTTTGATTTCAAGAGCCCAGTAGCAACATTGAGGTCATGACAAATGTCTGAAAACAATTGTTTAATATTCTATAACTGGGGAGCTAATCTTGCTAGATTATTTTTAAAACAGTTGATCTTGAGTAATCAATGTCAATTTAGCCATGTGGGCTGTATTTTTAAGGTCTGATTGCTATTGGAATTTCACTTCTTTAACAGCTATGAATGAGCATTCCATTTTCAGAATTCCATGTGATTATAGTTTTAACAAAAGCCTTTTGTGTTCAGTTAATCAGTAGAAGTATGGGATGTGGCTTCAGTTTATAAATGGCTCTTTTCAAGCAATCCTGATGCCTCTTATACAATAAAGTGTGCAAGAATGCTTTCTGACATTGTTACATTATAGAGGTAACATTAGGGCCACAGGTTCTTGGGGCTAGCAGTGGGAACGTATGTATTTCCAACAGCTCTGTGATCACATTATTAGAGGCAGAATATGCCTCAGATGTAGCAATTAAAGGAATGAAAATGGACTGTTTCGTCGATGGTTCCATATAAGTAAGACAAAATTATCCTCCATGTTACTTATGTAGAGTTTATCAATATTTTATCTTGAGTATTTAGACCCAACTAATATTGCTATCCATAATTCTTGTCAAAGAATCTGTAAGAAGATAGACTGGATATTATTGGGAAGAAAACAATTTTGCAGCAAGATACCTCCCTCGTGGCCAACATCCCTCAATCAACATAACAAAAACAGATTATCTGGTCATTATCACATTGCTGTTTGTGGGAGTTTGCTGTGCTCAAGTTGGCTGCCACATTTCCCACAGTACAGCATTGACTACACTCCAAAAGTACTTCATTGGCTGTAAAGCGCTTTGAGACGTCCGATGGTCATGAAAGGAACTATGTAAATGCAAGTCCTTTCTCTCGCTCTCTCGCACTCTCGCACTCTCACACTCTCTCTCTCTCTCGCTCTCTCTCTTTCGCTCTCTCTCTTTCGCTCTCTCTCTTTCGCTCTCTCTCTTTCGCTCTCTCTCTTTCGCTCTCTCTCTTTCGCTCTCTCTCTTTCGCTCTCTCTCTTTCGCTCTCTCTCTTTCGCTCTCTCTCTTTCGCTCTCTCTCTTTCGCTCTCTCTCTTTCGCTCTCTCTCTTTCGCTCTCTCTCTTTCGCTCTCTCTCTTTCGCTCTCTCTCTTTCGCTCTCTCTCTTTCGCTCTCTCTCTTTCGCTCTCTCTCTTTCGCTCTCTCTCTTTCGCTCTCTCTCTTTCGCTCTCTCTCTTTCGCTCTCTCTCTTTCGCTCTCTCTCTTTCGCTCTCTCTCTTTCGCTCTCTCTCTTTCGCTCTCTCTCTTTCGCTCTCGCTCTTTCGCTCTCGCTCTCTCGCTCTCGCTCTCTCGCTCTCTCTCTCTCGCCCTCTCTCTCGCCCTCTCTCTCGCCCTCTCTCTCGCCCTCTCTCTCGCCCTCTCTCTCGCCCTCTCTCTCGCCCTCTCTCTCGCTCTCTCTCTCGCTCTCTCCCTCCCTCTCGCTCTCCCTTCCCTTATGTTGTGTATCTGTAAAGCATGCACTCCCATGTTCCGCCACCAGGGAGCGCATCCCCTGAAGTCCCAAGGGATTCCAGTATCCCTTGGGAGCACTGTATATAAGCCGGCCCCTAAGGCCTGTTCCTCACTCGAGTGTCTTAATAAAGACTGAGGTCACTGTTACTTTAACCTCCATGTGTGCAGTCTCAACTGTGTTAGGAACACAATAACTGGTGACAAGTATATGAATCCAACGCAAAGATGTAGCAAACTGTGGGCATCCTGGAGAAGTTCGGAGGGTGAGGACTGGGAAGCCTATGTCGAACGGCTAGACCAGTACTTTGTAGCCAACGAGCTGGACGGAGAAGGAAGCGCTGCAAAAAGGAGAGCGCTCCTCCTCACAGTCTGCGGGGCACCGACCTACAGCCTCATGAAGAATCTAATGGCTCCGGTGAAACCCACAGATAAGTCATATGAGGAGCTGTGTACACTGGTTCAGGAGCATCTTAACCCGAGGGAGAGTGTGCTGATGGCGAGGTATCAGTTCTACACTTGCCAGCGATCTGAAGGTCAGGAAGTGGCGAGCTACGTCGCGGAGCTAAGGCGACTTGCAGGACAATGTGAGTTTGATGGCTACCTGGAGCAGTTGCTCAGAGACTTTTTTGTACTGGGCATTGGGCTTTTGACTGTAGAGACACTGACCCTCAGTAAGGCCATAGCGATAGCACAGGCATTTATGTCCACCAGTGATAACACCAAACAAATCTCTCAGCACACAAGTGTGAGCAATGTTCATAAATTAACTGGAACTGTGTTTGCGAGCAGAAATGTACAGGGCAGAAACCACAAGTCTGCAACTGCCAGCAGGCCTCAGGTGACCCAGATGACTCAGAGTCCACAACAAAGGATGAAGGCAAGGCAAGGCGTTGTGGAGGCTTCCATCCAGCCTATTCATCCGCTTCAAAGGATATGTTTGCAACAGCTGTGGAACAATGGGGCACCTCCAACGAGCTTGCAGATGAGCTGCAAGCTCTGCAAAACCTACGAACCACCACTTGACACGGGAAGATCGGTCCATGGTGGATCAAAGCAATTTCGAGCCTCAGAGAGAGGAGGCAGATGCTGAAGTACACGGGGTGCACACATTTTCAGCGAAATGTCCACCTATAATACTAAATGTAAAATTGAATGGCTTACCCGTCGCCATGGAACTGGACACTGGTACTAGCCAATCCATCATGAGTAAAAAGATGTTTGAGAGACTGTGGTGCAACAATGCACTCAGACCAGCCCTGAGCCCCATCCACACAAAACTGAGAACATACAGCAAAGAGCTTATCACTGTCCTGGGCAGTGCCATGAGGTCACTGCACGAACTGCCACTCTGGATTGTCCCAGGCGATGGCCCCACACTGCTTGGAAGGAGCTGGCTGGGCAAAATCCGCTGGAACTGGGATGACATCCGAGAGCTATCACATGTCGATGAGGCCTCATGTACCCAGGATCTTAACAAATTTCCTTCCCTTTTTGAGCCAGGCATTGGAAACTTTTCCGGGGCGAAGGTGCGGATCCACTTGGTCCAGAGGCACAACCCATTCACCACAAGACGCGAGCGGTACCTCACATGATGAGGGAGAGAGTGGAAATCGAGCTGGAGAGGCTGCAACGCGAGGGCATCATCTCCCCAGTGGAATTCAGCGAGTGGGCCAGCCCGATTGTTCCAGTACTCAAAAGTGATGGCACAGTCAGGATTTGCGGTGATTATAAAGTAACTATTAATCGTTTCTCACTGCAGGACCAATACCCGCTGCCTAAGGCAGACGACCTATTTGCGACGTTGGCAGGAGGCAAGACGTTCACCAAGCTCGACCTAACTTCGGCCTACATGACGCAGGAGCTGGAGGAGTCGTCGAAGGGCCTCACCTGCATCAACACGCACAAGGGACTGTTCATCTACAACAGATGCCCGTTTAGAATTCGGTCGGCTGCAGCGATCTTCCAGAGAAACATGGAGAGCCGACTCAAGTCGGTACCACACACGGTGGTTTTTCAAGACGACATATTGGTCACGGGTTGGGACACCCTCAAGCACCTACAAAACCTGGAAGAGGTCCTCCAGCGACTGGATCGCGTAGGGCTGCGGCTGAAGAGGTCGAAATGAGTCTTCATGGCAACAGAAGTGGAGTTTTTTGGAAGAAAGATCGAGGTAGACGGCATTCAGCCCACAGCCTCTGTCTTGGGGTCTATCAGGAACGCGCCCAGGCCACAGAACGTCACGGAGCTGCAGTCGTTCCTGGGACTCAACTATTTTGGTAACTTCCTACCGGGGTTAAGCACCCTCTTAGAGCCCCTACATATGTTATTGCGTAAAGGTGAGAACTGGGTATGGGAAAAAAAATAAGTAATTGCTTTTGAGAACGCCAGAAATATTTAATGCTCCAACAAGCTGCTTGTATTGTATAACCCGTGTAAAAGACTTGTGCTAGCATGTGATGCGTCGTCGTACGGAGTCGGGTGTGTATTACAACAAGCTAACATTGCAGGGAAGTTGCAACCTGTCGCCGATGCCTCCAGGAGCTTGTCTAAGGCTGAGAGGGCCTACAGCATGATTGAGAAAGAGGCATTAGCGTGTGTGTTCGGGGTAAAGAAAATGCATCAGTACCTGTTTGGCCTCAAATTTGAGCTGGAAGCCGATCACAAGCCCCTCATATCCCTGTTCGCTGAAAAGAAGGGGATAAATACTAATGCCTCAGCCCGCATACAAAGGTGGGCACTCGCACTATCAGCGTATAACTATACCATCCGCCATAGGCCAGGCACCGAGAACTGTGCGGATGCTCTCAGTCGGCTACCATTGCCCACCACGGGGGTGGAAATGGTGCAGCCTGCAAACTTGTTGATGGTGACGCAGCCCGCAGACTTGGTGGTGGTCATGCAAACATTTGAAAATGATAAATCACCTGTCATGGCCCGCCAGGTTAGGACTTGGACCAGCCAAGATCCTCTGCTGTCCCAAGTAAAAAAAAAAAACGGGTAGAAACATACAAACATAGAAAATAGGTGCAGGAGTAGGCCATTCGTCCCTTCAAGCCTGCATTGCCACGAGTTCATGGCTGAACATGCAACTTCAGTACCCCATTCCTGCTTTCTCGCCATACCGCTTGATCCCCCTAGTAGTAAGGACTACATCTAACTCCTTCTTGAATATATTTAGTGAATTGGCCTCAACAACTTTCTGTGGCAGAGAATTCCACAGGTTCACCACTCTCTGGGTGAAGAAGTTTCTTCTCATCTCGGTCCTAAATGGCTTACCCCTTATCCTTCGGCTGTGACCCCTGGTTCTGGACTTCCCCAACATTGGGAACATTTTTCCTGCATCTACCCTGTCTAAACCCGTCAGAATTTTAAACGTTTCTATGAGATCCCCTCTCATTCGTCTGAACTCCAGTGAATACAAGCCCAGTTGATCCAGTCTTTCTTGATATGTCAGTCCAGTCATCCCGGGAATCAGTCTGGTGAACCTTTGCTGCACTCCCTCAATAGCAAGAACGTCCTTTCTCCAGTTAGGAGACCAAAACTGTACACAATACTCCAGGTGTGGCCTCACCAAGGCCCTGTACAACTGTAGTAACACTTCCCTGCCCCTGTACTCAAATCCCCTTGCTATGAAGGCCAACATGTCATTTGCTTTCTTAACTGCCTGCTGTACTTGCATGCCAACTTTCAATGACTGATGTACCATGACACCCAAGTCTTGTTGCACCTCCCCTTTTCCTAATCTGTTACCATTCAGATAATAGTCTGTCTCTCTGTTTTTACAACCAAAGTGGATAACCTCACATTTATCCACATTATACTTCATCTGCCATGCATTTACCCACTCACCTAACCTATCCAAGTCACTCTGCAGCCTCATAGCATCCTCCTTGCTGCTCACACTGCCACCCAACTTAGTGTCATCCGCAAATATGGAAATACTACATTTAATCCCCTCGTCTAAATCATTAATGTACAATGTAAACAGCTGGGGCCCCAGCACAGAACCTTGCGGTACCCCACTAGTCACTGCCTGCCATTCTGAAAAGTACCCATTTACTCCTACTCTTTGCTTCCTGTCTGCCAACCAGTTCTCAATCCACGTCAGCACACTACCCCCAATCCCATGTGCTTTAACTTTGCACATTAATCTCTTGTGTGGGACCTTGTCGAAAGCCTTCTGAAAGTCCAAATACACCACATCCACTGGTTCTCCCTTGTCCACTCTACTGGAAACATCCTCAAAAAATTCCAGAAGATTTGTCAAGCATGATTTCCCTTTCACAAATCCATGCTGACTTGGACCTATCATGTCACCTCTTTCCAAATGCGCTGCTATGACATCCTTAATAATTGATTCCATCATTTTACCCATTACCGATGTCAGGCTGACCGGTCTATAATTCCCTGTTTTCTCTCCCTCCTTTTTTAAAAAGTGGGGTTACATTGGCTACCCACCACTCGATAGGAACTGATCCAGAGTCCATGGAATGTTGGAAAATGACTGTCAATGCATCCGCTATTTACAAGGCCACCTCCTTAATTGCTCTGGGATGCAGACCATCAGGCCCTGGGGATTTATCGGCCTTCAGTCCCATCAATTTCCCCAACACAATTTCCCGACTAATAAGGATTTCCCTCAGTTCCTCCTTCTTACTAGACCCTCTGACCCCTTTTATATCCAGAAGGTTGTTTGTGTCCTCCTTAGTGAATACCGAACCAAAGTACTTGTTCAATTGGTCTGCCATTTCTTTGTTCCCAGTTATGACTTCCCCTGATTCTGACTGCAGGGGACCTACGTACTACTTGGGAGCTGGGCCAGCATCCCCGTTGAAATGCAAGAGCTAATCAAGCCGTTCCAGCTGCGAAAGGATGAGCTGTCCATTCAGGCAGACTGCCTGTTGTGGGGTAACCGCATAGTGCTACCCCAAAAGGGCAGGGAGACGTTCATCTCGGATCTCCACAGCACACACCCGGGTATAGTAATGATGAAAGCGATAGCCAGATCCCATGTGTGGTGGCCCAGTATCGACTCTGACTTTGAGTCCTGTGTACGGCAATGCAGCGTGTGTGCTCAGTTGAGCAACACGCCCAGAGTGGCACCTCTAAGTTTGTGGCCCTGGCCCTCCAGACCATGGTCGAGGATCCATGTCGACTATGCGGGTCCGTTTCTCAGTAAAATGTACCTGGTGGTGGTGGATGCTTTTTCAAAATGGATTGAATGTGAAATAATGTCGGGAAGCACGTCCACTGCCACCATTGAAAGCCTGAGGGCCATGTTTGCCACCCACGGCCTGCCTGACATACTGCTCAGTGACAACGGGCCATGTTTCACCAGTGCCGAATTTAAAGAATTCATGACCCGCAATGGGATCAAACATGTCACCTCGGCCCCGTTTAAACCAGCCTCCAATGGGCAGGCAGAGCGGGCAGTACAAACAATCAAACGGAGCCTTAAACGAGTCACGGAAGGCTCACTCCAAACCCGCCTGTCCCGAGTACTGCTCAGCTACCGCACGAGACCCCACTCGCTCACAGGGGTGCCCCCGGCTGAGTTACTCATGAAAAGGACACTTAAAACCAGATTCTCGCTGGTTCACCCCAACCTGCATGATCAGGTAGAAAGCAGGCGGCAGCAACAAAATGTAAATGATGGTCACGCCACTGTGTCACGGGAAATTGATCTGAATGACCCTGTATATGTGCTAATCTATGGACATGGTCCCAAGTAGATCACGGGCACGGTGATAGCTAAAGAGTAGGGTGTTTGTAGTCAAACTAGACAATGGACAAATTTGCAGAAAGCACCTGGACCGAGCGAGGCTGCGGTTCACAGACTGCCCTGAACAACCCACAGCAGACACCACCTTTTTCAAGCACACAACACACACCCAAAGTATCAACGGCACCACCCTGGACCAGAAATTGAGCCCAGAAAGGCCAGACTCACCCAGCAGCCCTGCAGGGCCAACAACACACCAGCCCAGCGAGGGCACAGCCAACACACCAGAACAGACATTTGTACCGAGGCAGTCCACCAGGGAAAGGAAGGCTTCTGACTGCCTCACCTTGTAAATAGTTTTCACTTTGATTTTGGCGGGGGCGGGGGAGTGATGTTGTGTATCTGTAAAGCATGCACTGTCATGTTCCGCCACTAGGGAGCGCATCCCGTGAAGTCCCAAGGAATCCCAGAATCCCTTGGGAGCACTGTATATAAGCCGGCCCCTAAGGCCTGTTCCTCACTCTGGAGTGTTTCAATAAAGACTGAGGTCACTGTTACTTTAACCTCCCTGAGTGCAGCCTCATCTGTGTTAGGAACACACTACCTTCTTGGCTTCCATTCTCTTTCTTTCTTTCCAAACCAGCATTAGAGTTACTGAAAATGCAAAACTGGATAAATAAGTTGTTTAGTTTTAGTGATGTAGGATACACTGTGCTAAATATTACTATTTACCGTGTAAGATTTAATACCTCAAGTTTGTGTCTTACTTTCAACTAGTTGTGATTGGTTACCATATTTATTGTGTGCAATGGCTTTATAGTATGCAGGCATGGATTGATTTTTTGTATGGAAGGTGGTTGATGTTGCAGCACTTTACTTATTTGCCAGTGTATGAATTCTTCCTTTGCTGCAGATTTGAATTGCTTGTTGGTTGTCAGATGCAAATCTCTGGTGCAACCAGCTGAAATAAAAATCGTGGTAATGTTGTTTTAATGTAGATTCAACAGTTTTTCTGTGAGTAGTGATTACATCAAAAATTCTCCGTGCTGGCTGAATTAGGTTCTGCAATTGATGTATCCAAAGAAGAGATCGTCATAGTCCTATTGCTCCAGTAATTCTGCATTTCCACCAGATTGTTTTCGTGTGGCCACAAATAGAAATTACATAGATATCTGACCAAAAACTGCACCTATTACCATTTCAAACATTCTGAGACCAAGCGAACAGCTTCACTTTAAACTCTACTTTAAATTATATAAAAGTAATGACAGAAATTCCAATTTTTGTCAGAGGTTTGTGCATGTTTTTTTAAACGTATGTAATGAGCTCTGCTTGTGAGTATCCAGCTGCCAGTGAAATGCTAGTATTATTAAAGAGTGACTATCAGCTCTGACTTACTTTAAAACTTTAGGGGTAGTCGAGCACATCACTGTTCTCTTTTTAAACTTTAATATTGAACTATGCACATTTAAGTTCATGCCACTTGTAGGGCCCAAGTTTCCACATGATTTGCGCCTGATTTTTAGGAGCAACTGGTGGAGAACGGACTATCTTAGAAATCGCAATTCTCCACATTTTTTTTTCTGCAGTTCTAGTCAGGTAGAACAGTTCTACTTTGGAACAGAATTTTTTCTTCAACAGGGGGCGTGTCCGGCCACTGACGCCTGATTTCAAAGTTTCCACAGTGAAAACGTACTCCAAACTAAGTTAGAATGGAGCAAGTGAAGATTTTTGTAGAACTGAAAAAACCTGTTCTACACATTAAAAAATCAGGCGCAGGTTACAAATTAGGCGTCCAGAACGAGGTGGGGGGGGAGGGGGGGGAAGGGAACTCATTAAATTCTACAATAAATCCTTATTTATACTTCTACAAATATTATACAAATAAATCCAACCTGAATAAACATTTATAAGCAAAGAAAAGATTAAATAAACCATCTTCCTACCTGTGTGAAAGTGCTTCAGGCACGGAGAATGCTTCAGGCGTTCGTTCCCGCAGGGGGGGGGGGGGAATTAAACAGCCGTTCGTTCCCGCGGGGGGGGGGGAAGGAGACAGTGAGAAGGCTGCAAGTGCTGATGTGCTGATGGCAATGTGCTTTAATTAAAAAATGTTCAAAAATTAAACAGCTACAAAGAACTACAAAAATGGCTGAGTGCCAATGTTTTTTTCACACTGTGCGTGCGCGAACGCTCCAACGCGCGCGCGCAGCGTTGCCGACAGGAAAAAAACTAATTTAAATAGTACCCGCCCCCTCCCACTTACAAAATCGGCGCGAGTGTCGGCTCCGCCCCCCTGGGCGCCGCGCCAGGCAGACAAGGAGCTGCAGAACGCTCCAGAATCGCGAGTTTTCTTTTAGGCGCCGTTTTAGGGGCGAAAAACGGGCGCCCAGCTCAGAGGGGCACCCATTTTTTATCGTGTGGAAACTTGGGCCCGTAGTTATGTTAGAGCCAATGTGGACTTCAGGGCAAAATCCTGAACTGATGCCAGTTTTACCTCAATTTTACTGTTCTTTTTGCATTGCTGCATAGAAGAAACCCCTTAACAACAACACAAAATCTGCAGTGAAACCAATTTCATATTTGTAGAATAAATCCTAATTAATACTGTCATAAGAGTTTTAAACACATTGGGCTGGTTTTTCGGCTTTTGGGGCGGTAATGGCGGCGAGGTGGGAACAGTTTGCGCCTCAGTAAGTAACATTGGGCAGCTGGGCCCTGAGTCAGGGGCGCAGTGCTCAGGGAGGCATTGTATACCTCTCTTACGGCGTTAGCATGGGAACCTCTTGAGCTAAGGAGCCGGGCCGGGAGCGCTCCGAGAGACATCTAGAGGGGGGAGGGGATGCGGTGTGCGGGGGGGTGGGGGGTGGCGGTTGGGGGAACCTTAAAAACAAAGCCCCAAAACATTGTCCCCGCCACCACAACACACATCTCAAAAATATTAAAAGAAAAAACAATCACACTTACCTTACTTATCCCTCTGCAGCTGGTGCCGTTGCACCGCCTGATTTCCCAGGTGTTCACTGCGGGGCGCGCTTCGGGGCATATGGGTCGGGTAAGAATCAAGATTCGCATCAATGTCGCAACCAGGGGCGTTGCACACCGGCACAGCTCTTCTGGGCCGTGCTGCTCCACCCTGCCGCAAAACCGGACCCGAGGATTACTGCAGTGCACTGGAGGCTGACCGCCTGCCCAAAACACCTCACTACCGCCTTTGCCACCACTCCGGGGCGGAAAATGGAGCGGAGCGGAGTTGTAAATCCGCCCATTACTACTTTAAATAGTTGCATTTTCAGCAAACAAAATACCTTTTATAACAGCAAAGTATCACAAAGAAGAGTTTATTTTTTGCCATACTTTTAATTATGCATGATAGAAACTCTAATTTAGAATTAGTTTCCTGTTGCTATTTTAATTGAAGCAAAATACTTTGGAAACAAGATTCTTCCATTTTGAAGTTTGGTTTCTTTTTATTATAGTTCAGAGTCATTGTGTTGCAGGTCCCAAGATGATGTATTGCTGTAATAATTAGCTGACAGAAATAATGATCTCTGCCAGCATTTTTCATGCTTTACAGTGTGCATAGTTAACAATAATTATTCAAGTTAGTACCTTGATGAAGGTTTGTTAAGCCTCCTGAGTGCTAGAGAAGGACTGTAACATGATTGTAATTTATAGTAATAGCCAAATTCAATTTCACAAAATCACAGCACGATGGTGTGTTATATTTTTATTGAGAGAAGGAAATAGCTTTTTTCTGTCAGCATAACCACTTCCATTTCAGTTTTGACAGATTTATGAAAGGTTATATTTACCCAACTCATTGCACAATATATGTAACTTATTGCACAATATATATGTGATTTTAAAAACATAAAATCATGGAATTTACTTTATTCATGCATGAAGAATTCGTAACTGCAGCTTTAAAAAGTTGAAACTACAGGGCAATTCTACCGACTGCTATTTTCTTTTATCCAGCAGATGTTGAATTGTCTTGCTGAATTCTGACATTAATATTGATTCTGCTGTTAGATTGAGAGGTTATAATGATGTTTCCAAAATTATTGTTTACACAAAGGTTAATCAGACTGATGCCTCGCTCAATCAGATTCTCGAGTTAGTTATATTAGATTTTTGTGTCCGGCTGAGAACAAACACAATTGTCATCTTTAACAGTAGGAAAATGATTCCGGTTTTGAGGTTTCTACTGACAGCGACCTCTGAATGCCCTATTATGAATTTTGCTTTTTTTTAAATGTTGGGTCTTATTCTTTCTTGTAACTCATTTAATTAAAGAAACTTGGGTGACAGATTAATTGGGACCAATAGTTTGGTTATTCTTGGGGGTTTAAAGTTGTCAGTTTCTGTCTGAAATACTTTTTTCCGCGTGAAACAATGTTTTAGAATACACAGTAAGGTGTTATCAAAAGCTTTCATTAGGAGGTTTGTAGTGCAATCTCTCGATACCTTTTCCAAATTCATAGGATGTTTAATCTGCATATAAACCTAAATCGTGAGGTGCAACAGGCCTTATTATTTAGTATCATATTCTAACTCCGAATTGGGATTACTCATTTAACAGTATCAGACAGAAACAATGGCCCCAAGTTTCCACATGATTTGCTCCTGATTTTTAGGAGCAACTGGTGTAGAACGGAGTTTCTTAGAAATCGGAATTCTCGTCATTTAGTTTGCTCCAGTTCTAGTCAGTTAGAACAGTTTCACTTTGGAACAGAATTTTTTTTCAAAAGGGGGCGTGTCCGGCCACTTACGCCTGTTTTCAAAGTTTCGTCAGTGAAAACTTACTCCAAACTAACTTGGAATGGAGTAAGTGAAGATTTTTGTACGCTCGAAAAAACCTTGTCGACACTTTAGAAAATCAGGCGTAGGGAATGGTGGAGGGGGGGGTTTAAAGGGAAGTTTACAAACATTAAACACTTCAGTTTTACAAATAAAGAGCCATCACAATAATAAATGATAAATACATCAATAAATCAACCAATAAATCAATCAAAAAAAATTAATAAGAAATAAAACATTTTCTACTTACCGACTGCAGCACCGGGAGCCCTCCAACAGCATGCTGGGATATCCCCCCCCCCCCCCCCAATGTGTCTCTGTCAGTGTCTCTATCTCTCTGTCTGTCTGTGTGTCTCTCATTCTCTGTCAGTATCTGTGTTTCTGACAGTGAGGAGAGGGGGAGGGATGGGGGAGAAGGGCGGTGGGGGGAGAAGGGCAGAAGGGGGAGAAAGGAGATGGGGGGAAGGAGATTGGGGGGGGAAGGAGATTGGGGGGGAAGGAGATTGGGTGGGGGGGAGGGGGGAGAGGGAGGCTGAAAGGGCTGGGCCCGAGACTTCGGGCAGGGCCCGTCCCCAGCACCAGATTTGCAGGTAGGTGGCATTGGGTCGGGTCGGGGGGGTGGTGAGAGGGAGGTCGGTTCGGTTCAGGTCGGGGGGAGGGAGGGAGAGAGAGGTCAGGTCGGGGGGAGGGAAGTCAGGTTGGATCCAGTCTGGGGGTGGGGTGGGAAGCAGGAGTTGGGTCGGGGTCGGGTCCGGTGCGGGGGCGGGGGGTGGGGGGGGAGCGGGAATCGGGTCGGGGTTGGTGTTGGGTCCGGTCCAGGGGCGGGAGTCGGGTCGGTGTCAGATCTGGTCCGGGGGCGGGGCTGGGGGGGAGTGGGAGTCGGGTCGGGTCCAGTCGGGGGGGTTGGGGGGAGCGGGAGTCGAGTAGGGTCCAGTTGGGGGGGGGTGGGGAGGGAAAGCGGGAGTTAGGTCGGTGTTGGGTCCGGTCCGGAGGCGGGAAGCGGGAGTCGGGTCGGGAGGAAGCAGGAACTGGCCGCGGGAGGAAGCAGGAACTGGCCGTGGGAGGAGCTTTATTCACGCAGCCCCAGTGAGGCCATTCGGCCAGGGCTAGGGGCTGCGTGCTTCGGCCCCTCCGACACAGTTTTGGGTGCCTGGAGCTACTGCACATGCGTGCCCACTGTAGCGCATGTGCAGAGGTCCCGGCACTGTTTTCAGTGCAGGGACCTGGCTCCGCCCCCTACAGCCCCTGCTGCGCTGCGCCAAGGGCCAGAGGACCTGCAGGGAGGTGGAGAATCTGGAGGGTTTTTTTAGGCGCACTTTGTGGCGCGAAAAATGGGTGTCCAGGTCGGGACTGCGCCGTTCTAGGCGCGGCTCGAAACTTGGGCTCAAAGGTTCCTTCGCTGCAATGTTCCAAAGACTAAAGATACTGCACCTGTAGGTGGCATTGTGAGCACATTACGTGACAGCAAGAGAAATGTCAAGGCTCCAGAGCAGAGTAGAGTTTTGGGTAAAAATATGCCAAATGGGTCAGAGAGAGTAACACCTGTAATAGGACATCAGGGAGGAAAGAAATAAGTCAAAGCTAAAGGTACTATATCTAATGTGCAAAGCATTCGCAACAAAATTAATAGATGAATTAATAGCGCAGATTAATAGGTTTGATCTAAGAGCCATTACGGAGACATGGTTGCAAAGTCGCCAAGGTTTGGAACTAAATATTTCAGGATACTTAACTGTTAGAAGTGATAGGCAAAATGGAAAAGGAGGAGGGATAGCCCGGATAATAACGGATGGGATAAAGACGGTAGAAAGGAAGGGTCTTAGCTCCAAAAGTCAAGAAGTAGAATCAGTTTGGCTGGAGCTAAGAAACAGCAAGGGGTTGAAAACATTGGTGGGAGTTATTTATAGGTCCCTAAACAGTAGTTGTAATGTAGGGCACAGTATAAATAAGGAAATTAGAAATACATGTAATCATCATCATAGGCAGTCCCTCAGGATCGAGGAAGACTTGCTTCCACTCCTGAAGTGAATTCTTTGGTGGCTGAACAGTCCAATATGAGAGCCACATACTCTGTCACAGGTGGGACAGATAGTCGTTGAGGGAAAGGGTGGGTGGGACTGGTGAGCAGCACGCTCTTTCTGCTGCCTGCACTTGATTTCTGCATACTCTCGGGTTTGAGACTCGAGGTGCTCAGCGCCCTCCACTTAGGTCAGTCTTTGGCCAGGGACTCCCAGGTGTCAGTGGGGATAGAAACATGGAAAATAGGTGCAGGAGTAGGCCATTCGGCCCTTCGAGCCTGCACCACCATTCAATAAGATCATGGCTGATCATTCCCTCAGTACCCCTTTCCTACTTTCTCTCCATACCCTTTGATCCCTTTAGCCGTAAGGGCCATATTTAACTCACTCTTGAATATATCCAATGAACTGGCATCAACAACTCTCTGCGGCAGGGAATTCCACAGTTAACAACTCTCTGAGTGAAGAAGTTTCTCCTCATCTCAGTCCTAAATGGCTTACCCCTTATCCTTAGACTATGTACCCTGGTTCTGGACTTCCCCAACATCGGGAACATTCTTCCTGCATCTAACCTGTCCAGTCCCGTCAGAATTTTATATGTTTCTATGAGATTCCCTCTCATCCTTCTAAACTCCAGTGAATACAGGCCCAGTTGATCCAGGCTCTCCTCATATGTCAGTCCTGCCATCCTGGGGATCAGTCTGGTGAACCTTTGTTGCACTCCCTCAATAGCAAGAACGTCCTTCCTAAGGTTAGGAGAACAAAACTGAACACAATATTCCAGGTGAGGCCTCACTAAGGCTCTGTACAACTGCAGTAAGACCTCCCTATTCCTATACTCAAATCCTCTAACAATGAAGGCCAACATACCATTTGCCTTCTTCACCGCCTGCTGTACCTGCATGCCAACTTTCAATGACTGATGTACCATGACATCCAGGTCTCGTTGCATCTCCCCTTTTCCTAATCTGCCACCATTCAGATAATATTCTGCCTTCGTGTTTTTGCCACCAAAGTGGATAACCTCACATTTATCCACATTATACTGCATCTGCCATGCGTTTGCCCACTCACCTAACCTGTCCAAATCACCCTGCAGCCTCTTAGCATTCTCCTCACAGCTCACACCGCCACCCAGCTTATTCTCATCTGTAAACATGGAGATATTACACTCAATTCCTTTATCTAAATCATTAATGTATATTGTAAAGAGCTGGGGTCCCAGCACTGAACCCTGCGGCACCCCACTAGTTACTGCCTGCCATTCTGAAAAGGACCCTTTTATCCCAACACTCTGCTTCCTGTTTGCCAACCAGTTCTCTGTCCACGTCAGTACATTACCCCCAATACTATGTGCTTTAATTTTGCACACCAATCTCTTGTGTGGGATCTTGTCAAAACCTTTGAAAGTCCAAATACACCACATCCACTGGTTCTCCTTTGTCCACCCTACCAGTTACATCCTCAAAAAATTCTAGAAGATTTGTCAAGCCGGATTTCCCTTTCTTAAATCCATGCTGACTTGGACCGATCCTGTCACTGCTTTCCAAATGCGCTGCTATTTCATCTTTAATAATTGATTCCAACATTTTCCCCACTACTGATGTCAGGCTAACTGGTCTATAATTCCCCATTTTCTCTCTCCCTCCTTTCTTAAAAAGTGATGTTACATTAGCTACCCTTCAGTCCATAGGAATTGATCCAGAGTCGATAGACTGCTGGAAAATGATCACCAATGCATCCACTATTTCTAGGGCTACTTTCTCACACGTTATCAGGGAGGCTTTGAGGGTGTAGGCGTGTGCGTCTCAGTGACAATGTAGAGCGCGGGACCGAAGGCGCCGGGATCTCCTGTCCCCCCGCATCTGTGTGCCTTGAGTGTGTGGGGTCGGGGGCTTGTACCACGTGTGCAGAAGCCATCTCCTGCCTCATGGCCTCGACGCTTTCTGATGTGTGCTCCAACACTGTGAGGAGGTGCTCCATCCTTTGATCATGCTGCTGGGTGAATGTGGCGATGCTGCCAGCTTTCCCAGCCATGGTCTGCTGCATCTCGCGACCTACCTCCACGTTGGTGGTTGAGAGTTCGACCATCTGGCTCAATAGAGCGAGCCGTCCTGCATCCGAAGGTGGTTGCTCGATGCTGCTGGGTGGTGGAGCCTTGCTTCCCTTTGCGCCACGGACTCTGCGCTTGCTTGAATGGAGTCTGTTGGAAACCCCAGGAAATCTGAGCCCAACGCCGCGGTTCTGCGGACGCTTGGCTGACTTGCCAGGGGGCTGATGTCAGGCGTTTCCGGATCCTTCAGGTGAAGGGGCACAAATATGGGCCCATCTCCTCCCTTTCTCTACTCTTCTTCCTGTCGCTGGGTGGTGGAGGTGGGAGTGGTGGACATGGGTGATGTGGGCTGGGGGTGCAGGAAGGATTCGGTGTCCTCGGGTGTGGAGGACGTCGGGGTGGGAGATGCTGGGGTGTGACGGCTTCTGTGAAGGCCAGAGGTCGATGGTCTCTCCAGATCCATGGTGTCCAACTCAGCATCTGCAAGTAGAGGACAAAATTTCAGTCTGTCGGGGGTTGGGTGTTGGTGGTGAAAATTAGATGTGAGCCATTCCATCTCACAAGGAGTCCCATCTCTACACGTGCACATCAATAATGGGCGACAGAGTCTGCATTTAACTGCGAGTGCTTTAACATTGCAAGTACTTTCATTCATGACTGTCGCTGACACCAGAGATGAGTGTAGCCTTACCCTGCGGTAGCATCGGATCTGCAGAAATGTTCGTGGTTGAAATGCGGCGATGTCCCACCAATGCCAACGCACGCTCCTCCACCCTGGTCAATTCCACCACATCTTGTGGGCCCGCTCCGGTCGCACTTGCCTGTTTGGCTGCTTGTTTTCTCTGCACAAAGAAACGTTGCAGCCTTTATCCCCTTTGCTCATGCCCCCCAACACACTCCCACACACACACATTGCGCGCACAACCTTTTTGGCCTTGGACAGGAGGCGGGGGGGGGGGGGAAATTTGTGCTCATTTTAGATGCCGCCACCAAATTGTTCCACCGTTTACGGCATTGGTCCCCATCCCGCTCCACATTGCCCATTGCACTGACACATGTCTATCCAAAGACGTCGATATTGGGCAGGTGGAGGCTTACCACGCCCATCCCGGGTGAGTTCGCTGTACCTGCGCACCACCTCTGTCACTAGCTCCTCCAACTCATGCTCATTGAACCATGGAGCTCTGGGCCTGGTTCTGGCAGTCTTCATTAACGCTTTCTGCCCACTCATCCTCTATGAAGAGATGAATGGCTGCTCAATAGTCTGGTTATAAATTTGTCACACTGCCCCCTCTGCAACTCAGACCAGCCCCTCTCCAATGCCACCTCCAACTCTCTCCTCTCCCCTCTGTATCCGCGCTCCCCTCTGTATCCGCTGTTTCCGCTCTCCTCACTCCTTCCTCCTCCCTCCTCCCTTCTCTCCTCTGTATCCTTTGCTCTCTTCTCTGTCTCCTGTCTCCTCTCTCTCCTTTCCCCTCGCAGGTGCAATTGAGTAGTGTCCTTTTATGGCCCTGAGCACTTCCTCAATTAGCGTTCAAGGACCACAAAAGGACTACAACAGCCATTGCCAAAACTACAACAAAAAAACCCGCCTAAATCCCGCTCCTGCGCAGTGGAGTTACTCCGAAAAAACCCGAGTGGAGAGGCCTCCACATGATGTGCTCGATGACGCTTCTCGCTGAGTCCTGTCCGCTCCCGCTCGTCGACTGCTGTCCACACAACGGCAACCAAAGCGGCTCCCGACGGGACCCGGCGGCAACAGGCGTCAAAAACGGACCTCCCACTCTGTGGCCGCCAAGAAATGGGTGGCCATCAATTTTGGGCCCTTTGTGTCTGTCAGAAGAAGACACAAAAAACGGCGGATATAGTGAGGAGCCAAGGGTCTAGCGAGAATGAGGAACTGAAATAAATTAGTATTAATAAAAAATGGTACCTGAGAAATTAATGGGACTAAAAGCCGTCAAATCCCCTGGACCTGATGGCATACCTCCTAGGAGTCTAAAAGAGGTGGCTGCAGAGATAGTGGATGCATTGGTTTTGATCTCTCAAAATTCCCGAGATTCTAAAACATCGCCAGCGGATTTGAAGGTAGCAAACGTAACACCGCTATTTAAGAAAGAAGGGAGAGAGAAAACAGGGAACTACAGGCCAGTTAGCCTGACAGCAGTCATCAGGAAAATGTTGGAATCCATTGATAAGGAAGTGGTATTAGGACAATTTGAAAATCATAACATGATTAAGTAGAGTCAATGTCATGTTTAACAAATTTGTTCGTGGTTTGAGGATGTAACTAGCAGGGTAGATAAAGAGAATGTAGTATATTTGGATTTACAAAAGACATTCGATAAGGTGCCACATAAAAGATTATTATACAAGATAAGGGCTCATGGGATTGGAGGTAATGGATAGAAGATTGGTTAACTGACAGAAAACAGAGAGTCGGGATAAATGGGTCTTTTTCAGGTTGGCAGGCTGTAACTAGTGGGGTGCCGCAAGGAACAGTGCTTGGGCCTCAGCTATTTACAATCTATATTAATGATCTAGATGAAGGGACTGAGTGTAATGTATCCAAGTTTGCTGACAATACATAGCTAGATGGGACAGTAAGCTGTGAGGACAACACAAAGCATCTGCAAAGGGATATAGATAGACTAAGTGAGTCGGCAGTAAAGTGGCAAATGGAGTATAATGTCGGGAAATGTGAGCTTATTAACTTTGGTAGGAAGAATAGAGAAACAGGATATTTTTTAAATGGTGATTAACATTTAAATGTTGGTGTTCAGAGAGATTTGGGTGTTCTTGTGCAAGAAACACAGAAAGCTTGCATGCAGGTACAGTAAGCAATAAGAAGCCAAATGGCATGTTGTCCTTTATTGCAAGGGGGTTGAAGTCCTGCTACAATTGTACAGAGCCTTGGTGAGACCACACTTGGAGTACTGTGCACAGTTTTGGTCTCATTAACTAAGGAAGGATACGGTGCAAAGGAGGTTCACTAGATTGATTCCTGGGATGAGAGGGCTGTCTTATGATGAGAGATTGTGGAGAAAGGACCTATGCTCTCTGGCATTTAGTAGAATGAGAGGTGATCTCATTGAAACATACAAGATTCTGAAGGGAATTGACAGGGTAGATGCTGAGAGGTTGTTTCCCCTGGTTGGAGTGTGTAGAACTAGGGGGCACAGTCTCAGGATAAGGAGTAGGCCATTGAGAGATGAGGAAGAATTTGTTCACTCAAAGGGTTGTGAATCTTTGGAATTCTCTGCCCCAGAGAGCTGTGGATGCTGAGTCTCTGAATATATTCAAGGCTGAGATAGATAGATTTTTGGGGTCTAGTGGAATCAAGGGATATGGAGGTCGGGCGGGAAAGTCAGTTGAGGTCGACGATCAGTCATGATCTTATTGAATGGCGAAGCTGGCTCGAGGGGCCGTAAGGCCTACTCCTGCTCCTATTTCTTATGTTATGAAACGTGCAAAATTCTTACAGGGCTTGACAGGGTAGATGCAGGAAGGATGTGTTGGGGTAAAAAAAAGACTTCTCTTCTGATATAAGAATCGACACCCACCCGTATAGCGACCATGGAATCACTCAGACAAAACCTCGGTTCAACTGGTCTTTATTCAAGCATGCAGAGAAGGTTCATGGATGAACCTTCTAAGAACAGAGATTTTACAACTACAGTTATACATTTTTTGAGGTGTGCGACCCTCCTACAAAACCACCGATTGGCCTACTGCTGTCAGCCGAAGTTACATTGATTTGTTGACCCTTATCAGACTGGCTCTGAGTGGCTCCCCCCACCTGTCCATCTCCCATCACGTCACCCTTCTGGAATGTGTTGTTCAGTGGTGTCAACTTTGCCTCAGTTCCTCATGATGTGTGTTTCCCAGAGTTTGCTATCTATGTTTCTATACTGTTAACTCTCCACAGTCCTTGGTGGATGTTGTTCTGTACTGAATGTAAGTTTCCATCAGTCTGTATTAAGGTTAACACAATGGATGGTTCATTAACCATTAAGCTTTGCAAGGTTTGCTGCCTCCCCTTAAACCCCATTGTAAGCGTGCTTTACACAATAAGCGAGTTTTACATACAATCTGTCGAGTTTTACATAAAATCTGTCAATTTATGATATGTTACAATAATTCCCAATTCCTCAGAACCTCCTAATACTGATAAGCGCTACAATCTGGACCATGTGTCAGATCAGTTCACTATCTTCAGTATCCACTTTAGTGACCATCTATCTGTCTGTCTACTTCCACTTTAGTGACCGTATTTTATCCCCTTCCAGATGTTTCCTCTGGCTGGGGAGTCGAGAACCAGGGGTCACCGTCTCAATATAAGGGGTTGGCCATTTAGGACTGAGAGGAGGAGAAATTTCTTTCCTCAGAGGGTTGTGAATCTTTGGAATTCTCTACCCCAGGGAGCTGTGGATGGTCAGTCGTTGAGTATATCCAGGACAGAGATTGATAGATTTTTGGATATTAAGGGAATCAAGGGATATGGGGATAGTGCAGGCAAGTGGAGTTAAGGTAGAAGATCAGCCATGAACATTAGAACTTAAGTACATAAGAAATAGGAGCAGGATTAGGCCATTTGGCCCATCGAATCTGCTCTGCCATTCAATAAGATCATGGCTGATCTGATCATGGACTCAGTTCCACTTCCCCGCCCACTCCCCATAACCCTTTACTCCCTTATTGCCCAAAAATCTGTCTATCTCCGCCTTAAATATATTCAATGACCCAGCCTCCACCGCTCTCTGGGGCAGAGAATTCCACAGATTTACAGCCCTCAGAGAAGAAATTCCTCCTCATCTCAGTTTTAAATGGGCTGCCCCTTATTACTTTTTCCCCTAGTTTTAGTTTCCCCTATGAGTGGAAATATCCTTTCTGCATCCACCTTCTCGAGCCCCCTCATTATCTTGTATGTTTCGATAAGATCACCTCTCATTCTTCTGAACTCCAATGTGTATAGGCCCAACATATCTTCATACGGCAACCCCCTCATCTCCAGAATCAACCTAGTGAACGTTCTCTGAACAGGCTCCAATGCAAGTAAATCCTTCCTTAAATAAGGAGACCAAAACTGTGCGCAGTACTCTAGGTGTGGCCTCACCAATACCCTGTACAGTTGCAGCAGGACTTCTCTGCTTTTATACTCTATACCCCTTGTAATAAAGGCCAACTTTCCATTTGCCTTCCTGATTACTTGCTGTTCCTGCATACTAACTTTTTGTGTTTCATGCACCAGGGCCCTCTGTACTGCAACACTTTGCAATTTTTCTCCATTTAAATTGTAATTTGCTTTTCTATTTTCACTGCCAAAGTGGGTAACCTCACATTTTCCCACATTATACTCCATCTGCCAGATTTTTGCCCACTCACTTAGCCTGTCTATATCCCTCTGCAGATTTTTTGCGTCCTCCTCACAGTTTGCTTTCACACCCATCTTTGTATCATCAGCAAACTTGGCTACATTACACTTGGTCCCCTCATCCAAGTCATTAATATAGATTATAAATAGTTGAGGACCGAGCACCGATCCCTGCGGCATCCCACTAGTCACCGTTTGCCAACCGGAAAATGACCCATTTATCCCAACTTTCTGTTCGTTATCCAATCCTCTTTCCATGCTAATATATTACCCCCTACCCCGTGAACTTTTATCTTGTGCAATAACCTTTTATGTGGCACCTTTTCGAATGCCTTCTGGAAATCCAAATACACCACATCCACTAGTTCCCCCTTATCCACCCTGCTCGTTAGATCCTCAAAGAACCCCAGCAAATTCATCAAACATGATTTCCCTTTCATAAAACCATGCTGGCTCTGCTTGATTGAATCATGCTTTTCCAAATATCCCGCACTGCTTCCTTAATAATGGACTCAAGCATTTTCCCAACGACAGTTGATCTCATTGAATGTCCTACTCCTGCTCTTATTTCTATGTTCTTATGCGACGCCTAAAGCAAAAATAATTAGTCCACCTTTGGAACTGTAGACAGGGGATAAATGCTTTTATAACATATAGTATGTGTTATATATGTTTTAGTTATGAATCTAGTTGTATGTAGAATGAAATGTTGAGCACCTTAAACAAAATCAGCAAGAAGCTTAGGCTCAAAACGGGCGGTAGTGGATTGGCTGCCTGTTATACACTCTGCCTGATTTTTTTTCCTTTCCATCAACCTCAATGAAAAAGTAAACCAGGCGGGATGTCTCACAGGCACCCAATCCACAATTGCCCATCTTGTGCCCCAGCTTAAGTTAAATTTCATCCCCAAGGTATTAAAGAGGCTATTTAAGAAACCTGATATAATGGCACACGCAGCTGGCCCTTGGCACCACTTACACCCTCCCTCCTCCATTCTTCGCAATCCACGTTCCCTCTTCTCCTTTCCCCTCCCCATCTCCTTTTCCCTCCTCCTTATTTTCACTCCCCCCTTTTGACCCTGGGTTTTTTCTGCTCTTTTTTGCCTCTCCCAGAAGATTACATGGCTGGCTCAGGGTGGTGGTTGGTCAGGCTTGATTCACCAGTTGGTCTTCTGCCTGTAATTTTCATATATTTGTAAGGCAAATATCAAGTGCCTCTCGCTTAAATAGCTGTTACATAAATTTCTTTTAGCAATCAATACAGATTGTGGAACGTAGTGTGTGGTTGTATCTCACTCATTACATTACTTGGAATAATGACTCTGACTGGGTATATTACCAATGAAGCAAGTATTAATGACATAAGTAGACTAGAATTATATATTTTGAAAATCCAGAATTTAGGAAAAGTAGGTGACAATCTCACTGGAACCCTATCATAAGTGATGATTATATAATAGCTAGAAAGGAAATTGGGCACTGAATATTGCCTGTCTGCTGACTTTTCTTAGTTTTCAAAGTGAAATTTGAGAATATTGACGTTTATGGATTAAAGGCATTATCACCTGACAGTTATTGTAGTCAATTAAGCTTACCTTTTAGGAATATGTGTCTGCTCCATCTTAACACCGGTTAAAACAAATGTTTTTCTGCAGATTTATAATCCTGAATTTTGTACAGTCAAAATATATCAACTTGTTGAACATTTCTTAACCAGCTTGTGATTGAATTTACTTGATTTTGCCATTTTCTTTACGTTCTTTTGAGAACTGCGGTAACATTTGTGCAGTGCCTTCAGAAATGCAAAATTAAAGTTCAAAAATTTTTGTGTTGCGATTCTCACAATTCTTCTACAAAATATAATTTTAAAAATAAAAATGAAAGTAAATTTGCTCTTGGCTACTTGAAAATCTTTTTTGTCGTGAATGGCAGTTTGAAACTAGGTTCAGCAATGAATGAATCTGTGATGATATCAAATCATTTTTAATAAGTAACCTGCATGTATCTGTACTTTGCAGTGGGTAGCATTTTATATTATGGAAGATTATTCATCCGCAAAGAATAAGTTGCTCCACTTTTCTATTTTATGGACAATGGAATTTTTAATTTCCCTTGGAAGCCTTTTCGATTCGGAAGATTTATGCATATAATTTACATTAGCTCACAACTTACTGGTTCATTGCATTGTAGAATACAATTGTAAATTAGACTTCTTAAACATATAAAAGGTTTTAGTCCAAGTACTTTTGACAATTAATAGCTTCTCTTGCATTCTGGTCCTGACAGAATGGTTTCATGTTTATGCTTTTCTTTATCTATTGATTATATTTGCTGCTTCCCTGAACACTGGTATCAAAGTAGAGTCCACCATTAATAAATTTTGAAATTGTAATTCTAAACATAAGAAATAGGAGCCCCTCAAGCCTGCTCCGCTATTTAATAAGATCATGTCTAATCTGATCATGGGCTCAGCTCCACTGCCCTGCCCGCTCCCCATAACCCCTTATCCCCTTAGCGTTTAAGAAACTGTCTATTATTCCTATTGTTTAAAGCATAAGGGACCATTTTTGGATGCTTTGGAGTAACAATAGTTTTGCTGCTGTTTATTTTGGAACAAAAATCTATCTGCAATCAAATTGCATCTCAACGTGGAGGAAGACAGTTATTGAGCTGGTTTAAATGGACATATTTCGGCATGGACTAGTTTGGCTGAATGGCCTGTTTCTATACTGTGTGTTCTATGTAATTCTATGTAATATTTACCCTGCAGTTTTAAAGATAATTGAGAAAACATAGTGGTCTAAAATAAATCCAGTGAAATCTTAAAGTAGAGGTTTTACAGAAAGTAAATGGCAAGAAATTTAGAAAATGCTTCAATTAGATATACATCAAACCACTTTTTCCAAGATCGGAGTACAGTAAGAAAAGCGCATTTGTCAGGCATAATTTTTCTGTATGCTGTGTTTCAATGTACAGTTAATATACCACAGGAAAAAAATCATCTCAGTGTTCGCTTCATACATCCAAAAACATGGCACTGCAGTCATCAGGACTGTCTAGTTAGGACCTGTTACAGAAAGTCATCAGTTCCTGATACATGACACAAATTACCAAATGTACTCCATCTATTTCTAGGAATTGCCAGTGTCGCTTCAATCTGCAGTGCAGAGAGTTGTAATCTGCCCATTTAATACTGTTGTGCATGCATGCCTGTTTGCTGTGTGATGTCTGCAACACTGTTATGCCACACTGAATGTACCCTTATACTGTACACACCTTACCTGTACACCAGAGGGTGCTGCTGCTGGAGACCTAAAGGTTACCTGCACACGGCAGGTAACCCAATATAAAAAGGAACTCACAGCTTGTTGTCCTCACTCAGGAGCTGCAAATAAAGGACTACAGGTCTACACAGTTTAAGTATCACACCCTGCCTCATGGAGTCATTACTAAAGGTGCCTACATACACTACAACTGGCGACGGGAATACGAGGTCACGAACCACACGCTCAGCATGTCGAATCTCAGCATCTTTCAGCAATTTACCGATGGGGAAGATTGGGACGCTTTTGTAGAAAGATTGGAACAATTAAAGAGACTGGCTGCACCATGCGACTTTGGCGACCACCTAAATGAAGCACTAAGGGACTCGAAACTGCCGAGAGCAGTGCACCGCATTGATACTTCTAAGGGCAGAAACGCTGCATCGAGTCCCGCAACCCTGAGTCCGCCACATGGGGCAAACCGACTAGCCCCGTGCTGGCGCTGTGGAGGAAACCACAGGGCTCATCAGTGCCACTACAAAGACTATGCATGCAAAGAGAAAAGGCACCTTCAAAGGAGTTGACTGATCACCGAGGCTCCGACACAGATGAAGGTGAAGTTGCTCAACCCCTGGAAGAAGAATATGGAACTCATACCTGCTCCACCGAAGGTTCTCCATGGATGATGAAAGTAGACGTCGACGGGGTCCCAGTTTCTATGGAGGTCGACATATGGGTGAGCCAGCCTGTGATGAGCCAAATGATCTTTGAAAAAATTTGGACAAATCCTGCCAATCGACCAAAACTGTCTCCTGTCCAGGCGAGGCTGCTCACCTATACAAAAGGTAAAATCCAAATTGTTGGCAGCGTAGACGTCCAGGTCTCTCAGGGCAGCGTGTTGAACAAACTGCCCCTGTGGATTGTAGCCGGCGACGGTCCCACGCTGCTGGGCAGGAATTGGATGAACCGGGTCCACATCAGGCGAAGTGGCCCTGTGGAAGAAAAGGCCACCACAGCCCACCTGCCGGAAATGGTTGCAGCACCACGAGGAGAAAAACTTGTAATCAAAATGGCCGCTGCCATGCCACGAGTGAGCATGGAGGAGCATCACGTGACACCGAGCGGCCAATCGGATTTGAAGGCTCCCTTAAAGGAGACCAGTAACCAAATAAATTTAAAGGGGAAGTTTCAACTATTTGAGTACACGGACTTTAAAGCTAAAGATGCGATTAAAGGGTGCAAGTATGAAAATGTATGCAATGTAACAATGAATTGTGATGCTGGTTTAACTAATGTGACTAATGAGATGAATGCAGGTGTCAGTAAGGTTAAGAACAAGTTTATTATGCTTAACAATAATAATAGAGAATGTGAAATGCCTAATGTAACCATGTCTGTTGAAATCAAGTAACTCAAAAGTGATGCAAATGCTAGAATGTATAATGCAGGCTCGACTATGTGTGATCAGAGCCAAGGTGTCATGTATACCGGTAAGACACTGCCAAAGGACATTGGGTCCGACAGGGACCATGCTGATGCCAATGGAATCCCGCTGTGGGAGACCCCCAAGTCTGGCAGGCTACCTGACCATGTAGCCTGGACCTTTGGAACGAATGTGATGCCCCTTGCAGGACAGCCAGTGGGAGCACACCCACTACAGGGACAGTGGTCAATGGGCAGCCCAGCCAACACCAATGGGCAACCTGCACCAGACCAGCCCTACAACCCCTGACCACCAGGGCCAACACCAGGAACATGAGGCCAATGCCCTCCAGCTTCCCTGGAATGACCTGACCCTCATCCCAATTGTTGGGCAAGGAGCCCACCCAGTCTTGAGGCCCTGCCCACCACCCACAACTACCCACATCACAGAGTATACACGCCACCCACTGCTGCCTTGGCTACCCCACTCCCCCACCCCCCGAGGGATCCCACAACAGTGACACCTACTTGGTCTGTGTGTGAGGGAGGGGAAACATACGAGGCCAGCCTCAAGCACAGGGGTCATACCTAGCAATCACACAACCTTCACCACAACCTCCCATAGCTCACCACTGATCATCTCCCCATGTCATGATAAGAAGGATATGAAAAATGCTTAGGGGGGAGTATTGTTGTGTATGCATGCCTGTTTACTGTGTGATGTCTGTAACACTGTTATGCCACACTGAATGTACCCTTATACTGTACACACCTTACGTGTTCACCAGAGGGTGCTGCTGCTGGAGACCTAAGGGTTACCTGCACACAGCAGGTAACCCAGTATAAAAAGGAACTCACAGCTTGTTGTCCTCACTCAGGAGCTGCAAATAAAGAACTGCAGGTCTACACAGTTTAAGTATCACACCCTCGTGGAGTCATAACTAAAGGTGCCTACATACACTACAAATACCATCACTATTGAACAAGTCAATTTAAATACAACTAACATCTAAAAATAATGCACAGAGCAATGAGAGTTAAGAAGCTTGTGTGCAGCAAGAATTGTAGATGATAAGCTAAAGCAGTAACATTAAAGGAAACATACGAATACCTGTGTTCCTTAGGCAAGTTATCAAGGTGACTATACAACCTGATTATAGTTATGATAGATTTGATGAGTTTAAACAGATACAACAGCAGGTGTCATTGAGACTCAAGCAACTATAAATAGTAAATAATTCTTTATTGTTTTTATACATTGACTGGAAGTTGATACTTTGGGCTAGAAATTTAACACTTTTCCGCCCATTGTACCACCCAATTACCACTGGGAAACAGTTTACCGCCCAATTGACGGCCAAACTCGAAATTACCGCTTATTTACCGCCCATATCCCGCCAGCGGTACATTCGACAGTCAGTTACCGCCGGCGGTAAACGATACCGCTGCCCTTTTTTTTTCAGGTATTTCTACTTCATACTTCATGCAATGCCCAAATACCATTTGTGGTAAATTTGCCCATTTTTACTGCCAGACTAAAATACCGCCCAGAAAACCTATGTCTTACCTGACCGTAACCCAGCGGTAGGGACGCCATTTTTTAAATTGGAGGGTCTTGAGGAAAGGCTGTTTGAAGTTGGTGAGAGCATAAAAGTGATTTTTGAGTAGATTTTAAGGGCGTTTGAATATATTGGAGAGAATCTGAGCAAATTGTGGTCAATTTAAAGGACATTTGTGGTTGTTTGATGACATTTGAGTAATTGTGAGGACATTTTAGGACATTAAAAGGAATGGGGCCTGTAATTTCTGTGCCAATATTGCTGACGACGTACATGCTGCAGAATAGAGCTGAAAGAAGATTCATTGAAGAGCATTATGAGCCCAATCAAAGGGGTCGCAAACTTGTGAGGGGAGGAGGAGGCCTTACCCCCAATGAATTTACAGGGAGAAGCGCTCATTCCTGCACCTGTCCGATACACGGTGCGTTACAAGGCTGTGCTTCAGAAAAGAGGTCATCAGTGTAATATGCTAGCTCATTAAGGCAGACCTGCAGCCTACCAGCACCATCAGGACCGCACTGCCCGTTGAGGTGAAGGTGACTGTGGCACTTTCGTTCGACGCATCCGGCTCCTTTCAGGCATCAGCTGACGACATATGCTGCATCTCTGAGCACACCACACATCGCTGCATTCGCCAGGTATCTGAAACACTTTACGCACGCAGGGTGGACTTTATAAACTTCCCAATGAGCAGGGAGGCACAGAGTGAGAGGGCTTTGGGTTTTTCAAGAATTGCAAATTTCCCCAAGGTCCAGGGTGCCATAGACTGTATGCACATCGCCCTGTGAGCACCTTTAGAGGAGCCAGAGATGTACAGAATCCGAAAGGGATTCCACTCCCGGAACGTGCAGCTTGTTGTTAACCACATGCAATGCATCATGGCAGTAAATGCCAGTTTTCCAGGGAGCATACAACTTGCGTGAGAGCACTGTCTTTGACCTGTTTACGAGTCAGCCACAAGGTCACTGCTGGATGCTGCGGGACAAAGGATACGGCCTCGCTACCTGCCTCTTGAACTCCTCTGTCATCATCATAGGCAGTCCCTCGGAATTGAGGAAGACTTGCTTCCACTCTTAAAATGAGTCCTTAGGTGGCTGAACAATCCAATATGAGAATCACAGTCCCTGTCACAGGTGGGACAGATAAGTTGTTGAGGGAAAGGGTAGGTGGGACAGGTTTGCCTCACGCTCTTTCCGCTGCCTGTGCTTGATTTCTATATGCTCTCGACGATGAGACTTCAGGCGCTGAGCGCCCTCCCGGATGCACTTCTTTCACTTGGGGTGGTCTTTGGCCAAGGACTCCCAGGTGTCAGTGGAGATGTTGTATTTTATCAGGGAGGTTTTGAGGGTGTCCTTGTAACATTTCCTCTGCCCACCTTTGGCTCGTTTGACGTGAAGGAGTTCCGAGTAGAGCACTTACTTTGGTCTGGCATGCAAACAATGTGGCCTGCCCAGTGGAGCTGATCAAGTGTGGTCACTGCTTCAATACTGGGGATGTTGACCTGGTCAAGGACACTAACGTTGGTGCATCTGTCCTCCCAGGGGATTTGGAGGATCTTGCGGAGACATCGTTGGTGGTATTTCTCCAGCGACTTGAGGTGTCTGCTGTACGTGGTCCATGACACTGAGCCATACAGGAGGGCAGATATTACTACAGCCTTGTAGATCATGAGCTTGGTGGCAGATTTGAGGGTCTGGTCTTCAAACACTCTTTTCCTCAGGTGGCCGAAGGCTGCACTGGGCACACTGGAGGCGGTGTTGAATCTCGTAGTCAATGTCTGCTCTTGTTGGTAAGAGGCTCCTAAGGTATAGGAAATGGTCCACGTTGTCCAGGGTCGTGCCATGGATCTTAATGACTGGGGGGCAGTGCTGTGCGGCGAGGACAGGTTGGTGGAGGACCTTCCGGATGTTTAGCGTAAGGCCCATATTTTCATACGCCTCAGTAAATACGTCGACTAAGTCCTGGAATTCAGCCTCTGTATGTGCGCAGACTCAGGCGTTGTCCACGTACTATAGCACCACCCCCTCTGTAAGCCTCAGACAGATGCTGAGCATCAATACAATAACAGCCATATAACCACATCCAATATCGTCAAAGACAATTGGAGTGTTGAAGCAGCGCTTCCGATTCGTGGACCACTCTGGAGACAGCCTGCAATACCATCCTGAGCAGAACGTTGAGTTCATTGTGGTGTGGTGTGTTGCATGTTGCACAACTTGGCAATCAGAAGGGGACAGGAAATACCACAGGGGACTGCAGGACTACCTCAGGAGGGGAGGTGGTCGAGGGGGGCGAGGAGCCTGGCGATGAACCATGCCGCCACCCCGGCCAACACCACAGGGGAAGCCTCGTGGTGCTTTCGCAACTGCAAAACTGCTACGTCAGCAGCTTATAAATGAACGCTTTGCTTGAACGGTGAGAGTTTCGTTTCACCCTTGCCTGGCCATTGTATGCAACTCTTATAATGATTGTTACCCCTCATTTTGTAAAAGTGAGTAAGGCACTGCACAGAATGGTTCCGTTGAATAAAATATTTTTATAAATTTTGAAATTTTGAAGAAATTTGTAAGAGTTAAAATAAAATAATAAATTATTTTTCCATAAAATGCGATAAATAATTATTTTTCTCTTATCCATAAAAAAAAAAGCCAAATATTAACAACAAACAGTAAAAATTACAAACACCCACAACACCTCCCACCCAGCACCAATTCTACCTGCGGCCACCATTCCCACCCAGGTTGGTACCATGGCATTGTGCAGCAGAGCACCTCGAGTGGTGCTGCTGTAGGGGGGGACGACAATGGCAGCGCCATGTGTGGGGTTTTTGGAGAAGCTGGGGGTGCTGAATACCCGGCTTCAGAGTCGGAAGCAATTAATTCCTCCCAGTTCTCGGGTGCTGTCGCCATCGGTGGTATGACACCTTGAGTTGCACTGCCATATGCCATCAATTACTGCATGGCATCGACGGAATTGGCGGTTTTCCGCATCGCTGCAATGAGCTCCGCATTATCCGCCGATTGATGTACAGATTGTGCGGCGATGTTCCCTGCTAAGCCACCAGTGACCTGGAAGAGCTCTCGACCTACTTCAACGCTCGCCCTAGACAGTCCCACCATGTCCAGGTCGACGTTTGCCTGTCGTGGAGTATACCTGCCCTGCTGGATCAACCTCCGAGGATGGGCACAGGGCTGGAACATTCGGTGTGCGCTGCTGCACACTGCTTGGTCCCGTTACTTCCTCCGATCAGAACCCAGAAGAAAGGGATCCCGACGAGGAAGAGTTGGCTTCAGGTAGAATATAGAAACATAGAAAATAGGAGCAGTAGTAGGCCATTCGGCCCTTCGAGTCTGCAACGCCATTCAATATGATATCGACTGATCCTCTATATCAACACCATATTCCCACTTTTCCCCCCATACCCCTTGATGCCTTTTGTTTCTAGAAATCTATCTATTTCCCTCTTAAATATATTCAGCGACTTGGCCTCCACAGCCTTCTGTGGTAGAGAATTACACAGGTTCACCACCCTCTGAGTGAAAAAATTTCTCCTCATCTCAGTCCTAAATTTCCTACCCCGTAACCTGAGACTGTGACCCCTTGTTCTGGACTTCCCAGCCAGGGGAAACATCCTCCCCGCATCCAGCCTAACCAACCCTGTCAGAATTTTATACATTTCAATGAGATCCCCTCATATTCTTCTAAACTCTGCTAAATACAGGTCTAGTCAACCCAATCTCTCCTCATATGACAGTGCTGCCATCCCAGGAATCAGTCTGGTGAACCTTTGTTGCACTCCCTCTATGGCAAGTAAATCCTTTCTTCGGTAAGGAGACCAAAACTGCACACAATACTCCAGGTGCAGTCTCATCAAGGCCCAGTATAACTGTAGTAAGTAACATCCTTGCTCCTGTACTCAAATCCTCTTGCAATGAAGGCCAACATACCATTTGCCTTCCTAATTCTCTGCCCAAGGAAGCAGTTGAGGCTAGCTCATTGAATGTTTTCAAGTCAAAGATAGATAGATTTTTAACCAATAAGGGAATTAAGGGTTACGGGGAGAGGGCAGGTAAGTGGAACTGAGTCCACGACCAGATCAGCCATGATCTTATTGAATGGCGGAGCAGGCCCGAGGGGCTAGATGGCCTACTCCTGTTCCTAATTCTTATGTTCTTATGTTCTAACTGCTTGCTGCACCTGCGTGTTTGCTTTCAATGACTGGTGTACAAGGACACCCAGGTCCCTCTGTACATCGACACTTCCCAAGCCATCAGCATTTAAATAATACTTTGTCCTTATATTTTTCCTCCCAAAGTGAATAACTTCACATTTATCCACGTTATGCTGCATCTGCCATGTGTTTGCCCACTCACTCAACCTATCTAAATCGCCTTGCAACACCTTTGCATCCGCCTCACAACTCTCAATCCCACCTAGTTTTGTGTCGTCAGCAAACTTGGAAATATTACATTTTGTTCCCTCATCCAAATCATTTATATATATATTGTGAATAGCTGGGGCCCAAGCACTGATCCCTGTGGTACCCCACTAATCACTGCCCGCCACCCCGAAAAATACCCGTTTATTCCTACTCTCTGTTTCCTGTCAGTTAACCAATTTTCAATCCATGCCAATACATTACTCCCAATCCTATGTGCTTTAATTTTGCACCCCTGAGCCTCCGCCTCCCCCTCCTCCACCACCTCCTGCACTTGCTGTTCGCTGTCTTTCCCCCGCCACAACAGGAGGTCATCCAGATGAACGTACTCCTCAGTGGAGTCCCCTTTGGAAATCAACACCTGATGAACGTCGGCGGATTCTACAGTGGGCTGGACAGGTTTCTGCTCCTCCTGTGCACCTAGAAAACATATGAGTGGCTAGCAGCAGGGTACGGGAGGGGTCAGGGTGACATGACTATGTTCACGTTGTGCAGACTTATGTAGAGGAGCATTATATGTCGCCGAGAGAATTGCATGAAATTAGCATAAACAGAATTCACAGAAACTGCATGAAATTACATTTTGTGATCCCAGTATTACATTACATTGGGCCCAAGTTTCCACATGATTTGCGCCTGATTTTTAGGAGCAACTGGTGGAGAACGGACTATCTTAGAAATCGCAATTCTCCACATTTTTTTTCTGCAGTTCTAGTCAGGTCGAACAGTTCTACTTTGGAACAGAATTTTTTCTTCAAAAGGGGGCATGTCCGGCCACTGACGCCTGATTTGAAAGTTTCCACAGTGAAAACGTACTCCAAACTAAAGTAGAATGGAGCAAGTGAAGATTTTTGTAGAACTGAAAAAACCTGTTCTACACATTAAAAAATCAGGCGCAGGTTACAAATTAGGCGCCCAGAACGAGGTGGGGGAAGTCATTAAATTCTATAATAAATCCTTATTTATACTTATACAAATAAATCCAACCTGAATAAACATTTATAAGCAAAGAAAAGATTAAATAAACCATCTTCCTACCTGTGTGAAAGTGCTTCAGGCAGGCCTTTCGGGACCGAAGGCTGAACGGGCCGGCCCGAGACTTTGGGCAGGGCCCGTCCCCAGCACCAGATTTACAGGTAGGTGGCGTTGGGTTGGGTCGGGTCGGGGAGGTTCCTTTGGTTCGGGTCCGGCGGGGGGAGGGAGAGAGAGGGAGAGGGGAGGGAGAGAGGGGGAGGGGGGGAGGTCAGGTCGGATCCAGTCCGGGAGCGGGAGTCGGGTCGGGGGGCAGGAGCGCGGGTCGGGTCCAGTCGGGGAGGCGGGGAGCGGGAACAGGAGCGTGGGTCGGGTCGGGTCCAGTCGGGGTCAGGGGGCGGAGCAGGAACAGGAGCTTGGGTCGGGTCGGGTCCAGTCGGGGAGGCGGGGAGCGGGAACAGGAGCGCGGGTTGGGTCGGGTCCAGTCGGGGGTGGGGGGGTGCGGAGCGAGAACAGGAGCTCGGGTCGGGTCCAGTCGGGGGTGCGGAGCGGTAACAGGAGCGCGGGTCGGGTCGAGGCGGAGAGCGGGAACAGGAGCGCGGGTCGGGTCGGGTCCAGTCGGGGGGGGGGCGGTGCGGAGCGAGAACAGGAGCTCGGGTCGGGTCCAGTCGGGGGTGCGGAGCGGTAACAGGAGCGCGGGTCGGGTCCAGTCGGGGAGGCGGGGAGCGGGAACAGGAGCGCGGGTCGGGTCGAGGCGGAGAGCGGGAACAGGAGCGCGGGTCGGGTCGGGTCCAGTCGGGGGGGGGGGGTGCGGAGCGAGAACAGGAGCTCGGGTCAGGTCGGGTCCAGTCGGGGGTGCGGAGCGGTAACAGGAGCGCGGGTCGGGTCGATGCGGAGAGCGGGAACAGGAGCGCGGGTCGGGTCGGGTCCAGTCGGGGGGGGGGGGGGGTGGGCGGGGAGCGGGTATCGCGTCTGGTCCGGTCCGGAGGCAGTTGGGGGGCGGGGAGCGGGTGTCGGGTCTGGTCCGGAGGCGGGGGGAGGGAGCGGGTGTCGGGTCTGGTCCGGAGGCAGGGGGGGCGGGTGAGCGGGTGTCGGGTCTGGTCCGGAGGCAGGGCGGGGGGGCGGGGAGTGGGTGTCGGGTCTGGTCGGGGGCGGTGGGGGAAAGCAGGAGCTGGCCGTGGGAGGAGCCTTATTCACGCAGCCCCAGTGAGACCGTTCGGCCAGGGCTAGGGGCTGCGTGCTTCGGGCCCCTCCCACACAGTTCGGTGCCTGGAGCTACTGCACTTGCGTGCCCACTGTAGCGCGCATGTGCAGAGGTCCCGACACTGTATTCAGCGCAGGAACCTGGCTCCGCCCCCCTACAGCTCATGCTGCGCTGCGCCGAGGGCCAGAGGACCTGCAGGGAGGTGGAGAATATGGAGGATTTTTTTAGGCGCACTTTGTGGCGCGAAAAACGGGCGTCCAGGTCGTGTGGAAACTTGGGCCCATTATTTCTACATTATATTGACACAACATTACATTACATGACCACACCACAGCCCGAGGATTATGCAGGACTTGCCCTCCACTGCCAGCAGATCAGCACCACCACAGGTTGCTGAGTGATTATGTGCTCTGACCAGGGGCTGCGGCGTGCTCCTCCAGGTCAGACAACTCCACGAAGTTTGGTGGGCCTCCACCCGTGTGCTGCCGCTCAGCCTGATTGCTGGATATTTTTTTCTGCCAGGATGACAATAGCAATGTTTACCTTAATTGCCCAGCTACTATTATGGAACACAGAAATAGACATCCCCAATTAGCCATCCCCAATCCTTTCTTCAATGTCCCATTAATGTACCATTAGGATGCAACTGGTACATGATGATCACATATAAGTACAGAAAACAATCGCATTAAGATCGTTGATAGGAAATAATGCGTGACACCAAGCTTACCTACATTAAAATGTGGCAGATTTACATTTTAAGTAATGAGTCAGTGCATGATTAAAATTATTACTTATTCTCGCGGCTGAAACTATGTAGTTCCATCACTTACAGCACTGGTTTGCCCCTCGGATGGACACCGCCTTCGAGATCTCTGGTATACTTCTGGGACGGGTTTCCCACACCCACCCCGGATCAATTGACCTCATCTTGCTTCCACCTCATGGACCAGAGCCTCTTGGGCATCCAACAAGAATCTTTTTGCCCTCTTCCTTCTCCCTACCTCTTTTTCCACCTCTCCTATGTCCATTATTTGGCTTGAAAAATGTTCAAAAATTCTGCAAGGTATACAAATTAACGTGGACCATTCAAAATAAATGAGGATGGTTCAAAACAGATGTCTAAAAATCGATTGTTAAAGTTTTAAAGTGTTAAAGTATTTATCTCTGATGTTCAATGACCTTTCCCTTCAATCTCCTCTCTCTCTCTCTCTCTCTCTCTCTCTCCCTCCCTCTTCTGCAGATGCGCAGGCGATCCCTGACCCCGAATGGCGGGAAAAACTTATGTCTGAGAAAAAAAAATTGCGCATGCGCAGAAGGCCCGTTTTCACGGACATCAGCCTTACATGAGCAAAAAAACCCGCTGCCTCCCGATACCGCCACCGCCAACTTTTACCGAAACTAGCGACTTTGGTTCTTTGCGGTATTCCGGTGGTCCTAAAAACGCGATCAGCATTTACCGCCGGAATACTGCTGAGATATGGGTGATAGTGGTAAATACTGAATTTCTAGCCCTATTCTTTGAGAACCTCTTGTCAAACGTATTTTAATCTGGATACTGATTGTTGCTCGTCAGTGACAAATGTAGCTGTTTTTTTCTGTTTTAGTATGGCTTTTGTTCTCGAGTTCTTGATTTCTGTAACTTTACCTTGAAATCGATAATCCATAGGAATATAGGGCTCAAAATTGGCCCCTGCAGATTTTTAGCGCACTCATCAGAGTTGCACCGCTTTTGTATGAAGAAAAGGGCGCAGAAAAAATGTCCGCCGATTCTGGCTGCTGTGTTGCCTCTCCCGGGGCTTGCCGCAGCGTGACCAGTGGATTGAGGGCGGAGCTACTGTCCTGCCGCTGAAAACAGTGCCGGGACATCTGCACATGCACATTAGAATGTACACGCATGCACAGTAGCTCCTTGCCTCCAGCGCGTCCTGCAGCTTGTGTGGGAGGGACCCGATGCTCGCCGCCCCTATCCCTGGCCGAGTGTTCTCCCGCACCGGCCGGGCCCGCTGTGGAACACGTTGTAAATGTGAAGAACTGTAAGTAAGTGCTGTTCAGAGGGCATTGTCATTTATTTGGAATTTTGATAAAGGTTCGCGGAGTCAGAGGAAATGTATTCGCATGAATCGAGAATTGGCTGGCTAACAGAAAACAGAGAGTCGGGATAAATGGGTCCTTTTCGGGTTGGAAATTGGTGGTTAGTGGAGTGCCACAGGGATCGGTGCTGGGACCACAACTGTTTACAATATGCATAGATGACCTGGAAGAGGGGACAGAGTGTAGTGTAACAAAATTTGCAGATGACACAAAGATTAGTGGGAAAGCGGGTTGTGTAGAGGACACAGAGAGGCTGCATAGAGATTTAGATAGGTTAAGCAAATGGGCTAAGGTTTGGCAGATGGAATACAATGTTGGAAAATGTGAGGTCATCCACCTTGGGGAAAAAAACACAGTAAAAGGGAATATTATTTGAATGGGAAGAAATTACAACATGCTGCGATGCAGAGGGACCTGAGGGTCCTTGTGCATGAGGTCCTGCTGAAACTGTTCAGGGTATTAGTGAGGCCGCACCTGGAGTACTGCGTGCAGTTTTGGTCACCTTACTTAAGGAAGGATATACTAGCTTTGGAGGGGGTACAGAGATGATTCACTAGGCTGATTCCGGGGATGAGGGGGGTTACCTTATGATGATAGATTGAGTAGACTGGGTCTTTACTCGTTGGAGTTCAGAAGGATGAGGGGTGATCTTATAGAAACATTTAAAATAATGAAAGGGATAGACAAGATAGAGGCAGAGAGGTTGTTTCCACTGGTCGGGGAGACTAGAACCAGGGGGCACAGCCTCAAAATACGGGGGAGCCAATTTAAAACCGAGTTGAGAAGGAATTTCTTCTCCCAGAGGGTTGTGAATCTGTGGAATTCTCTGCCCAAGGAAGCAGTTGAGGCTAGCTCATTGAATGTATTCAAATCACAGATGGATAGATTTTTAACCAATAAGGGAATTAAGGGTTATGGGGAGCGGGCGGGTAAGTGGAGCTGAGTCCACGGCCAGATCAGCCATGGTCTTGTTGAATGGCGGAGCAGGCTCGAGGGGCTAGATGGCCTACTCCTGTTCCTAATTCTTATGTTCTTATGCTCTTATGTTCTTGTACATAAATAATACAATACCAGGAATCGGTGAGTGTAGATGAATGGAGTCTTGTGTTTTGTTATTTAATGTTTATTACTTTTTGTGCATTGTTTAGTGCTTTGTAAGTCTTGGTGCTTTAGATGCAGGTCATCGCCGCTTCCTTCTATTTTTTATTATTGAATGTTTATTTTTGTGCTTTGTTTAGAGTTTTGATATGAAGGTGGGACTTTTTATTTCATTTTTTATTTCCTCTTGAATGTTTTTATGTTTTCTTGAATGCTTACTGCTTGTTGTGCTTTGTTTAGTGCTTTGCAAGGTCCTCTCCACTTCCCTTCCTGTCCCTATCTCTGGCCGAATGGTCTCCGATGTACCTACTTGCGCTGATTTCTTAACTTTCTGCAAGGGTTTCACAAGTGGCCACATAAGCTGGCCTAAGTTCGTTTGGAGTTAACTATTAGCTGTCCAAAGTGGCCTAAATGGCCAAAACGGGCGTAGGTGGCTGATAACGTCCCCTTTTGGAAAAAAAAGCGAAACTAAATAAATCCTAACTAACTCACTTACACTGGCGCAAATTGAATGTACAAAATGGGAATTTTTAAGATACTCCAGAAAAATCAAGTTGCTCCAAAAAAAACGGAGCAACTCCTGGGCAAATTTGATCCCATTTGAACAGGAGTAGGCCATTCAATCCCTCAAGCCTGTTCCGCCATTCAGTGAAATCTTTATCTTAACTCCATTCACCTGCCTTGGCTTGCAAAAATCTATCAACCTCAGGTTTAAAATTAATTGAGCTAGCATTTTTGTGGGACAGTGTTCCACACTTCGACTACCCTTTGTGTTGAAGAAATGTTTGCTAACTTCGCTTCTGAATGGCCTGGTTCTGATTTTAAGGTTATGTCCCCTTGTCCTAGATTCCCCCACCAGTGGAAAATGTTTCCCTCTATCTACATTGAAACAAATTGATAAAATTGATAAAAGTCCTCAAAGCTTCAATCAAATCACCCTTTAACCTTTTATATTCCAGGGAATACAAGCCTAGTTTATGTGATCTCTCCTAATCTAACCCACGGAGCCCTGGTAACATTCTGGTGAATCTGTGCTGCTCTCTTTCCGAGGCAGATATATATTTTCTAAGGTGCAGTGCCTAGAACTGTATACAGTGCTCCCGATATAGTTTAACCAGGCTTTGTACAGCTGTAGCAAAACTCGCATCCTTTATATTCTAGCCTTCTCGTTATCAAGGCTAACATTCCATTAGCCTTTTTGATTTTTTTGTACCTGACTACTACATTTAAGTGCTGTGCACATAGACTTCTAAATCTCTTTGAACCTCCACTGTTCCTAGCTTTTCACCATTTAAAACATACTCGGATCTATCCTTACACAAAAGCAAAATACTGCGGATGCTGGAAATCTGAAATAAAAACAGAAAATGCTGGAACTACTCAGCAGGTCAGGCAGCATCTGTGGAGAGAGAAAGAGACCTTTTGTCAGATCGGATCTATCCTTTTTTGGTCCAAAATGGATGACCTCACACTTATCTGCCATGGTTTCACCCAATTACTTAATCTATCAATGTCTCTTTGTAATTTTATGCACCCATCTATACTATTTACTATACAACTAATTTTTATGTTATCGGCAAACTTGGATACATGGCTTTCTATTGCGTTATCTATGTCATTAATAAATATAGTGAATAGTTGAGGCCACACCACAGATCCTTGTGGGATACCACTCGTCATTTCCTTCCAATTCGAGTACATACCCATATACTTGTTGTCTTCTAACGACTAACTAATCTCCTACCCAGGTCAATCATTTGCCTTCAATTTCATGAGTTTTAATTTTTGCTAATGGTCTCTTGTGAAACCTTATCGAATGCCGGCTAGAAGTCTATATAAACTACATTTATAGACTATATAAACTACATCCATAGACATTCCCCTGTCTACTATTTGGATTACTTGCTCAAAAAACTCAATTGGGTCCAGTGGCCTGGAAAAAGAAACCAATACTGTAAAAAGAAATATCAGGTATGTGCCTACAATCCAAAATTTCTTTGCAAGCTCTGTCCTCTCTGTTTTTCCCCTTTTATTAAACAGTCAACCAGCTCCCCTTGTAACTGGTTCATTTTCACTTTAGGTGAAAACTTTTAATGTGTGTTCTTAAATGCATAGGAAATAAAGTTTGGAATAAGTAACTGAAGTGCTTCCATTTAGAATGATATTCCATTATATTTGTTTAATACCCTGAGTTTAATGTTCTTGGGTTAGGTTGCAAATGCTATTATGTACTGGGGAGAAATGATCTCAGCTTACATTAAAAATATTGTCTCATTTCATAAAGGAGACTGCTGTAATATGGTCTTTTTACATCACTTAAAATCACATTTATCTGGATTAATATTTAACATTTAACAATAGTTTTAACATTTTCAGCTTCATAATGACCCTTTTTAAACATATTATTCTCCCACCGCCATTACCCATTCCCTCATCTCCAATTATAGTGCTCTGATTAGTGCATCTTTATCTTGTTTAGCAACACTCCTAAGTAATAATGTAGATATTTGTCTATTTTATTGTTTTATTCTTACGGGATTGGAGTCCTTGCCCACTAAACTATAGGCCACTCTACACACCTTTTACCCATGAAACCATCCGGGACTGGACACAGATCGGTGCCCTTACTGACTAAACTATTCAAAACAGCACAGGCTCGAGCTGGGTGCTTTATCCACTGAACCTACTTTTTTTTAAAAAAAAGGACAACTATTGAATTTCTGAGCCTTCCTTTGTGGAATGCATTAGTGTTTGGTAGAGGTCTTGGTCCAGTGATGTTTTGTCCCTGTGGGCTGATAGTTGGTTAATCAGCTATTTCAATATAATCAGTTACTATCAGCAAGGGCAGACATCAATGACAAGGTCTAACAGTGCCTCCAGTGTGCCAACGCAGCCTTCGGTCGCATGAGGAAGAGACTGTTTGAAGACCAGGATCTCAAATCTGGCACCAGGCTTATGGTCTACAGGGCAATAGTGATACCTGCCCTCCAATATGGCTCAGAGACATGGACCATATACAGTAGACATCTCAAAGCGCTGGAGAAGTACCACCAATGCTCCCTCCGCAAGATCCTACAAATCCACTGGGAGGATAGACGCACCAACGACGGTGTTCTTGCTCAGGCCAACATCCCCAGCATCAAAACACTTACCACGCTTGACTAGCTCCGTTGGGCGGACCACATCGTCCACATGCCCGACACAAGATTTCCAAAGCAAGCGCTCTACTCGGAACTCCTACACAGCAAGTGAGCCCTAGGTGGGCAGAGGAAACATTTCAAGGACACCCTCAAAGCCTGCTTGATAAGTGCAACATCCCCATTGGCACCTGGGAATCCCTGGTCCAAGACCGCCCAAAATGGAGGAAGAGCATCCGGGAGGGCGCTGAGTACCTCGAATCTCGTCGCCAAGAACATGCAGAAATCAAGCGCAGGCAGCGGAAGGAGCGTACGGAAAACCAGGCTCCCCACCCACCCTTTCCTTCAACCACTGTCTACCCCACCTGTGACAGAGACTGTAATTCCCGCAATGGACTGTACAGCGACCTGAGAACTTATTTTTAGAGTGGAAGATTCCGAGGGACTGCCTATGATGATGAATCAGCTATTATATTATTTATTGTAATATTAAGATGCTGATTTATACCAATTTTTGTTCCATTTGATAAAGGCACCTAGAGCTCGAGTAAGGGTCTCTCTTTAGTATCAGAATTTCTCTCTTCTAATCTCTGCCATACTTGCGTAACTCCAATTCCATCTCTGTCTGTTCATGTGTATGTTTTGGCTATTGCTCCACACCCAAGTCCATTACCTCTATCTCCCCTTTTTTTCTTGGCCCCTCTTGAGCCCTTCTCTCCTGTCTCTTTCCCTTCCTGTTTCATGCAAACTTTAATTTTTCAATCCTGGGTACTTTGGCCCCAATCCTTATCCCAGCTCATTACAACAACGCTACCTTCTTACTCTTCTGCCATGCCATTCCAAAATTGAATCTGTTATATAAACCTCACCAATATGTAAGACTTGCCAGCAGGGGGCACACCTGTGGGAGACCTAAGGGCCACCTGTGCACCCTGGGCAAGCAGGTATAAAAGGTGATTCACCATGCTGCTTTCTCACTCTGGAGTCTGAATAAAGAGACCAAGATCACAACAGTTTGAGCTTACAATATCAGACTTGTGGAGTTATTCTGAACATAACAAAATTCCTCTTAGTCACGCATTGTGCCTTTCTTAGCATTTTCAAAAGGACCATCATGGAACCCATTGTTGCCTCTTTGTGAGCAACAACCCAACAGCTCCATCTTCCTCTCTTGCTGACCTTTCAACCAGTCTACGCTTTGGAGGCTAATCACAGCAACTTCCTTCCCATCTCTTTCATCACACCCACCACTACCCCCTTGGACTCTTCCAGCAGATCAGTCACTATCCCTCTCCTCATTTCGCACTAGAGTGTCCGTTCACTCGTGAATAAGGCCCTTGCTATCCATGACTTTATGGTGGATGATTTCATGGACATCCTGGCTTTGAAACTTGGCTGGTGGATGTCAGCATCTTGCCCCTTATTGAAGTCTCCCCATTTTCTTTACTGATTTCACATTGAAACTAACTGTGTTGTGGTTGTTATCTCCCAATTGTTTCAGATGCTTTCTGCATTTATATACACAACACTGAACTTGACCAAATTTTTGGCAATTTTACTGTTTTACTTCTTCCTTCTGATCTGTTTTTCTTCAATACTTTTGTGCTTTTCTTTTTTTCCTTACCTGCACCTCTTTTACCATTTGCTTCACTTACTATTTCCTCATCATGTTTTTTTTCCCTTCACCCTGCCACATTAGCTGAGTCATAGAGAGCGGTAAGGTTCCACATTCGATCCCTGGTCTGAGCTACCACCTCATTTCGTTAAAGTGGCAGTAGGCATCTAAAGTTGGCCAAGGTGCCCCTGATTAGGGAAGAGAAAATATGGTGGGGCTTGTGCTACTGATCAATTTTAAATGACCCCTTCTGGAAGGGCATGTGTGAACATTGGATGAGAGCTGGATAAGGCTCGACTTGTGATGCTTCCGCAACTCATTGTCTAGGTTCTTACATGAATTCGAGCAAGGTATTGGAGAGAACCTGGTGCTCTTTGAACCTTGCTTAGGAAGTAGTTGATATCTTAAGACAATTGATGGAAAAAAGTTGTTTCGGAAAAAGAAAGCAAAGAGGAAACAGATATATGATAGAAAGCTTCTTGCAATTCTCTTCTCGTGAAGTTTCCTCCCCTTCTGCTTTTCCAGCTACTCAAATAATAAAAACTCAATTGGAGATCCCATCTTCAAGTGCAAATAAATAATGACCAGAAGGTAAAAGATGAAGCGATTTTCAGTCAGTAGAATCTTCAAAATCCACCAAGAGGACTACAGGTTTTTGAAGGAATTTGGAGCAGCTATTGTTTTCGGGAGTATAACTGGATTGCATTCACAATGTGAATATAGAATTAAAGGGTCTGCGACTTAGTATGAAAAGCAATAAGTCTTGAAATATTGCCATGGCTATTTGCATTCTAAACTTACCCATACCCTTTATGATTCTGTATTACTGTCTAACAATGCACAAATGTTTTCACATTGGCAAATTATTTATAGATTAGTGTAGCCATGAAGCATACCATTTGGAATTTTGAGTTCCTATTAACAACTAATTAGGCTACGGAAGTATGCGCACTGTTTATCAAACTTATTGGAGCCTCTGACAAGAGTGTTTTATCAAAATGTTAAGATAATAAGCCAGGGGACAATTACATATTTTCAGTGTGAATATTTTGACTCTTTATGAACTGCTAATTGAATAGTGTGTACATTACTATGGAATAAAACAGGAACAATCCAATGTCTACTTTTAACTTTTAATACCTTGCATTATCTTCTATTCTGTCATTAATAATTAAACTCTCTTTGAACATTATATTGACCACAACTATTGAATAGGCCTTTATGATTTTAAAGTACATTTTGTTTCATTCATGTAATCTCTACATAAATTATTTTGATAGATATTTTATGCTCGGCATTGAAAAAGCCTGCATATTATGACTTCATTTACTATGAGCAGCATGATTTTGAAGTCTTATGCTGTGGCCTAAGTATTTGTAATCTGAATGCCCGGTAAAGTTTGTATAGAAAATGATGTTGCCTTCACCTGCAATAAATGTTTTATGTTAATATTTCTTCCCATCCCACTGAAGCACTTGCTCTACCCCAAGTCACACATATTTGATTTTCAGCATCATTTGTATCCTCTCCCTCTGCCCAATTAGTCCAGCTTGCCTTCAGTCTGCAAGATCCTCAACATTATTTAAAATAGCAACTTGCCTTTATATAGCACCTTTTAACATCGAAAAACATCCCAAGTCACTTTACAGAGTCATAATCAGGCAAGAATTGACACCGATCTAAAGAAAGAAAGGTCCTAAAGGAAGAAAGGAAGGTGAAGGAATTTAACAAGTGAATTCCAGAGCATGTGGTTGAAGACAGGTGGGATAAAGAGAAGCGGGTGGATAAATGTCAGAGTCAGAGGAACAGAGCGATGGATATAGGGTATTAGAGAAGGTTACAGAGACGATCATAGAAAATTACAACGCAGAAGGAGGCCATGCGGCCCATCCTGTCTGTGCGGTCGAAAAAGAGTTTACCCAGCCTAATCCCATCTTTCAGCACTTGGTCCATAGCCCTGTAGGTCACAGCTCTTTAAGTGCACATCCAAGTACTTTTTAAATGTGATGAGGGTTTCTGCCTCTACCACCCTTTCAGGCAGTGAGTTCCAGACTCCCACCTCCCTCTGGGTGAAAAATGTTTCCTCATCTCCCCTCTAATCCTTCTGCCGACTACTTTAAATCTATACACCCCAGTTATTGACCCCTCAGCTAAGGGAAATATGTCCTTCCTATCCACTCTATCTAGGCCCCTCATAATTTCATACCCCTCAATTAAGTCTCCATTCAGCCTCTTCTGTTCCAAGGAAAACAACCCCAGCTTATCCAATTTTTCCTCATAGCTAAAGTTTTACAGTCCTGGCAACATCCTCGTCAATCTCCTCTGCACCCTTTCTAGAGCAATTACATCCTTCCTGTAATGTGGTGACCAGAACCGCACGCAGTACTCAAGCTGTGGCCTAACTAGTGTTATATACAGTTCAAGCATAACTTCCTTGCTCTTGTATTCTATGCCTCGGCTCATAAAGGAAAGCATTGCATATGCCTTTTGAACTACCTTATCGACCTGTCCTGCTATCTTTAGGGATCCGTGGACATATACTCCAAGGTCCCTCTGTTCCTTCACACCTCTCCATATCCTGCCATTTATTGTGTATTCCCTTGCCTTGTTGCTCATCCCCAAATGTATTACCTCACACTTTTCCGAATTGAATTCCATTTGTCACTTTTCTGCCCAGCTCATCAATATCTTCCTGCAATCTGGAGCTTTCCTCCTCACTGTCAACCACATGGCCAATTTTTGTATCATCTGCAAATTTCTTTATCATGAGGGGTATAGGAATTATTTATGGCTTTCACACCTCCCACTCTAGGTGTTAAAGTGGGGTTCACAGACCTGAATCCACCTAACAGAAATACACACTAATGCACTATCTCTCACCAAGATCTTTTACTTAACCACTAACACAAGGATTAAATAAGAACCAAACTTAACTTGTCCTGGAGATTTCAAGTGCCCAGTGCCAAACCAACCATCACTTGACATCTGTTGAAATCTTTAGACATCTTCCCTTCATTAGGCCAGGATGTTGGTCTCCTAGAGGATGAGTCTGGGGAATTAATAATGCAGAACAGGGAAATGGCAGAGACATTGAACAAATATTTTGTATCGGTCTTCACGGTAGAAGACACTAAATACATTCCAATAGTGGATAATCAAGGGGCTATAGGGAAGGAGGAACTTAATACAATCACTATCACTAATGAAGTAGTACTCGATAATATAATGGGACTAAAGGCGGGCAAGTCCCCTGGACTTGATGGCATACATCCTAGGGTCTTAAAAGAGATGGTTGCAGAGATACTGGATACATTGGTTGTAATCTTCCAAAATTCCCTGGATTCTAGAGTGGTCCCAGCGGATTGGAAAATCGCAAATGTAACGCCTCTATTTAAAAAAGGAGGGAGACAGAAAGCAGGAAACTATAGACCAGTTAGTCTAACATCAGTCATTGGGAAAATGCTAGAGACCCTTATTAAGGAAGCAGTAGCAAGACATTTGGAAAAGCATAATTCAATCAAGCACTGTCAGCATGGTTTAATGAAAGGGAAATCATGTTTGACAAATTTGCTGGAGTTCTTTGAGGATGTAACGAGCAGGGTGGATAAGGGGGATGTGCTGTATTTGGATTTCCAGAAGGCATTCGATAAGGTGCCACACAAAAGGTTACTGCACAAGATAAAAGTTCATGGGATTGGGGCTAATACATTAGCATGGAAAGAGGATTGGCTAACTATAACAGAAAGTCGAGATAAATAGGTAATTTTCTGGTTGGCAAACAGTGATTAGTGGGGTGCCGCAGGGGTCGGTGCTGGGTCATCAACTATTTACAATCTATATTAATGACTTGGATGAAGGGACCGAGTGTAATGTAGCCAAGTTTGCTGATGATACAAAGATGGGTGGGAAAGCAAAATTGTGAGGAGGACACAAAAAATCTGCAAAAGGATAGAGACAGGCTCAGTGAGTGGGCAAACGTCTGGCAGATGGAGTATAATGTGGGAAAATGTGAGGTTATTAACTTTGGCAGAAAAAATAGACAAGCAAATTACAATTTAAATGGAGAAACATTGCAAAGTGTTACAGTACAGAGGAACCTGGGGGTCCTTGTGCATGAAATACAAAAAGTGAGTATGCAGGTACAGCAAGTAATCAGGAAGGCAAATGGAATGTTGGCCTTTATTGCAAGAGGGATAGAGTATAAAAGCAGAGAAGTCCTGCTACAACTGTACAGGGTATTGGTGAGGCCACACCTGGAGTACTGCGTACAATTTTGATCTCCGTATTTAAGGAAGGATATACTTGCATTGGAGGCTGATCAGAGAAGGTTCACTAGATTGGTTCGGACATGAGGGTGTTGACTTATGAAGATAGGTTGAGTAAGTTGGGCCTATACACATTGGAGTTCAGAAGAATGAGAGGTGATCTTATCGAAACATATAAGATAATGAGGGGGCTCGACAAGGTGGATGCAGAAAGGATATTTCCACTCATAGAGGAAACTAAAACTAGGGGACTTTGGGCTGGACTTTCCATCAGTTTCGCTTCGCTGACGGCCAATTACTGATGAAGTGTAACACCCATTTATCGCACATTTCCCCCCAAAATGGAAACTAACATCCATTTATCACTCATTTATTGCCAGCATTAGTTTCGGCATCAAGTTAACACTGAGAATTCATTAAACTGCCCGTCCATATTTTTTTGCCATAAAGGCTCAGAATACAGTTTTTTAAACTAAACTAACGCCCAGAAACCGCCCATAGGTGATGAAAATCGGCCTCATAGTCTCAGAATAAGGGGCCGCCATTTAAAACTGAGATGAGGAGGAATTTCTGCTCTCAAAGGGTTGTAAATCTGTGGAAATCTCTGCCCCAGAGAGCTGTGGAGGCTGGGTCATTGAATATATTTAAGGCGGAGATAGACAGATTTTTGAACGATAAGGGAGTAAAGGGTTATGGGTAGCAGGCAGGGAAGTGGAGCTGAGTCCATGATCAGATCAGCCATGATCTTATTGAATGGCGTTGCAGGCTCGATGGGCCAAATGGCTTAATCCTGCTCCTATTTCTTATGTTCTTATGTTAGGATACGTTTGTCCTGGCCGACTGCAGTAAAAAAACTAGGTATTGTGTTTGTTCTTATATTCTTTGTGTTCATGCTCCTCTCGTGGGCTCTCACATTCACATCTCATGATTGGTTCTATCAAGCATGGCTTTGCTCTATGTTCATGGTTGATTCAAAGTTTAGTGGGGTTGCTTCATCATACCTTTCACTTGTTGCAATTTAATGAGGGTCTTATCTCAAAGTGCTGGTCAGTTACGCTGGTCCCATCACAACCTCAGATTTGTCCCTGGTTACAACTGTCTGAGTAATGTCTGTTAAAAATGTTCCTCCATATTCCTGTTTCTCAACTTGCATTTTAATATGGTTTACCCCTCATTAAAAGTTCTCTTTTGTATTACAGTTCTTCTTGTTGTTTAAAACAGATTTTTATCCTTCAGGAGTGAGGCCATGAATGGATTCAAATGCACGGTTGAAAATTTTTAATTATGGGATAAAGACAGAGGTGAGGGTTTCAGCAGCAGATGGGTGGAAGCAGGGGCAAAGTTGGCCAATGTTACGGAGGTGGAAGTACGTGTCTTTGTTATGGAGAGTATATGGAGTCAGAACTTCATATTGTGATTGAATAAGATGCTGAGGTTGTAAACTGTCTGGTTCACCCTAAAACAATGGCTGGGGATGGAATGGATGGCGGTATGGAACTTGTTGCAGCAGATGAAAACGATGGCTTCAGTCTTCCCAGTGGTTAACTGGGGGAAATTGTGCCTTATTCAATACTAGATAGTAAAAAAACAGTCTGACAACACACAGGCAGTGAAGGGGTCGAGAGATGGTGGAGAGGCTGAGCTGGCTGCTTTCAGCCTACGGTGGATTGACTGCTTTAAAAGAGCATAGGATTCTTATAGAAAAAGGTGGGGCCTTTCCAGCGCTGTGGAACCATTCACGGCGGCACTCGAGAAATTTCTGATTTGAAATGTAGCCAGTCCCACCTCCCTGTCTGCGAACATATGGAACCTGACTCCATGTCTGCGGATTATGTCGCCAAAGTGCAACATGTAAATGAGGAAGAGGGGGCCAGAAATATATCCTTGGGGACTCTGGAGGTCACAGTGCAGAGGAGGCAGAGAAGACTTTGCTGGTGATGCTGTGGCGATGATGGATAGGCAAGAGTGGAATCACGCGAAGCCAATCCCACTGAACTAGATAACGAGAAAAAGCATTGTAGGTGGATGGTTTGGTTAACTGTATCAAAGACTGCAGAGAGGCTTAAGAGGACGAGGAAAGATAAAATGCACCATGGTCATCGTCATAGAGGATATAATTTGTGACTTCAGCTGTAGCAGCAGCGGAAGTCTGATTTAGAGAGGTTCAAACGTGAAGTTACGGGAAAGATGGGCACGGATTTGAGAGGTGATGATATGTTCAAGAACTTTTGTGACGCAAAGAGGGTTGGAGAGAGTGCAGTAGGTTGTGTGGACAGAGGGATCGAGGGTGATGATTTTGAGGAGGGTGACACCATTGGTTTTGAAAGCGAGAGGGAGTTGTTTACAACGCCATGCTAACATAGCGGCCAAGAAGGGAAGTTGGGTCATTAGCATTTTTGTGAAAATAGAGTCAAGGGGACAGGAGTTGGATCTCCTGGACAGGATGAGATGGAAAGGGCATGAGGATGATAGGAGCGAAAGACACTGGGTGAGGGCCAGGGCAGGGAGGAGCTAGGTGGAGTTTTGGTTTGGTGGGTAAGGGGGGAGGGGGCAAGTAGCAGAGACGGTTGAATAGATGGTCTCAATTTTAGTGATAAAGAAATCCGTGAGCTCCTCGCAGTGGTTGCTGGAGGTGAAGGTGGCAGAGGCAGGGAGTAAAGCTTAAAGAGATGGTTAGTGATGGAGAAAGGAGGCCGATGGTTATCTTTCTCCTTTATCAAAACAGCCCCCTACTCCAGGATCATCCTGGGAAGAATGAGGCCAGATATTGCTTGATGTGGTCCAACCAGATTTGGTCATTCACAAGGTTGATACCAGCACTGAGAGGATATACTTATCAGGAAGGACTGAACAGGCTCTTTTGAAAAGAGAAGGCTGAGGGGTGACCTGATAGTGCTCTTTAAGATTATGAAAGGGCTTGATAGGGTGGATGTTGAGAAAATGCTTGCACTTATGGGGAGTACAAAACTAGAGGTCATAAATATAAGACAGTCCAATAGGGAATTCAGGAAGAACTTCTTTACCCAAAGAGTGGTAAGAATGAGGAATGCTCTACCTCAAGGATTGAGGCGAATATCGTAGATCAATTTAAGGAGAAGCTAGATAAGCACATAAGGGAGAAAGGGATAGAAGGATAGGCTGATAGGGTTAGATGAAGAGGTATGGGAGGAGGCTCATATGTAGCATAAATGCTGACATCGACCATTTGGGCCGATTGGCCTAACTCTGTCCTCTACACTCTCTGGGCTCAATTTTGGCCAGGAGTTGCTCCGTTTTTTTTTGGAGTAACTTGGTTTTTCTGGTGTAACTTAAAAATCCCCATTTTCCCCAATCAATTTGCATCAGTGTAACTGAGTAAGTAACGATTTTTTTAGGTTTGTTTTTTTTCTCAAAAGGGGGAGTTACCAGCCACCTACGCCAGTTCTGCCCATTTAGGCAACTTTGGCCAGCTAATAGTTACTCCAAATCTACTTAAGCCAGCGTATGTGGCCACTTCAGAAAACCCTTGCAGAGAGTTAAAGAAATCGGCGCAGGTAGGTACATTGGAGGCCATTTGGCCTGGGATAGGGGCGGGAAGCGGAGAGGATCTGCCTGCACCTAAACCACCAAGCCTTACAAACCACCAAACCTTGCAAACAAAAAAATAATAAGAATTCAATAAGAAATAAAAAATTTAAGTCCTACCTTCATCTTCAAACTCGCCCGAGAATGCAGCGGGCCGGCCTGTGCGGGAGGCCACTCGGCCTGGGCTAAGGGAAGTTGGGCAGGAGAACTGATAGTGCTCCTGCCTGGATGATTTCTATCAGTTCTCCTGCCCGCCCGCCCCTAGCCCTGGCCGATTGACCTCCCGGTGCGATCAATCTCTTCGAAATCGCACCGGGAGGCCACTCGGCCTGGGCTAGGGGCAGGAACGATTTCAGTGGCCAGCAATGGGTCCCACACAGCGGCTGCAGCAAGACACGGAGAGGCTGGGGGCGAGGAGCTACTGCGCATGAGCGGACACTCCACTGCGCATGTGCAGATGTCCCGACATAGTTTTCGGCGCAGGACGCTGGCTCCACCCCCGACTCGACTGGCCACGCTGCGCGACCACAGGGAAGAGGCTGGACAGTGGCCAAAGTGGGAACGAAATTTTTCGGCGCACTTCTGAATGGAGAAAAGCGGCGCAGCTCCAGTAAGTGCACCGAAAAATGGGCTGGGCCAAAATTGAGGCCTATGTAACTCTGAGATGGCCTTGTCTATGATGGAGACCATTGCAGTCGAGAGGCCACGAGAGATGGCAAGGTTGAGGAAGAGCATGAATATGGATAGGAGATTTTATATGGAGGGAAAGATTTAGCAGGAGCTAGGAGGTCAGTGAATTCAGGCGAGAGGGGGCAATGGTTGCTGAAATGAACATAAATGATAAAAGGCAATGCATGTCAACCATCTGCTCATGGGCTCAAGTGATCTGAATCATTCTCTGTTGTCTTGTTGAAGCATCTAGATAGTGTCACTGCAACTAGGAGAACATTGCTTCTCCCTTATTCAGCTTCTGTGCAATGGTCTATGATGAGGCCATCTGCATAGAGCCCTATAGTTTTGCAATGTAGCCTTACGTGAAATTATGCTTTTTGCTATTCCTGATAGACATCAATAGTAAGAATACTGCAAGTAGTGATCTGTGATGACAACCTCACTGAAGGATCAATGATTCTGATTTAATTACTACACATTTGACTGATAGTTCAGGCTACTGGGAAATAAGTCAACATAAATAATAACAGTTAATTTTACAGTTTCATAATGAATTATTGATTGAATTGCATATTTGTAAAAAAAAGACATACAAACTCAGTCTACGTTTAACTTTCATTGGCCTCGTAGTTATATTAATGGAAGAACATTACTTCTCCCTTATTCAGCAATGTGCAATGGTCTATGATGAGGCTATGACTGCATGGAGCCCTATAGTTTTACAATGTAGCCTTACATGAAATTATGCTTGTTTGCTATTCCTGATAGATTCCTGCATATGCGTCGGTATTGTTGACCAGTATAGCTCATTTATGATTTCTGAAGTGCTATCTGGTGGCAATAGTTTTCAGTACATTAAATAATCATTGGAACATAATGACAGATTTTCCTGGGGACTTGCACCATTATAATGGCACATCTCTGATGTCGGGACCCTTGAACGGCACAAAAGAAAGAGAAAATTATGGAGTAATCGACATACGCAATCGCTTATGGTGGTTCACATTTTCCTGGGACTTTTCACCCGAGTGGGGTACCGCAAGGATCGGTGCTTGGGCCTCAGCTATTCACAATATATATAAAAATTTTGTATGAGCGGACCAAATGTAATATATCCAAGATTGCTGCTGATACAAAGCTAGATAGGAATGTAAGTTGTGAGGAGGATGCAAAGAGACTTCAAGGGGATATAGACAAACTAAGTGAATGGGCAAGAATGTGGCAAATGGAATATAATGTCGAAAAATGTGAATTTATCCACTTTGGTAGGAAAAATAGAAAAGCAGAATATTCTTTAAATGGCGAGAGATTGAGAAATGTTGGTGTTCAGAGGAACCTGGGTGTCCTTGTACACAAATCACTGAAAGATAACATGCAGGTACAGCAAGCAAATAAGAAAATAAATGGTATGTTGGCCTTTATTACTCAAGGATTTGAGTACAAGAGTAAAGGGGGCCACAATTGCCCCTTTCTGCAAGAGCCATGATCGCCTCAGAGGCGGCCACGGGTTGGTGCGGACTCACCGCCCAGCCGGCGCGCAGTCAGTGACGATTGTAACATTGCCCTCATTGTTTTTTCCAGCGGAAAACGTCACTGCCCTGCTCCCCCGACTTCTGCCCCGCTCCTGCGTACAACATCATCAAACCGTGCACCGCCCAGGAAGCCAAATTGGCTTCCAACTGCTTGTCGGGGCCAATGACGGATTTTTTTGACGATGCACAGTGTGAAATGAAGACCGCCAGCAGGATTTAAAGGCGCACTGCAGCTCCCACCATTGTTGTCGGCTTAAAATTTTGAAAGTAGCGTCAGTAAGATTGGCCTTGCTCCTTCCTATCTCTGTAATCTTTTTCAGCCTTACAACCCCACAAGATGTCTGCGCTCCTCAAATTCTGCCCTCTTGAACATCCCTGATTGGCGGACGTGCCTTCAGCTGTTTGTGCCCGAACCCCTCTGCCTCTCTACCTCTCTTACCTCCTTTAAGATGCTCCTTAAAAGCTACCTCTTTAACCAAGCTTTTGGTCATCTGCCTCAATTTCTATTTTTGTGGCTTGGTGTCAAATGTATCTGTTTTGTCTCGTAACACTGCTGTGAAGTGCCTTGAGATGTTTTACTACGTTAAAGGTGCTATGATAAATAAAAGTTATTATTATTTGTGCATTTGTGGGCCGCCTTTTCATAGTGTTCAAGAGAGAACACTGCTTGAGGAGGTCGTGTTTTAACAGTGGGCCAGTGTTTGGAAAAAATGGGCTCAGTGTTGGCAGCGGGACGCCTTCTCCGTATTGTGCGGGGCAGGGAGGCACGAAGAAGGCAGCGGCACCGGCTGCAACAGATGGGGAGGCAGCGGCTAAGGGACCCAGATGTCATCGGTCAGCAAGATGTAAAAGGCCATGGAGATGGAGTCATACCTCAAAATAGAGAGGTGCACTGGGAAGGACCTCAGAAGGGCATGCCACGAGGAGGAGGGTCAGGGCCGCAGACCCCCAGCACCACAGAGTGAGGGAGATGGAGAGGAGAAGGCAGGATCAACAGGAGCCACATGTTTGTGAGCACCAGGATGCAGAGGGTCAGGACCAATGTGAGCAGGAGGAAAAAAGGAATGAGGCAGCTGTCAGAGGAAGACGAATACATAGACGTGGGGGCAGAAGGCCCTATCGTCAAAGGCTCTTCTGACAACAGTTCTCATACTTACAGCTCACTGATGACCAGTGTCTCCGGAGACTGCGATTCTGAAAGGATGTGATAACGGAGCTGTGCAATCTCCTGCAGCCAGACCTGCAGCCTCAAACAAGGTTGAGGACAGCTCTATCAGTGGCATCAAAGGTCACCATTGCCCTGAATTTCTATGTCACTAGATTTTTTCAAGCTGCAACAGCAGACATCTCAAACATCACACAGTTTGCCGCGCATTGCTCCACCCATCAGGTGACAGATGCTCTTTATAAAAGGAGGAGAGACTACATATCCTATCCAATGACCAGGGAGAAGCAGTTGAAGCGACACCCCAGATTCTTTATGATAGCGGGCTTCCCCAGGATTCAGGGCGCCATAGACTGCACCCACGTGGCATTGAGAACGCCGCAGAACAATCCCCGAGATGTTTCATAATCGCAAAGGATTGCACTCCCTCAATGTCCACCGGTGTTGACCACAACTGCAAAATCATGGCAGTTGATGCCCAGTGTCCTGGCAGCAGCCACGATGTTTTCATCCTGCGGCAGATCAGTGTGCCAGATGTGTTTACTGCCCCAAATCAAGATTGCGGCTGGCTCCTAGGAGTCAAAGGGTACCCACTTTGCACTTGGCTGCTGACTCCCGTTCTGTTGGAAACCGCCTTTTCAGGCTATATCTCTGGTTACCTTAATAATCAGGTTCGAGTGCAGACCAATATGGTGGATATTTTCTGTTTATTCAGAGCTTAGGATGGAATATAACACGAGATATACAGTAAAAGTATACAAACGTAATAAGCAGTTCTCCGGCTTATATCATCTCTTCCTTTCGTCTAGAACCCCTAGAGTGGTTGGCTTCAATGAGCAGGGTCCACTCTCGAAAGAGCATTCAACCAGCTCACCCTTGTGTGCTTCTCCCTTCCCGATCTGGGTGAATGAGCCCTGATGGTGTTTCTTTTATCTTTTTGAAGGTGGGCCTGGGATTGAATTATTGACGGGGCTATTCGACCTATGGAGGCTCCCTTAACAACTTATTACCCAATAGTACTTTTAGTTCTTCGTCTCCGCTTGTCGATGAAGACCCACCCCAAAGGAGGGGTCTTTACAACCATTACGCATCTTTCTTGTTTATAGTTTTGAAGGCCAATTCATCCATCTGGACCCCTCTTATCTGTCAAGCCTGTTTCTCTCATAACTATAGTCTCTTATCGCATCCTGCCTTGTCCTCCCTCTCAGAGCAACCGTAGACCATTAAATCAGGGGCCCAGGCTCGAACTATCTTACTTCAGCCAGTCGTCATCGATACCCTAACTCACATTCCTTCTATTCTGTATGTCTTTTATACTAATTAACTTTTAATATCGGTTAAACAAACTCCAAATATACCATAGCATGATAATTGGTTATTAGTAATAATGGAAGAAAGGTTGGGCCTTCAGTGACCAAATTAAAGACTAAGTCAAAATGTTATGCATTCTCTAATCTAACTCATTAAAAAAACTGTCTCAGGAAAGCGAAACTTAAGCATTCTCGGGTAAAACATAGCTTATACATTAACCCTTTACTTGTCTTGAGCAGAAACATACAATCAATAAACACAGTATCATTTTCAGGTAATCCTAATTTTTAATAGTTCGCAAACCCACCACTGCTACGCATCGGTTCTATAATGATTCTCATAAGACCACCAGGTCCATCATTAAGCAGACCATCAGAATCCTTAAACAAAGGTTGCGATGCTTAGATCGCTCAGGAGGTGTGCTGCAGTACTCACCTGAGCGGGTGTCCCGATTCGTCGTCGTCTGCTGCATGCTTCACAACCTGGCAATCATGAGAGCACAGCCATTGGACGACAACGAAGCAGCTCAGGAGGAGGAGGAGCAGGGGACGGCTCAGCGACCACGTAGGAGGCAGCGTCGCCATCCTGATCCTGCAAGGGGAGTCCGAGACCATCTCATTGCTGCTCGTTTCCGTTGAGTTGATCGCACTTTCACCTTCATCTGTGCAGGACCATGTCCAAACCAGTGAGTCCTTTCACACATCATTCCCCACACTGAAATGAGAGAACTGCACAGATATTCCAAATAAAGATTTATATCACAAGGTGGCGAAAAAAGCATCAGTATTATCAATTCTCACCCTTGTGCAGTTCCTTATAATCCCTCTTACGCCTACCTATTCTACAACTATGCCGCTATGGCTGTGGGAAGGCTGCTTTGTTTGAATGGTAGAAGCTACAGATATCCTTCTCTGATGCCCTCGACCAGCTCTGGCCATAGAAGGGCCGGCTGTAGACTGGGCATCATCAGCCACTGTGCCATCAGTCTGGATTGCTTCGGGGCAAACTATGGCTGGCAGCAATGATGGAGTGGCAGGGCCCAACTCGGGACTGCTGTGATCCTGAGAGACCACATCAGGATCCTGCACCAATTACCCGGGGCAGCATTCAGCATTGCCACCAATCTGCTGGCGCACTGTTGGGTGGGCTGCTGCGTCAGCGGAAGATCCCTGATGAACCATGGTAGACTCAGCGGGGATGGCAGCAGTTAGAGCTCGGGTGGCATCCAGCTTAGACTGCATGAGAGCAAACACAGACTCGATGTCACTAGACACGACAGCAGTAAGGGAGTTAGATATGGCCCTTACGGCTAAGGGGATCAAGGGGTATGGAGAGAAAGCAGGAAAGGGGTACTGAGGGAGTGATCAGCCATGATATTGAATGGTGGTGCAGGCTCGAAGTGCTGAATGGCCTACTCCTGCACCTATTTTCCATGTTTCAGTAAGACACTCCGTGACCTGTTGCTGAGAGTGCATGAGAGCATTCTGAACTTCCAGGCCAGCAGCCATCCTCTCCAATACAGCACTGAGATGTTGGGTCGCTGCCGCCTGTGCTTTCATGGAAGCTGTCACATCACCCATGACACGCGGCATCACAGGTGGATCCGCATGGTCACTCTGGGAGTCCACCATCATCTGCACACTGGCAATGATGGGCTCCACGGTGTGCGCAGAGCTGTCTGCAAAGCGGGAGGCGGACTACTCCACGCTCCTGACCACTTGCGAGAGGCTCTCAGGCACCCTTGCCATTGCACCCGACATCTGCGAATGCATGGCCTACATCCTTTTTTCAAATGTCATGTCAAGGTGCTCATCTGGGTCCTCTCCAGCAGAACTCGCTTGCCAACTCTCCCTCCTGGCTCCCGAGGTTCCCTTTGCCCTTGACCACGCTGCAGCCCGCTAGGCCCCGATGTAACACTCAGTGCAGACCCATCTCCTAAGCTAAACTGCAACAAACGCGTGCTCCCAGTATCTGAGCTGGTGCGTGGGAGTGTAAAAAGCAGTGATGCGGTGCTTGCAGCAGCCTCTCCCTCTTCATCTTCCTCATTGGACATTTCGGCGGTTTTGCCACCATGCTCAAGGGTGTCTGTCTGAGTCTGGCTTACATTTGGGGTATCAGCTGCAAGCATACATGGGACAAGGGTTCCGTGATGGTGAGGTTGCGCGGTGTACCATCCAGCAAACAACTTGCACATATCCCTCACCAATTGACTGATCGGCCTTTGGACATTCAGGGACAAGTGGCATTAAAGGAAGGCCTTCACTTACTGATGCTGCTCCCAGTGGGATCCACATTGCCTGGGGCCACTGGGCAGGCAACATATGGTCCTGTTAACCGATTCATCCTTTCCTCAATATCGGTCAACTGCTGTATGTCGGCCTCTCCCTCAACTGTTGCTCGAAACGATTATGTGTCAGCTTCGACTGCAAAGCAAACAAGGGTTGGAAGTGTAATGAAACCTCAAAACACTGCCTCCGCAAGATCCTGCAAATCCACTGGGTAGATAGATACACCAACATCAGTGTTCTCGCTCAGGCCAACATCCCCAGCATCGAGCACGCTCAATCAACTCCATTGGGCAGGCCACATCGTCCGCATGCCCAACACGAGACTCTTAAAGCAAGTGTGCTACTCGGAGCGTCGACACGGCAAGAAAGCCCCAGGTGGGCAGAGGAAACATTTCAAGGACACGCTCAAAGCCTCCTTGACAAAGTGCAACATCCCCATCGACTCCCAGAAATCTCTGGCCCACGACCGCCCAAAGTAGAGGAAGAGCACCCGAGAGGGCGCTGAGCACCTCGAGTCTCATCGCCGAGAATGAGCAGAAACCAAGAGTAAACAGCGGAAGGAGCATGCATCAACCCAGGCTCCCCGACCACCCTTTCCTTCAACCACTGTCTACCCCACCTGTGACAGAGACTGTAGGTCCCGCATTGGATACCTCAGTCGCCTGAGAACTCACTTTTCGAGTGGAAGCAAGTCATCCTCAACTTCGAGGGAATGCGTATGATGATGATGATGTTGAATGAAGCATTGGCAATTAATGCATTTATAGCTCCATTAGATGCAAGTGTTCTGCTCTAATGAAAGGGCTTTTCCCATGCTCTGTTACCTACAAAGCATAATTATAGTTAAAGTTATAATTCAGTCTTACAATCACCAGCACATCGACTAAGTACGTAAATTTCGAGCGAAAATGATGCAGACAAAGAAAACAGACATTGTAAAGAAAGCTGGGGGCTGAAATTGTCCCCCTCCATAAGCTCCATTTCTGACTTTAAGAGTGGTGGGAAGGGGTTACCACACTGCCCGTTTTCCGCTGCGTCGGGCACACGTCGACCCCTTACCAAATGGTGACGACCCCCTTTTCCGACCCCCACGAGGAATTGCCCTGCGGGAGCGGCACTGCCGCCGGTTGGTGCCACTGACAGCTTTCTCCAGCGTCCGCCCTAAAAGGAGAGGTGGCGCTGCTGGCGACTTCGTCATTTTTTATTGTCAGCCGACTGTCGGGTCGTGCCGACAATTATGCCCACCAGTTCGGTTGGACCGCCAACAGGCAGCCTGGCACCACCTCTTGGGTGCTAGGCCGCTGGTCCGGCCAAAACCCTTGCTTGATGGCCCAGTGTTTGCCACTAAAGTGGCTGCAGAGTTCGCAGTGGTCCTCCCCTTTAACTGAAGTGGAGGGATGTAGTGACGCGTCAGCGATGCGCTGACGTCATCAGCACGGCACTGATGACTTGAATTTCACAGGATTATCCGCCCCGTGCATTGGGGCGGAGAGAACACTTACAAAATGGTAACTGCGCCCCATCTGAGGCGGAGGGTGATTTTGGCCTCCTGAAGTTTAACATCCAATCAACAAGTCATGGACTTAAAAGATTCTCCAGCACTCTTTTTTATGTATCTATCCATTGTGAATAATTCTTCTTAAATTTATTTCTCCTTTGCCTTCAATTGTCCCAATCTAAATTCTGTCTAATTTTTTACTTAAATTTTAATCCCTCTAACAAGGATTTAACTCTAGTTTAACTGTAGTTTCTCAATAAAGTATGTGTCAATGCTTTAAAAATTGTCTCACTTCCCTGAGCCACATTAGCCTAGCTGTTGTCAAGAAACTGAGCATGTCTGAGACCCGTTCTTCATTGCAAATTCACCATACATTTCCGCATGCTAATTGCTTCATATGTAACAAATCACGTCTGCACACTTGCACGTCTGTGCACACGTATCTCAATATCATGCCATCCAATACAAACCATCTTGGGCTTTCATGTGATCTTATTGTCTGGAGATCTTTGCTCACCTTCCACTGCATGTCTCAGGAGTGGCCAGGTTATCAATGCAGTTTTCTTAAAAAGTTCATAGACGAGGACACAAATGTCTTCAAAAGAAAGTTATCGATTTACTATTCTTATCTGCACTTTCCTGACTTTCACTAGAATGTGAGAAAAATTCCCATTTGGTGGTGTAATGTTCCTGTTTCTATCTTGCATCTTAAGTGGTGTATCCCTTAATTACTATTCATATTCATGAGCTCTGGAGGAACCTTACTGTCCAATCCAATATTAAAGGTTAACATTTTGTTTTAATTCTTTGTAACCAACTATATTGTGCCCGAGTCCATTTTATCATTTCAAACTTATCACAAATCCAAACAGTAGTATTGTCTCACTGACAAGTTTTGTCAATGTTCAATTTTATTTCCTCACAAACTTTTTCTCTTGATATACAGCAATTAGTAGGACCACCTAAACTGTTCTCAACCAGTTTCTTTTAATAAAAAATTATCCCTTTAAACTTTAATTAGATTTTCCCTTAAAACAGCAGCTCATATCAATTTATCTTTATGAATTATTAATTCCAATTTCAGAAACAAGTGATTGCCAAGCTTGGTAGTTTACATGGTGTCTTAACATTAGAGACACAAGTGCTCACAATTCATTTACAACTTCCAAATCTTGTCTCGACTCCCCACCTTGAGCACTGTTTGTCTCTCATCAGAGAAAACAGCATTTTAGATTGTTTCTAAACTTTTTAGTATTATTTCTTTTAAAAAGGTTTCCAAGCCCAAATTTTCCAGTACAACCAAAATATTTAACAAGAAGAATCACCTCATATATCTCAAAATTCCAATTCAAATACTGCCAATCTTTTTAAATGTGCGAATCTGTTTTACGGAACTAGAAACACTCTCATAATTTAAAATAACCAGAATTTCACTATGGTCATGATGTTAGTCGGTTTGTTCACAATTTATAATTTCAAGAAAACGTTCAGTAACAAAATTAAGAAGGCAGTGCTTTGTTACAATTTGAATTGATTTAAAACAAAGCCACACATTTTAATTAAACAGCTTTTCCCTCTTAACACAGAAAAGTAGGTGGAGCTAAAACAAACATAACAGACACCTTTTTTTAAAAGACAGACTTTCTCACAAACTGAAATTCCAGCATCTCTTTTAAGGTTCCTTTCATTCAACAAATCTTATGTTTTATTTTTCTCAGCACAAAAGTTGAAGCTTCTGTGTTGATTTCATTTTCTTTTTTTTTAAGTTCTCATCTTAGCAACTTATTCTCTAATTACCTGTTTTTTACCCTTCCTATACATTTTGAACCCCTGATTTCTGACACAAGGTCCACTCTGGGCACTTGATCAGATATTGTAGGTTTCGACTTGAGTGCAGTACTGAGGGGGTGCTTAGCGGTTCTAATATTCAAAGTCCTAGGGCATTATTTGAAAGAAGAGCAGTAGCGTTCTTATGGCCAACATTTATCTCTTAAGTCAACACCATCAAAAACAATTTACTTACCATTAATCTCTGCTGTTTGTGGGACATGCTGTGTGCAAATTGGCTGCGGTGTTTGCCTATAAAACAACAGTGACTACATTTCACAAATAATTTATTGGCTGCAAAGCACTTTGGGACATCATGAGGAAGTGAGAAGGACTATATAAATCCAGTTTCTTTCTTAGATTCCCCCCTCTTTCAGTTAAAAGATCCCATTTTTGAGGCTTTTTTCATAACTATGCCTTCTCATTCCTAGCATCATTCTAATGAATAAACACAGAAAATGCTGGAAATCTCAGCGGGTCAGGTAGCATCTGTGGAGAGAAAGCAGAGTTAACGTTTCGGGTCGATGACCCTTCATCATTGACCCGAAATGTTAACTCTGCTTTCTCTCCACATATGCTGCCTGACCTGCTGAGATTTCCAGCATTTTCTATTTTTATTCCAGATTTCAGCATCCGCAGTCTTTTGCTTTTGTATCTTCTAGTGAATCTTCACTATATGTTTCCCATGCTTCAAATAGTCCAGCTGTAATATCTTGCACAGAACTGTGTACAGAAGTCCACTGTGGCCAAACTAGCCAACTAATATTAATGCAGTCTGTTGATATATTTAGTGTAAATAGCAGTATCCTAATACATCTGATACTGTCCGGATTTAGCTGATAAATCTTCAATATAGTTAACTATAATTACAAAATGTCTATTGTGGCCTTATTTAAAAATTAGTCAGTAAGCCTGCTGATCTTGAGGAAAGGTATATTGCCAGAAGGCTACAATAATGATAGATCATTACGGTTCATCAACTTGAAAATTTGAAAATCTGTGCGCTTGGTATTGTTTATAACACTAATGGTAAGTTCAAAATACTTTAGTATTCAAAGATTGCACACGATGGGCTCCTGATTACTGCTATGATGGATTACATACTTGAAGAGTAAATAACATTTAAATAGTATGAATAAAATTTCTCGTTCACATCGATGCTTTCTACTTGTTAGCCATACTTATAGGCTCTATGTGAATGAGAATAGAACATTGGAGAATAGTCAAACCACTAAATCACTTATTGAAACATGAAAAAGTGTCTACTGTGTCTGGGTAGCACTCTCGCCTCTGAAAGTTGTGGGTTGAAGTCCCACTCCATGGACTTGAGCACAAAAATCTACGCAGACATTCCAGTGCGGCACTGGTGGAGGTGTGCTGTCTTTTGGATGAGACGTTAAACCGAGGCCCTGTCTCCTCTCTCAGGTGTACGCAAAAGATCCCATGGCATTTTATCGAAGAAGGGCATGGGAGTTAGCTCCAGTGTCCTGGCCAATATTTATCCCACAATTAACTTAACAAAATCATATTATCACATTGCTGTTTGTGCGCAAATTGGCTGCTGCGTTTCCGACAGTGACTACACTTCATAAGTACATTATTGGCTGTAAAGTGCTTTGGGATGTCCGGTGGTCATGAAATGCAAGTCTTTATTTCTAATAATTGAAAAAAAAAGTTTCCACGGGGTTGAAATTCCTTAGTGTTTTCACTGGACTCCCAGTGTAATTCTAGCGGGAGATAGGTGGAAACCCTGGAAAATGGTGGGGACGTAATTGTGCTGGGTCTCTGTCATTTTGAGGAGTTTCTGAGTTGCCTTGTATGAGGAAGAGCCTTTGCCTGTCTCTCACAAGGCAAATGTCATCAGGAAGGCAGGGACAGCTGTAGGAGTAAGCGCTGCAGTTGATGGCCGTATGCACTGCAAACGTGCCTGTGGAGTGGCACTTGTGCACACTTGTTTCATGTAATTTAGGTGCTCTACCACTGACCCCACAAACTCCCCCACCAGAGGAAATAGTGTTTCCGAAACCTTCCCTTTTGAATACTTTGATCACTTAACACCTCCATCAAATTACCCCTCAACATTCTAAACACAAGAGAGTACAAGCCAAGTTTATGCAACTTATCTTCATAATTTAACCCTTTTAGCCCAGGTATCATTCTGGTGAATCTGCGCTGTTCCCTCTCCAAGGCCAAAATATCCTTCCTGAGTTGCGATGGCCAAAATAGAACGCAGTTTGCAGACCACCTAGGAGGTCTGACCAAGGTTTTATACAACTGAAGCATAACATACTCCTCTTTGTATTCTAGACACCTTGAGAAAAATTTTTTGCACCTGTGCACTAGCTTTTAGTGATTTGCATACATGGATACCCAAATCCCTTTGCTTCTCCACAGTTCCTAGTCTCTCGCCATTAAGAAAGTATTCTGATCTGTTTTCTTGGATCGAAAGTGGATGGCCTCACATTTCTCCACATTGAACTCCATCTGTCACAGTTTTGCCCATTCACTTCGTTTTTGTATGTCCCTTTGTAACTTACTGCTCCTACCTACACAACTCGTTGTCATCTGCAAACTTGTCAACTCTGTTCCTTCATCTCAATCATTAATATATATGGTGAAAAGAAGATCCCTGAGGAATACCACTTGTCACCAGTCAGAGTACATTTCCTTTATCCCTATTCTCTCTCCTATCTGGCAATTAATTACCAACCCATGTCACAAGATTATCTCCAATTCCGTGTGCTTTTATTTTTGCTAATAATTGCTTGTGTGGAACCCTTCTGGAATGCCTTCTGGAAGTCCATTTAGGCAAGATCCACAGACGCTTCCCTGTCCACCATGTTAGTGGCTTCTTCAAAATATTCAACTAGATTAGTCAGACATGACCTTACCTCCACAAATCCATGCTGACTCTTTGATCAACTCGTACATGTCCAAGTACCTAGTCACTCTGGGCCCAAGTTTTCCCAGGAGTTGCTCCGTTTCTTTTGGAGCAACTAGATTTTTTTGGAGTATTTTAAAAATTGCAATTTTGCCCATTTAATTTGCTCAGTGTAAGTGAGTTAGATAGGTTTTTTTTTAGTTTCGTTTTTATTTCAAAAGGGGCCTTTACCAGCCACTTACGCCTGTTTTGGCCATTTAAGCAAGTTTAGACAGCTAAAAGTTACTCCAAACTAACTTAGACCAGCATATGTTGCCACTTGTGGCTGCACAGAAAAACATTGTGGTGAGCTAAGAAATCAGTGTAGGTAAGTACATTTAAAGCACCAAAAACAAATAAAAAATACAAGGAAGCTGAGAGGACCCGCACCTAGCACCAAGACTTAAAAAGTACGAAACAACTAGATTAAAAATGGATTGGTAAACTAGCAAATGCATTATAGCAAGTCCTGTAAATAAAAGTTTCAGCCAAACTATTTTACAGAATTCCTTTTGCAAGCAGATGAAGAATAAACTTGAATGTAAATCAAACAAGAATTTAGGACCACATAATCAATAAATAAATAAATAAAAAATAGAAGTCCTACCTTCAGCAAAGCTTGGCTGCAGAAAAACACTAGCAGTTGGGTACTGTTGCTCAGCTTCTATACCATCTCCTGCCTAGCTGCTGGCCAAATGGAAAGTCTGGCTGGTGGGTGGGAGGGACCACCAGCGGCAGGAGACTGCAGCCTGGGACCCTTGGGTTTGGTCCCAAGTACTGGGGAGGGAGCATCAGCCCTGGTTGGCGATTAGAAAGGCTGGGGGATGCCATCGATTGGGAGACCTGGGGGGGGGGCGGTGGCGTGGGGAGCTACCGGTTGGACGGGAGGGAGGCCTGTGAGTGGGCGGGGTGGGGGGGCAGGGCCTCCACGTCCCTGGCCATGCCGGGTTCTTTGACTGATTTTGGTCTTCGACGCACCTCCCCTGGCTGTCGGGTGGATAGGCTTGCGGCTCCAGGCCACAGCTGGCTTTCGCTATCAGGAGGGGAGCTGCCATCGGGAAAGGTGGGGGGAGGCATGCCCGATCGCGGAGGGAGTTGGCTGATTACGGGGGTCTGATTATGGGTAGTTTACAGGTAAGCTTGGTGGGCCGGAGGTAGCACTCCTGCTCCTCCTGACCCACAAGCAGTGCTGTTAAGACACTTAACCTGTTTCATCGAGCCGCTCTCATCTCCCTTTAGTAGCCGGGTTTCCTAGCTCAATGTGTGTGTGGCTGGATAAGGCAGCGGGCCGTCGATGAGGGAGCCCATTCGGCCAGAGCTCGAGGTGGCGTGCTTCGGGCCCCTCTCACACAGCCTGCAGAGATTGTGGGGGTGAGGAGCTACTGCACATGCACGCATACTCTAGCGCGTATGTGCAGAGGTCCCGGCACTGTTTTCAGCGCCAGGACCTGGCTCTGCTCCTCACTGCTTGTGCTGCGCCACACCAAGGGCCTGCAACGTTCCAGCAGTGGAGAGAATACCAAGGTAAGTTTTCGGCACGGTTTTTCTTCGACAAAGTTGGCACACCTCACGGCAGTGCGCTGTTCTAAGCGGGGGAGGGGGCAAACTTGGGCCCAATGTTTCTGATGATAGACTCTCTTTAATCATTTTCAGCTTTTCTAATACTGCTCAACTACACTTCCTCTGGTAATTTCCATTAGTTTGTCTGATTGAAAAGCAACAAGCATGGCCAATATATCTTTCCTGAGGTACGGTGGCCAAAATAGAACAAGTTTGCAGACTACATAGGAGGTCTGACCAAGGCTTTATACAACTGAAGCATAATGTACTTTCTGCAGCTGAGAGCGTGAGTCCCGAAGGCTGTATTGCCTGCCCAGTGCCAGGGTTAAGGACATCTCCTCTAGGCTGGAGAGGAACTTGGAGTGGGAGGGGAAAGATCCAGTTGTCGTAGTCCACATAGGTATCAACGACATAGGTAGGATAAACAGAGGTTCTGTTGAGGGAGTATGAGCAGCTAGGGACTAAATTAAAAAGCAGAACCACAAAGGTAATAATTTCTAGATTACTACCTGAGCCACGAGCAAAGTTGCATAGGGTAAATAGGATCAGAGAAATGAACTTGTGGCTCAAAGATTGGTGTGGGAGGAATGGGTTTGAATTCATGGGGCACTGACACCAGTTCTGGGTTAGGAGGGAGCTGTTCTGTCGGGACGGACTTCATTTGAACCAGGCTGGGACCTGTGTCCTGACAAATTGAATAGGTAGGGCTGAAGATAAGGCTTTAAACTAAATAGTGGTTTGGGGGGGGAGGGATCCGGTGAGTGGAAATTAAAAAAGTCAAAAGAGAAAGAAGGCACAAGTGCAGGGTAGCGATAGGAGTAATGATAACTAGAGTGTGACAGGAAAGGACAGAGCGTATACACATAAGACAACATTAAAAGCTCTACATCGGTATGCACGAAGCATTCGTAACTAGATAGAAATAAATGGGTATGATCTGATTGCCATTACAGACGTGATTGCAAGTTGACCAAGGCTGGGAACTGAATATTCAGAGGTATTTGCCATTTTGTAAGGATAGGTAGAAAGGAAAAGGAGATGGGGTAGCTCTGTTAATAAGGGATGAGATCTGTGCAGTCATGAGAAATGATATTGGTTCAAAAGATCAAGATGTAGAATCAGTTTGGTTGGAGATAAGAAATAATAAGCGAAAGAAGTCACTGGTGGGAGTGGGCAACAGGCCCCCAAACAGTAGCCACCCTGTAGCAAAGAGTATAAATCAAGAAATAATCGAGTCTTGTAAGAAAGGCACGGCAATAATCATGGGCGATTTTAATCTTCATATTGATTGGACAAATCAAATTGGCAAAAGCAGCCTTGAAGAAGAGTTCATAGAGTGTATGTGGGATGTTTGCTTCGAATAATACATTGTGGAACCAACCAGGAAGCAGACCATTTTAGATCTGGTAATATGGAACGAGTCGGGATTAATTAATGATCTCATAGTGAAGGATCCTCTTGGGAAGAGTGATCATAGCATGGTAGAATTTCAAATTCAGTTTGAGGTCAAACTAGTGTCCTGAGCTTAAATAAAGGTAAGTACAAAGTATGAAGGCAGAGTTGATTAAAATAGACTGGAAAAATATATTAAAGGGTAAAACTGTAGAAAAGCAGTGGCAAACATTTAAGGAGATATTTCATAACTCTCAGCAAAGATTTATTCCAGTGAGAAAAAAAGATGCTCAGAGAAGGATGAACCACAGAGAAGACTAACTAAGGAAGTAAAGGATGATATCAAATTGAAAACAAAGGCATAGAATGTTGCGAAGAACAGTGGAAGGCCAGAGGATTGGGACATTTTTTAGAAACCAGCAAAGGACGACTAAAAAAATAATAAAGACAGAGAAGATAGCATATGAGAGTAAACTTGCAAGAAATATAAAAACAGACAGTAAGAGTTTCTACAGGTATAGAAAAAGGAAGCGAGTAGCTAAAGTAAATGTTGGTCCCTCAGAGGATAAGACTGGGGAATTAATGGGAAACGAGGAAATGGCGGAGACTTTGAACAAGTATTTTGTATTGGTCTTCATGGAAGAGGACACTAAAAACATCCCAATAATGGATAATCAAGGAGCTATTGGCAGGGGGGGGGGGGTTGAATGATGAAGGAGTCAAGGGTTATGGGGAACGGGCGGGGAAGTGGAGTTGAGGCCATGATCAGATCAGCCATGATCTTATTGAATGGCGGAGCAGGCTCGCTGGGCCAAATGGCCTACTCCTGCTCCTATTTTTATGTTCTTATGTAAGCATGCTGTGCCCAGGATAATATATTTACTCTATTTTTGGAGAGACGCCTCTGGTTGAACAGTCCATACCTTCAGTATCTCCCCCACTAACCAGAAAGAGATGAAGTAGCTACCTTTTTGAATATTTCTTTGTTATTTAATGTAGGTCTTCGAAGTCTGGTGTTCAATGATTTCAGTGTACTCCTAACATCATAATTATGTTATTGTTTATTTCAACCGAAACAAAAATATTCTCAGTCCCCTTATAGAAGTACCTAAAGCTGGCTCTAATCTCTTCCACTACTTTGATACTTTAAGGCATCCTCTTGACAACTAGCTAGGAGCTAAATTAAAAAGTAGGACCTCAAAAGTAGTAATCTCGGGATTGCTACCATTGCCACGTGCTAGTCAGAGTAGGAATTGCAGGATAGCGCAGATGAATATGTGGCTTGAGCAGTGGTGCAGCAGGGAGGGATTCAAATTCCTGGGGCATTGGAATCGGTTCTGGGGGAGGTGGGACCAGTACAAACCGGATGGTCTGCACCTGGGCAGGACCGGAACCAATGTCCTGGGGGAGTGTTTGCTAGTGCTGTTGGGGAGGAGTTAAACTAATATGGCAGGGGGATGGGAACCAATGCAGGGAGACAGATGGAAACAAAATGGAGACAGAAGCAAAGGACAGAGAGGAGATGAGTAAAAGTGGAGGGCAGAGAAACCCATGGCAAAAAACAAAAAGGGCCACTGTACAGCAAAATTCTAAAGGGTCAAAGTGTAATAAAAAGACAAGCCTGAAAGCTCGGTGCCTCAATGCGAGGAGTATTCGGAACCCAGGAGAGGGCTCTGAGCTAGTTAGAGTGGGTGAGAGCGCAGATGAACAGGACCCCAAGAAAGAATGCAAAAGGCAGGAGGCAACAAAGCAGAGTAGCACTGGGGTAAGTGTAAACCACAAGGTGATAGGAAGGGACAATATAAATGAAGATAAAGGGGCTGCAGGAGGGGTCAAAACTAAAAATCATGGTTTAAAAGCTAGTATTAAAACACTCTACCTAAACGCACGCAGCATTCGAAATAAAGTAAATGAGTTGACGGCACAAATCATTACAAATGGGTATGATTTGGTGGCCATTACAGAAACGTGGTTGCAGAGTGGCCAAGACTGGGAATTAAACATACAGGGGTATCTGACAATTCGGAAGGATAGACAAGAAGGTGAAAGGAGGTGGGGTAGCTCTGATAATAAAGGATGATATCAGGGCAGTTGTGAGAGATGATATTGGCTCTAATGAACAAAATGTTGAATCATTGTGGGTGGAGATTAGAGATAGTAAGGGGAAAAAGTCACTGGTGGGCGTAGTTTATAGGCCCCCAAATAATAACTTCACGGTGGGGCGGACAATAATCAAGGGAATAATAGAGGCATGTGAAAAAGGAAGGGCAGTAATCATGGGGGATTTTAACCTACATATCGATTGTTCAAATCAAATCGCACGGGGTAGCCTGGAGGAGGAATTCATAGAATGCATACGGGATTGTTTCTTAGAACAGTATGTTACAGAACCTACAAGGAAGCAAGCTATCTTCGATCTGGTCCTGTGTAATGAGACAGGAATAATAAATGATCTCCTAGTAAAAGATCCTCTTGGAATGAGTGATCACAGTATGGTTGAATTTGTAATACAGATTGAGGGTGAGGAAGTAGTGTCTCAAACGAGCATACTATGCTTAAACAAAGGGGACTACAGTGGAATGAGGGCAGAGTTAGCTAAAGTAGACTGGGAACATAGACTAAACGGTGGCACAATTGAGGAACAGTGGAGGACTTTTAAGGAGCTCTTTCATAGTGGTCAACAAAAATATATTCCAGTGAAAAAGAAGGGCGGTAAGAGAAGGGATAACCAGCCGTGGATAATCAAGGAAATAAAGGAGAGTATCAAATTAAAAACCAATGCGTATAAGGTGGCCAAGGTTAATGGGAAACTAGAAGATTGGGAAAATTTTAAACGACAGCAAAGTATGACCGAGAAAGCAATAAAGCAAGGAAAGATAGATTAAGAAAGTAAACTTGCGCAAAACATAAAAACAGATAGTAAAAGCTTTTACCGATATATAAAAAGGAAAAGAGTGACTAAAGTAAATGTTGGTCCTTTAGAAGATGAGAAGGGGGATTTAGTAATGGGAAATGTGGAAATGGCTGAGACCTTAAACAATTATTTTGCTTCGGTTTTCACAGTGGAAGACACAAAAACCATGCCAAAAATTGCTGGTCACGGGAATGTGGGAAGGGAGGACCTTGAGACAATCACTATCACTAGGGAGGTAGTGCTGGACAGGCTAATGGGACTCAAGGTAGACAAGTCCCCTGGTCCTGATGAAATGCATCCCTGGGTATTAAAAGAGATGGCGGAAGTTATAGCAGATGCATTTGTTATAATCTATCAAAATTCTCTGGACTCTGGGGAGGTACCAGTGGATTGGAAAGCAGCTAATGTAACGCCTCTGTTTAAAAAAGGGGGCAGACAAAAGGCAGGTAACTATAGGCCGGTTAGTTTAACATCTGTAGTGGGGAAAATGCTTGAAGCTATTACTAAGGAAGAAATAGTGGGACATCTAGATAGGAATAGTGCAATCAAGGAGACGCAACATGGATTCATGAAGGGGAAATCATGTTTAACTAATTTACTGGAATTCTTTGAGGATATAACGAGCATGGTGGATAGAGGTGTACCGATGGATGTGGTGTATTTAAATTTCCAAAAGGCATTCGATAAGGTGCCACACAAAAGGTTACTGCAGAAGATAACGGTACGCGGAGTCAGCGGAAATGTATTAGCATGGATAGAGAATTGGCTGGCTAACAGAAAGCAGAGAGTCAGGATAAATGGGTCTTTTTCAGGTTGGAAATCAGTGGTTAGTGGTGTGCCACAGGGATCGGTGCTAGGACCACAACTGTTTACAATATTACATAGATGACCTGGAGGAGGGGACAGAGTGTAATGTAACAAAATTTGCAGATGACACAAAGATTAGTGGGGAAGCGGGTTGTGTAGAGGACAGAGAGAGGCTGCAAAGAGACTTAGATATGTTAAGCAAATGGGCTAAGGTTTGGCAGATGGAATACAATGTCGGAAAATGTGAGGTCATCCACCTTGGGGAAAAAAAACAGTAAAAGGGAATATTATTTGAATGGGGAGAAATTACAACATGCTGCAGTGCAGAGGGACCTGGGGGTCCTTGTGCATGAATCCCAAAAAGTTAGTTTGCAGGTACAGCAGGTAATCAGGAAGGCGAATGGAATGTTGGCCTTCATTGCAAGAGGGATGGAGTACAAAAGCAGGGAGGTCCTGCTGCAACTGTACAGGGTATTGGTGAGGCTGCACCTGGAGTACTGCGTGCAGTTTTGGTCACCTTACTTAAGGAAGGATATACTAGCCTTGGAGGGGGTACAGAGACGATTCACTCGGCTGATTCCGGAGATGAGGGGGTTACCTTATGATGATAGATTGAGTAGACTGGGTCTTTACTTGTTGGAGTTCAGAAGGATGAGGGGTAATCTTATAGAAACATTTAAAATAATGAAAGGGATAGACAAGATAGAGGCAGAGAGGTTGCTTCCACTAGTCGGGGAGACTAGAACTAGGGGGCACAGCCTCAAAATACGGGGGGAGCCAATTTAAAACCGAGTTGAGAAGGAATTTCTTCTCCCAGAGGGTTGTGAATCTGTGGAATTCTCTGCCCAAGGAAGCAGTTGAGGCTAGCTCATTGAATGTATTCAAATCACAGATAGATAGAATTTTAACCAATAAGGGAATTAAGGGTTATGGGGAGCGGGCGGGTAAATGGAGCTGAGTCCACGGCCAGATCAGCCATGATCTTTTTGAATGGCGGAGCAGGCTCGAGGGGCTAGATGGCTTACTCCTGTTCCTAATTCTTATGTTATGTTCTTATGTTCTTATGTTATCTTTGAATTTCCTTTCATAATTTGCTCTTTCCTCTCAAATTTTCCTATCTGTGCTTTGGTTCCGTGCAGATGAAATTGCAGATATTATCAAACATCAGTGCAAAGACACTCAGGTTTTACTTGCCTGATGTAGTCTTTCCCCGTTTCTCGCTTATTGACCTGGATTGGTCCAGATGGGGCCTAACAGTGTTTTATAAAAGTTTAGCGTTATTGTGTGAATTATAAAAATAACTGAATGTAACCAAGTAAAGACAATCCCACTGAGCTGGACAATGGAAGAAAGGTGGTGGAAACAGATGGAATGGTCAACTGTGTCAAAGACTGCAGAGAGGCTGAGAATGAGGAGGAACAAGACATCATGGTCACAATTGCAGAGTATGTTATTTGTGAAACTGCTTAGGGCCGTTTCCGCTGATGATTCTGGGAGATGATGTTGGTGTTCAATATGTTAATAGATGGGGATTAGAGGATTGTTATCGCAAGAGTTGGTTAACTCTACTGTGTTGATGATTTATTTCAATTGACATGGTTGCTCACCTTTTTTTGGTCTTTGTATTTATAATTATTCAGTGGGAGGTAGGTATTAAATGGGGTGGGGGGTAATGCTTTGTAACTGGCAGTGGGTCTTCAGTGGATACCAACCCTTGAATATCTCCTGATTCACCGTTCGATCTTTATTTATAAGGCATTTTTACTGAGCTCAAGTGTTGTTATGATGCTATAACTCTATTGAATGACATTTTGAAACCAACTTGAGATATAATATTTGAGGCTATTAATTTATTTGCCAAGACACTGCTGTCGGTGTATATCTTGTGGGAAGTTCGGGATGTAACCAGATGTGAAATGTTTTCTTATTGGGAATGGGCCTAGATATAGTAACAGGCCGCACTGTTGTAGCACTATCTTTTGAACCATTTATGTGCAATCTCAGGGCAGGAGGGAACAGTACTTTATAAAATATTTGTTAGGTAAGCAGGCTTCATGCTACCTTGAATTTATTGAGTTTGACGGAGCACAAGAAGTTGTGCAGATCATTTTTATGCCTTCTCACTTACAGGCAAACCTATCAGGCTGATAGAAATCATGACTTTTAAAAACCTCTGATTCAACCCAAAGAAGTTTTAAAAAAGAGCATCTTGCATTGGATTCTAACACAATACACTGCCATATTGGCTATTATTCATTCTAGTCTTTGCACTATTTAGAATTGAGATACTGGTCTTAGTTCAACTGTTTAATACTTTTACAATGATTTTCAAAATGTTATTTGCATTGGTTTAAAGTTGAGGAAAGTTGATCAGTAAAGTAATAACTATTATAGAAAATCATTTGCAGTTAAGGTGATTACCAGTATGTTAACATGAATTAATTTTACTTTTTTACACTTAAGTGAGCCCTGAAAAGAATTTATATCACATTATCTGTCACTGTATGTGACTTACCGTTTATTTTGATAATTTAAAATATGTCAGAAGCGGCTGAATTTAGGCAAATAGTTTTTACAAAGCAAGAAGATTCCGGCTTGTAATAAAATTGAAAACAGACCTCATATAAGCTGCTTATACATGAAATGTTGTGACCTTACCCTTGGATAAATCCCTTGGAATTATAGTATTTAAATATAGTAATCCTATTTCCAGTTTTTTTGTGGAGACAATTTTCATCTAATTCAGTGAAGCAAAGCTTAAGTGATCCCTTTGCAACATGTTTGCGAAATAACTTTAGTGTTTATGAAATAGTTCTTATTATAGACTATTCTTAGGTGGTTAGGTATTTTTTGTGCTTACTAAAACATGTTTGATTAATTTGAAAACTATTTAAAAAATCAGTCTATAAATGAAATTAGTGAGTTGCACTCAGTACTTCCTACATGAATGAGGTTTATAATACATTTCAAACCCATTCTAAATCGTCACAGCTTACTTCCTGGCTAATGGGACTTGGTGACATTTCCAAAAGGTTATCTGTGTAACTGCAGTTTGAGGTCTGCCTCTTTCTATGCATGGTAGGATGTTTGTTAAAGGTGAGAATGATTGACTACATTAATTGTGAGTTGGCAACCTTTAGTTGTCTTGATCAAAGTCTCAGTTATCTAATATATTCAGCTTATTAGTGGACCACTGCTGACAACATATTCAGATGAGTTTTTTTTCAGTTGCTAATCCTAATCATGGATGGATCCCTTGACCATTATGAGCTCACATGGACACTCCATAGTTCAGATCACTCTGACACAAGGAGGAGAGTAGCTATTCATCCCATAAATTATCTACAACTCTTCAATGTCAGGAAGCCATCTTAGTTACGATGCAGTACTTGACAGTCATGTTGTCCATAACCTTTTCTATTACTTCAACAGGGAGCTAAAATAATTCTCTCTATGCTCACAGTAGATATTCTCTGGTAGTGCATCCAGACAAATATTTACATTGACTGCTATGATTCTGTGATATGACTTACCTAGTCCAATAATTTATCTAGAATCGCATCTTTTTTGAATGAAGTATTTAACATTCTTGTGCGTAATGTAAATTCCACAAACTGGTGACTAAATCATGGATTTCTGATGATTGAGTTAGAACTTAATCACCACTGTCCCTCTGCTTCTATTGTGATTCTACAATGCTGATGTCACTGCCAGGGCATTCCAAGGGTTTTGACCAGCGCTTGCATCAACAGCCCATCTGATTATCCATCGTGGCATTGAAAACGGTGTCTGGAGCACTGTAAAGAAACATGTTGCTGATGCAGCTTTAATCAATGAAACTAATTACAAGATTCCATGTAATTGGTTTTAACAACAGATCTTTGTAATATTTATTCATGTGATCAACACACTATGTTTCACAGAGTGCTTCCTAGGCAAGCTGTTGCTAAATTTTTGACATTATTTCATCATGCTCCAAAATTGACAGTTTGATATGATAACAACAGAGGATTTCCCAAGTTTATGAGGAGTAGCCCTACCTCCATTATACAAAAAACAGTGGTGGACAGTGATTATAAATAGAGAAAAAGGCAAATATTTAATATCTTCTATCAAGGGCTGTCCAAGGGGGTTGTGATGGTGGAGAGAGGGGTGGGGGGAGAGCAGAATAGAAATGTGGTTGTGATAGAAGATTCTATAATTAGGGGGATAGATAGCATCCTCTGTCACCAAGAAGGAGAATCCCGAAGGGTGTGTTGCCTACCCGATGCCAGGGTAAGGGAAATCTTGTGGCGGCTGGAGAGGAATTTGGAAGGGGGGGGCGGTAAATCAGGTTGTCATGTTCCATGTTGGAACAAATGAATTGGGTAGGAACAGGGAGGAGATCCTGCTGATTGAGTATCAGGAGTTAGGGGCTAAATTAAAAAGCAGGGCATTGAAGCTAATAATCTCTGGATATTGCCCGAGCCACATGCAAATTGGCATAGTCATCTCAGGAGAATTAACATGTGGCTAAAGGGATGGTGTGGGAAAGAGGGTTACTTTTCATGGGACACTGGAACCAGTATTGGGACAGAAGGGAGCTGTACCGATGGGACGGGCTCCACCTGAACTGGATGGGACCCGTGTCCTGGCGAAAAGAGTAAATAGGGAGGTGGCAAAGGCTTTAAACTAGTAAGACGGGGGGAGGGATCTACAAGAAATGAAACCAACCTAAATATAAACAAAACAGGAAAGAAAGAGTAAAGTAAGGGATGACATTGATGGCCAGGGAACAAAATAGGGTTATAGAACAAGAGTTTAAAAAGATGGTTAAAAATAAAGTGAGAGGAACTGCTATTAAAATTGAGTTGATCTGTCTGTACAGCAATGCACACAATGTCCATAATAAAACAGGGGAGATGAAGGCAATCATGCGTTGCAAGGAATCAGACATAGGGATTACACAGACATGACTAGAGAAAAATCAGGACTGGGAATTAAACATTGCAGGTTATTGTGGACTGGATTTTCGGCTTTTGAGATTTCGGGACGGTATTGGTGGCAGGGCGGTCCTGATACCACCTGGAAAAAGTTTGTGCTTTCGTCTGCAAAATTCGGCAAAAAATGAGGTTCCATGATCTAAGGTGCAAAATCAGGTGTTACACAAGGAAGTTTTTGCGCCCCAGCTGAAAATCGTGGCGTTAATTAAGTCAGGTTAATGTGCAGGTCAAGGTTTTTGCCCTGATTTTTGTTGATTACACTGTAAATAGTTTCTTTGATTAAATGCACTTCATTGTTGTTCAGTGCCCTGCAACATAACGTTGTCTATTGTATGGTTTTTTTTGGTGGGGGGTGTTTTTGTTACTTTGTTGCAGTAAAATGTCTCTTTGATCCTTTGCCATTGTCTTGTGTACCATTTCAGCGTTCACCAGAGATGTGCCTTTATGGGGTCACATAGCGTGTCCAGTATTATCTCCATCCCTCAGTTTCCTCCATTTAAGAGAACTGGTCCATTATGAGCTGACGACGTGCGACTCTTGGTCCGGTAGCGAGCTCATGCTGCGTCCTCCGTGGATAGTGTGGCTATCCAATGGGGACCTCGCCAGGCTCTCCTCCTCCTCCTTCCGAGGTGGGTCTGTAATCCCCACTGGTAATGCCTGGCCCCTCATGATGGCCAAGCTGTGCAACATGCAGCACACCACAATGAATTCAGAAACCTATTGATGGGAGTATTGAAGGCTACCTCCAGAGTGGTCCAGGCATCGGTCTGACTGTAGAAGCTGGCATATCTCTGCCAGCATTTCCTTTCGGAAGCACAGCCTTTTCACACACTGCTCCTCAGAGAGCTGGAGGTATGAGCATTGGTGCCTTTAAGCCCATGGAGTGGGGTAAGCCCTCCTCCCCAGATGTCTTGGGCCTCTCCTCATCCGTGGCCCGACATGGCCAAGTGCCCTTTTTCTGTCTTAACGCTGCCTAGCAATAGCATGAGCATGATACGCTGGCGAACTACTAATGCCGCCATTATATTCTCTCACTGAAGTTGTAAGGACACTGTAATGGAGATAAAACTGCCACTTTCAAGTCAGAGCTCCATGCAGCATGCTGTGCACAAATGTTGCAGTCAATGTGACCTGCGATATAGAATTCTCCTGCCTCCATTTAAATACGGCGCAAATACTGCCTGCTGCACCCTGGGAATACCTGGTTTTTCAGGCGTTTCCTTGGGTGAGAGTATAATGCGGCATTAGGGTCTAATTTTGCATTCTGGGTACTAGCGGAGTGTTGCACGACGATTGACGTCATGATCTCAGTGAAACTAGAGGGTGGGGTGGTAAGATTTTGCACCGCTGCATACCATGAGACAAATTTGCTGATCGGGCGGTAAAAGCTGAACACCCGCCGTAATGCTTGCAAACACCCTTTACTGCCCCTCCAGGGATGCAAGGGAGCAGAAAATCCAGCTTAACATATTTAGAAAAGATAGAGAGGGAAAAGGGGAGGTGGAGTAGCTGTACTTGTTAGGGATAACATAATGGTAGCAGAAATAAGTGACACAGATTTCAGTAAAACTGAAATAGAATCCATGTGGATAGAGATAAAATATAATAAAGGATCAATCACACTAATAGGCATAGTCTACAGACCACTTAATAGTGGAAGGGCGGTTGAGGAAGAAACATGCAAACAAATAGGGAAATGAGTAAAAAACATCGAATAATAATAATGGGGGAATTTCAACGATCCAGATATTGGACAGAAAAGGTAGGTAAAGGGGATAAGGGAATGGAGTTCCTACAATGCATACAGGACTCCTTTCTAACCCAATATACAAAAAGCCCAACAAGGGAGGATTCACTATTGGATCTAGTAATGGGGAATAAACCAGAGCAGATAAGAGAATTAAAAGTAGGGGAAAATCTAGGCAATAGCGACTATGATATAATACACTTTAAAATAGTAATTGAGAAAGAAGTAAGTGTGACAAAGACCAGAGTAACAGATTGGAGAAAAGCTGATTTTGAAGGGCTGAAAATAGCACTTGGGACAACAATACCCTGTATTGGCAAACAGTAACATAGAACAGCAATGGGAAACATTTAAAACGGTGTTCAACAGAGTCCAGGAATAATATATTCTGCTCAAAAACAAGAACAAACTAAACACGAATGAGACACCGTGGATGAATAAAGCCATAAGGGAATAATTGAGGGTAAGGAAAGCGTCATACATTAAATACATGGACAGCAGGGGAGAACATAATAAAGGAGAATATGAAACGATTAGGAAAGGAGTCAAAAAAACAATTAGGAAGGCAAAGAGGAACTATGAAATTAAATTATCAAGCTACATAATACAAAATAGTAAAATATTTTACAGGCACGTAAATACAAAAAGGAAGGTCGGGATGGGAATAGGGCCACAAAGGCAGAGATAGAGAGATGGCAGAGATATTAAATAATTACTTTGCTTCAATGTTTACCAGGGAGATAGAACAGGTGGAGATGACTGGATGTTGAGATTAGTAATGAGATAACTGCAAGTAAAATAAAATGAAGAGACATATTAAATAAACTAATGAAACTCAGAGGATAAAATCTTTGGATTACATCTGTGTATTTGAAAAAAATCAAGTGAAGAGATAGCTGAGGCATTACTGCACATATTTAGTAATCCGTTAGAAAAAGGTGTAGTGGCAGAGGACTGGTGGATAGCTAACATAATACCTATATTAAAGAAGGGGGATAGAAAATGTCCAGGAAACTATAGACCAGTCAGCTTAACATCGCTGGTTGGAGAAATAATGGAATCCCTACTAAGGGAGAAAATAGAAAAACATCTAGAAATCAAAAATATAATAATAAATAGTCAGCATAGATTTCAAAAGGGAAAGTCTTGTTTGACCAACCTCATTGAATTTTTTGAAGAGGTAACAGAGAGAGTAGACAAGGGTAATGCAGTTGATGTAATTTATCTAGATTTTCAAAAGGTCTTCGATAAGGTACCACATAATAGACTAATGAATAAGGTTAGGGAATGCGGAGTCAGGGGACAAGTAGCAGAATGAATAGCTAGCTGGCTTCAAGACAGAAAGCAGAGAGTAGGGGTTAAGGGTAGCTATGCACAGTGGCAGAAGGTGGGAATGGTGTTCCACAAGGATCAGTGTTGGGATCACTATTGTTCACAATTTATGTTAATGATTTAGACTTTCAATTCAAAATCACAATTTCTAGTTTTGGGGGTGGGGGTGATTGTCAATACTGAGGAAGACTGCAACAAATTACAAGAAGACATTAATAAAATAGAATATGTTATAATTGACAAATGAAATTCAAAACAGATAAATGTGAGCTATTACATTTTGGTAAGAAAAATAGGGAGGCCACATATTACTTGGAAAGTAAGAATCTAAATGGGGCAGAGGAGCAGAGGGATCTCTGAATACAAATGCACAAATCACGAAAGTATCACAGGTTCAAAAAAAGCAAAACAAGCACTAGGATTTATTTCTAAAGGGATAGAATTGAAAAGTAGTCAAGTTATGCTAAACTTGTATCGAACCTTGCTTCGACCAAACTTAGATTACTGCGTATAATTCTGGTCACCATATTATAAAAAAGATATAGAGGCACTGGAGAGGGTACAGAAAAGATTTACAAGGATGATACCTGAAATGCGAGGGTATACTTAGCGGGAAAGGATGAACCGACTGGATCTCTTTTCTCTTGAAAAGCGAAAACTGAGATGTGACCTAATAGAGGTCTTTAAATTCATGAAAGGTTTTGATAGAGTAGATGCAGAGAGAGTGTTTGCATTTCTGGGGAAGAGCAAAATTAGAGTCCATCGATATAAGATAGTTATCAAGAAATCCAATAGGTAATTCAGAAGAAACTTCTTTACCCAGACAGCGATGAGAATGTGGAACTCGCTACCACAGCGAATGGTTCAAGCGAGTGGTTCAAGCGAGTCGTATAGCTTAAAGTGGTTGATGAGCAGTGGCAGTCATTTAAAGAGATATTTCATAACTCTCAACAAAAATATATTCTGGTGAGAAGGAAAGACTTTAAGAGAAGGGAGAACTATCCGTGGCTAACTAAAGAAATAAAGGATGGTATCAAATTGAAAACAATGGCATACAAAATGGCCAAAATTAGTGGGAGGCCAGAGAATTGGGAAATATTTTAAAACCAGCAAAGGACAACTAAAAACATAATAAAGAGAGGGAAGATAAATTATGAGAGTAAACTAGCAAGAATTATAAAAACGGATAGAAAGAGCTTCTACAGGTATATAAAAAGGAAGAGAGTAGCTAAAGTAAATGTTGATCCCTTAGAGGATGAGACTGGGGAATTAATTATGGAAAACAGGGAAGTGGCAGAGACTTTGAACAAATATTTTGTATCGGTCTTCACGATAGCAGACAGTAAAAACATCCCAATAATGGATAAGTAAGCGACTATAGGGAGGGAGGAACTTAAAACAATCACTTTCACTAAAGAAAAAGTACTTTGTAAAATAATCGGATGAAAGGTGGACAAGTCTCCTGGACCTGATGGCATACATCCTAGGGTCTTAAAAGAAGTGGCTACAGAGATAGTGGATGCATTGGTTGTAATCTACCAAAATTCCCTGGATTCTGGGGAGGTCCCAACGGATTGGAAAACCGCAAATGTAACACCCCTATTTTAAAAAGGAGGGAGACAGAAAGCAGGAAACTATAGACCAGTTAGCCTAACACCTGTCGTTGGGAAAATGCTGGAGTCCATTATTAAGGAAGGACTAGCAGGTCATTTGGAAAAGCATAATACAGTCAAGCAGAGTCAGCATGGTTTTATGGAAGGGAAATCATGTTTGCTGGAGTTCTTTGAGGATGTAACGAGCAGGGTGGATAAGGGGGAACCAGTGGATGTGGTGTATTTGGATTTCCAGAAGGCATTCACTCAGGTGCCACATAAAAGGCTACTGCACAAGATAAAAGCTGACGTGGTTGGGAGTAATATACTAGCATGGATAGCGGATTGGCTAACTAACAGAGAGTTGAGATAAATGTGTCATTTTGCGGGTGGCAAACGGTAACTAGTGGGGTGCCACAGGGATCGGTGGAAGGGCATCAACTATTTACAATCTGTATTAATGACTTGGATAAAGGGACCAAGTGTAATGTAGCCAAGTTTGCTGATGATACAAAGATGGGTGGGAAAGCAAGTTGTGAGGAGGACACAAAAAATCTGCAAAGAGATATAGATAGGCTACGTGAGTCGGCAAACATTTGGCAGATGGTGTATAATGTGGGAAAGTGTGAGGTTGTCCACTTTGGCTGGAAAAATAAAAAAGCAAATTATTATTTAAATGGAGAGAAATTACAAAATGCTGTAGTTCGGAGGGATCTGGGGGTCCTTTTGCATGAAACACAAAACGTTAGTATGCAGGTATAGAATAATCAGGAAGGCAAATGAAATGTTGGCCTTTATTGCAAAGGGTATGGAGTATAAAAGCAGGGAAGTCCTTCTTCAACTGTACAGGGTATTGGTGAGGCCACACCCAGAGTACTGTGTACAGTTTTAGTCACCTTATTCAAGGATGGATATATTTGCATTGGAGGCAGTTCAGAGAAGGTTCACTAGGTTGATTCCTGAGAGGAATGGGCTGACTTATGAAGAAAGGTTAAGCAGGTTGGGCCTGTACTCATTGGAGTTTAGAAGAATGGGAGGTGATCTTATTGAAACATATAAGATACTAAGGCGGATTTGACAAGGTAGATACAGAAAGGATGTTTCCCCTCATGGGGGTATCTAGAACTAGGAGGCATAGTTTCAGAATAATCTAGAGATTCTGCAGTATTTAGCCCTTGGTATCTGTCATAAGCTTCCCTTTTTTTCTTTATCCTACTCTCTATGTTCCTAGACATCCAGGGGGCTCTAGATTTGTTAGTCCCACCCTTTTTCTTTACGGGCACATATTTGGCCTGGACCCTCCAGATCTCCTCCTTGAATGCCTCCCACTGCTCTGGCGCTGATTTACCTTCAAGTAGCTGTTTCCTGTTCACTGGCTAAATCGCCTCTCAGCTTAGCAAAGTTGGCTTTTCCCCAATTTAGAACTTTTTCCTGGTCTATTCATGTCCTTTTCCAGAACTACCTTAAATCTAACTGAATTATGATCACTAGCACCTAAATGCTCTCCCACTGATAACCCTTCCACCTGCCCAGCTTAATTCCCTAAAACTAAATCCAGAACCGCACCCCCCCCCTGCCCCCCATGTTGGGCTTGCTCCATATCGGTTAAAAAGTTCCCTTGAATGTGTTTTAGGAATTCCATACCCTCTATACCCTTCACACTAATTTTGTCCCAGTTAATATTAGGATAGTAGAAATCCCCTACTATTACTGTCCTATAGTTTTTGCACTTCTCAGAAATTTGCCTACATATTTGCTCTTCTATCTCGCTCTCACTGTTTAGGGGTCTTTAGTACCCTCCAGCAGTGTGTTCGCCCATTTTTTGTTTTTTAGTTCGACCCATATGACCTTGTTTGATGATCCCTCGAACGTATTATCCCTCCTCACAGCTGTAATAGTTTCTTTAATCAATACCATGACCTCCCCCCTCCCTTTTTACCCCCCTCTCTATTCCGTCTGAAAATCCTGTAACCAGGAATGTTGAGCTGCCATACCTGCCCCTCTTTTAGCCATGTCTCTGTAATAGCTATAATATCATACTCCCAAGTGTCTACCTGTGCTCTCAGCTCATCTGCCTTATTTGCTATACTCCTTGCATTGAAGTTTATACCATTTAATACAGCCAGACCTTCTTGTTGATTACTTTCTAGCCCTTGTTTCCTCTGTCCTTCAAATTCACTTTCTGCATTCTTGTTTTCCAATTCCAGCTTTACTTCCCTCCCTACTGAATCTATTCTCTGGTTCCCATCCCCTCGTCAAGCTAGTTTAAACCCTCCCCAACAACACTAGCAACCCCCCCCCCCCGCCTGCGAGGATATTGGTCCTGGCTCTGTTGAGGTGCAACTCGTCAGGCTTGGACAGGTCCCAACTCCCCCAGAAGCAGTCCCAATGCCTCAGGAATCTAAAGCCCTCCCTCCTACATCATCTCTCCAGCCACGCATTCATCTGCTCTATCCTCCTATCTCTGTACCCTGGGGGAAGTGCCTCACCTCAATTCAACAATCGGCCACAGCAGCACGCTTAGGTTCTGAAATTTTAGGCGGAGGCTTGCGTTTCACCATTCTAGTACAACCTGTTGGAGGAATTTTATGATTTGGGAGGGGCTACAATTTGGGAGGACTGCATACAAAATGCCAGTGTTTGCAGAAATTGGCAAGAAGCTTCAAAATTCCTTCTTCTGTTATAACTTACACGCATCAACATCAGCAATGATGAATACCAAATGTTCCCTCCCATTTTTGTTCTGAAGGGTTTTGATCGAGTGAATGTGGAATTTATGTTTCTTCTTGTTGGAGGGTCAGTGATGAGGGGGGGTCATACATTTAAAATCATCACTAGGAGAGTGAGGAGAGAAGTTAGAAAGTCTATTGTTTGAATACGGAATATGTTGGTATTGGGAGTGATTGAGGCAGAGACGATTGCATTTTTATGATAAAATAGGAAAAATGCTTGAAGCGGCGGAAGATATGGGGCTATAGGGAGAGAGTAGTGTAGTGACAGTAGTTTTCAATTTGTTCCAGCAAAAAGCAAGCACACACGGTGGACCGAATGGTGGCCTTCTGTGCTGCAAGCTTCCACGGTTATGACTAATGCTGGACATATTTTGTACATAGCAGTCGCCCTCTCATATCTCTCCAAAGTAGTCATATGCCATGTGTGAGCCTGAATTATGAGTCAGTTCTATGTAATCTGTTATGGGAATATCACAGCTATCCTCAATTCGTAGCCGTACAAACACCTTTTAAAATTAGCTAATATCAAGAATAGAATTGCTGGATGATTTTATTTTACCTCCCTACTGGAGCCAGTTGTTGTTCGCTACTGCTTCAGCTTGAGTTTCCGCATTCTTAAAAACATTTGCTGGTTTAAAAACAATGCCCTCGAAGCAGGTCCCCGCCCACAAAACTGGCCACGCCTCCAGGGTGAATTCATCGGCATTGAGAATTTCCGCTAATTGCACTCATTTGCAGAACTTTGAGGAGGCTCCAAAAATTAATCTGAATCTTTTGGGTGCAAGGGCACCAATAGATATGTTTTGAAAGGTTTTGAATGAAAGAATTTCTTACATTTACTAAGGAACTGACTACGATACCCCACTCTAACTCGAAAATAGTTTTGCACACATTCTAAAAGTCACTTTCAGTAATTAAAAATCAGGTTTTGGATTGAGGGCCCGAGTTTGGTCAAACCTAAGTTCCGCTCATGTACCGTCAAAAGGACCGCTAAGATCCTGTTGGTACTTCAGGCGGAAGTTTGATGGAAAAATGGGAAAAAAAATCGCCCGCAGGAAAATATAGGAGTTACACGTCGATTCTGGATGACAACGGGCGTTAGGTCGGATTCTGGGCGGCAAATGCGATCCTCGGCAAAGTAACGCCGAGGATGGAGTCGGGCCCAGGGAGGGGGGAACGGGGAAAAAGACATTTGAACAAATGAAAAAAAACTATTACAAATCCTTCAGAGGACCCTATCCAACAAAATTGCTGCAAAAGAAATGAAGAAAACCAGTTCACTAACCTTTTCATGCAGGTCTTCATGCTTACCGTTTAGGTAAGACCTGCCTCAGCGCGGCGGTCTTTTCTGCTGCTGGAGCAGAGGACCGTCCAGACCGTCCGATATGAGGAGGGAGCGGGCAGGAGGACCTTTGTCGGCGATGTACGTTGGCGGATGCCAGCGGATGCTCCCCAACGGTCTTCTCTCCCTGCTGGTGTGAGGGCCTCACCAAACTCGCTCGGCAGGGAGTATGCGAAAACACAGGGAGACCGCCGAGAAAACTCTTAAAATATATCAAGTAATTTTTTTTATCACATTTTTTTTCAAAACAATTATGTTTTACAACGCTGGCCAGTTGCGCTGGTTCATGGCCGATTTTGTGTTTGCCGATATGCAAATGACCTTCAGCGGAAACTCGGGTCAAAAAAACACTTTTCAAAACGGGCGTAAAACGAAAACTCCGACATATTTGATGGATTTTCAATACAAGCGTTTTAGTTATTGCTATCAGGTGCAGTAGTAGCAGCTGAAAACAATTGATTATGTGAAGAATGCATCAAATATCCCATTGATGTGTGATAGGAAACCATTAACTTTCTTTGGATTCCTAGCCTAGACTGGTGTTGAAGCTTAAGTGACTGGTCTAAGATTTGTTCACAGTTATCAGAAGAGTACAAGCATTATATTGTAATTTTACCATGAAGTGTGTTTGTTTTATGAATACTAATAAGGCTAATCTTCTTCTGTCTATTTTTAGTAGTAAGTTGAAGTTGGAAAACATGCAAAAAATCAACAATCACAGTAGCTCCTCAAGTAACCTGGAAAGTAATACTTTATAACTTTATGTAAAGAATTTTGAGTGTGTATATATAACATCATGATGAAAATAAAAGTGAGAATGTTTGAAACACATTTTAGTATGCGTTTAATGTTACCCTGTTTGTTGACATTTATTGAATGCCAATAACATTTTTGTGATCTAAGTTGGATCAAGGAGACCATTTATTCCTTGGAAGTTAAGATACTAAATAGAATTATGACTCCAAGAGATCTTGGAATACAGATACCTAAATCACTAAAAGTAGAAACACAAGTTGATAAAGCTATAAAGAATGCAAACAAAGCACTAGAGTTCAATTCGAGAGGAATAGAATACAAAAGCAGGGAGATAATTCTAAATTTATATAGAACCGTAGTTAAACCATACTTGGAGTATTGTATGTGGTTTTGGTCTCCATACTATAAAAAGGATATTGAAGCACTGGAGAAATACAGAAAATATTTGCAAGGATGATACCAGAATTAAAGGATGCAACTATCAGGGAAGATTGAGCAGACTGGGGCTGTTTTCTCTGGAAAAGAGAAGACTGAGAGGAGACCTGAAAGGGGTCTTAAAATTATGAAGGTTTTTGATAGGGTAGATTTGGATAAACTATTTCTACTTGTGGGTAAGTCATGAACAAAGTGGCATAAATATAAGATAGCCACTAATAGATCAAAGAAAGAATTTAGAAGGAGTTTCTTTACACAAGAGAGGGGTCAGAATGTGGAGCTTGCTATCACGTGGAGTGGTTAAGGTAGATAATATTCATACATTTAAGGAGAGTTTGGTACATACATAAGGGAGAAAGGAATTGAGGGAAATAGAGACAGAGTGGGAATACATCAGTAGAGTGGGAGGAGGCTCATGTGGAGTATAAACACTAACATAAACCAGAAGGGATGAATGGCCTCTTTCTGTGCTATCGATTTTATGTAATGCTATGTAATTTGCCACTAGGTAACCATTATTCAATAAATCAGGATTTTAATTGTTTATATTTTTTCCTTGTGGTCTTGTACAGATATTTCAGACTTTGCTTTTAAAGGAACAATATTGCCCCCTAAGGAATAGTGAGGATAGAGTGCAATTACTGCAACAGCCTGAAACATTATAGCTGTTACCATATTGACAGCAGAAATGAGTCCGTTCTGCTCTTTGACAAAGTTATTTTTGTAGAGTTTCAAAGGTGTGATCTTTATGTAAAAACATTCAATCAAAGATATCAATCATGGAACTTTTTAGAAACATCTCTGTTTTAAAGTAACTTGGGAAGAAAAGCTCCTTGGCACATGGATATTTTTATATTTGAAAATTCATGACAATGTAACAATGCTGTAATTGAACAAGACATATAAATGAAACTTTCAGGTGTTATTGGTTTTCAGTGACATTTTTGTGAGCTGCATTTGTTTTCATATGAAGTTATAAAACAGTTTATTTTATATATCTACTAATAGTTATGTTAAGAAATATTGGACTAGAAATTAGTTGGCGCTGCACCTGTTTTTCAGGCGTAAAACGGGCACCTAGGCCTCCAATATGGTGTATGCAGATTTTGTGCTGGAAGTACACCATCCGCCATATTGGTAAAGACTCCAGCATAGGCATTCAGGGCCCACACTTGAAACAGGAGTTAGGCCCTTTGTATGCAAATAGGGGGCTAAGGCCTTATTCATTAGTGACTGACTGCAGCATGTATGTGCTGCGCTCAGTATTTTTAGGCGTTTGGCAGCCAAACCAGTAGTCCTTAAAGGAACCACTGGACGCTGCCTCCCGATGGGTGAGATGCAACTTTTTTATGGACCTTATTGTGAAGCCAGGAGTGCTGTTCCAGGCACCACATTAAATTTGTAGGCTACAGTTAGCCACTGCTAGCCTCCCTATTCTCTTCCCCTCCCCCAGACTCTGCTTTCTACCTCAGCCACCATCCAAGCTGTGGCCCCTTGCTGCCTTTGGTGCCGCGATTGTTGCCCGCAGCTCGCCAGTTATAAACCAAATTCTCGTGGTTCTGTCACTGATCTCGCGTGCAGCATGCTCGACACCCTAATTTGGGATGAGCCAATTTGTAAGTCATTCTTACTTAATGGGCCTGAAATCCCGGTGCTGGGCTTCCTGCGGGCACTTGCCAGAAAATAGTAAAAAAGATCCGTACCTACTTTTTGCTGCTGCGCCCTCCAGCGATCCCCGTGGGAGGTCTCTTCTCCCTGCGCATCGGAGCACGTTCACGTTTTGCAGATATGCAGGGAGAAGCTGGAGTCACGTGGCACTGGACAGCCAATCAAAGTATAGTATTCTCATCCATAATAATGGGAGCTCCGTAAGTCAGAGTTTTCATTATTATGAAAAAGAACACCCAACACCAAAACACAAATAGAAAAAAAATCACATATTTAACATTAATTGAAATTAAAATGAATAAATCTGTTACAAAAAAAAATATTTTCTCGATTTCTTTTTTTAAGTTTTGTAATTAGGATTAAAAATAAACTTACCTTAGTGGGCAGGGTTTTTAAACAGAAAAATAGGATTTAAAATTTTATTTTTATATGTTTTTTTTAGATGTTTTAAAACTCTTACGCTGGTAAAAGTAGGCTATGCGTCTGCTTTTACCAGGCGCAGGAGTTTTAAGGACATTCGCTGGGCAAGAGATGGGCAAATAGCGCAATCTTGCCCTCGCAAATGTCCTTGCTGCCGAGATACGTTGGATCTGTCAAACCAGAACTTTACAGATCGGAAAAGCCAGTTTTTGACGCATCCACATCGCGTGCCGAAAACCGGCTTTTGCGATGCCTTCCCGGGTCCGTACACATTCCATACAGACCCGGGGAGGCCGGAATTTCAGGGCCATTATATTAGATTTTGATTTTCGTCAAGGTGAGGGTTCTCAGTGGTGGAAAATGGAACACTTTTCCCTTTTTTAACACCAAGTGTCAGTATGGATTCCTTTCAGTTTGAAGATACCAATATCTTATGCAGGTGAAAGAACTCTGCCCTCCATCACAGCAATATGCATGAATGGCAACACTACAGGAACACCACCAACTAACTGCATGAGTGTATTTTCATTTTCATTTTCATTTCCTGTGCCAGCCATCCTTGTGGCCTCTGAGTTACATTCCAGTTTATACTGAATTATGAGTAATTTTTGTTTAATGGTGCCAAGACATTGTGAACAGGGTTGAAACAGCCCGAGGACATTTTGTGGAGAGACCAGAGACTTCCTTCTTTGTCTGGGCTAAGTTCAACTCAGGCTGCAGAGGTGAATGGACTAGCTGCTAACTCACTGTACCACTCATCTCTTTCTAAGCCAGACTTTTACTGAAATAGCTCACTTACAAGTAGGTAGTTTTTCTCAAAACACTTACCTGGCACATTACAATTGTTTAAGAGGAACTTTTAGATAATGTCTGACATGGGATCACAGCATGGAATGTTGTAAAACACCACTGAGTAAATGTTTTGCTTATTGTTCTGTCAAAAAGACATGTATTAAGTCACTAGAACTCCTGTTTAATGCATTCTGCTTCAAGGCAGTGTTTTAAATCCAGTTATTTTTCCAGGCACAAGCAAGTTCTTGACTGCAGCAACTTGTCTGTACCTGAATTCTTCACGATGCACACATGCTGCTTACCTCCCTCACAGGAATCAAGATTCCTTACAACAAAACACTTACTCTAAAATAAATTGACTACATCTGTTATACTCATAATAAATGGTCAGACCGAGTACTGTGTGTAATGAGCAAGTGTGACCTTCGCTCCTTTATTGTAGTTCCAGAGTGCAGGTACCTCGTGGGTGGCCTGCTTATATACTGTGCTCCCAAGGGATGCTGGGATCCATTTGGACTCCAACAGGTAGGCCCTCTGGTGGACAGGTGCGATGCAGGTTACAAGGGGTTAAATACATAACATCACTCCCCTGTGAAATCAACAATACACTTATTTACAAGGTGAGACGATCTGGGGCTTTGTACTCCCTTGTCTTCGTCTCGGTACAGATGCTGGTATGGTTGGGTTGGTCAATTCTTCATTGGGCTGTTGGGCAGCTGGCTTTGCCGGGCTGCTGGGGATGAGGAGTTCTGTTTCGTGGTCAACTGTGATGTCAGTTCCCCTTTGTGTGTGTGTGTTGGAAGGTCAAAGTTGGTGGTGTCCTCTTCAGGTTGTATGTAGCTGTTGGTGAACTGCAGTTTAATTTGGTCCAAGTTTTTTCTGTGCGTTTGTCCATTGGTCAGTTTGACCTGAAATATCCTACTCCCCTCTTTGGCTGTGATCGTGCCAGCGAGCCTTGGGACCATGTCCATAATTGAGCGCAAACACAGGATCATTGATCTCAGTATCACGTGACAAGTTTGCGCGGTCATGGTACACACTTTGTTGATGCCGCTTGTCCTCCACGTGATCATGTAGATCAGGGTGGACCAGAGACAGCCTTGTTTTAAGCGCCCTTTTCATGAGCAGCTCAGCTGGGGGAATCCCTGTGAGTGAGTGGGGTCTGATGCAGTAGCTGAGCAATACTCGGGACAACCGGGTCTGCAGGGAGCCTTCCGACATGCGTTTCAAGCTTTACTTGATGGTCTGAACTGCCCGTTCTGCCTGGCCGTTGGATGCGGGCTTGAATGGTGCAGATGTGACATGTTTGATCCCGTTGTGGTTCATGAACTCTTTGAATTCGGCACTGGTGAAGCATGGCCCATTGTCGCTGACTAGGACATCGGGCAGGCCGAGCGTTGCAAACATAGCTCGTAGACTTTCAATGGTGGCCGTGGACATGCGTACAGACATTATTGCACATTCAATCCACTTTGAGTAAACATCCACGACAACCAAAAACATTTTGCCTTGGAATAGCCCGCATAGTCTACTTGGATCCTCAACCACGGTTTGGAAGGCCAGGACTATAAACTTAGCGGTGCCTCTCTGGGTGCATTGCTCAACTGAGAGCAAATGTTGCACTGGCGCACATATGACTCTAAATCTGAGTCAATGCCTGGCCACCACAAATGGGATCTGGCTATGGCTTTCATCATCACGATGCCTGGGTGGGTGCTGTGGAGTTCACAAATAAATGTGACTCTGCCTTTCTTGGGCAAGACCACACGATTGCCCCACAAGAGACAGTCCGCCTGCAGGAACAGCTCATCTTTGCGTCTGTGGAATGGCTTAATCGCTTCCTGCATCTCCACTGGGACACTGGACCAGCTCTCATGGAGGACACAGTTTTTTTTACCAGGGACAGTAAAGGGTCCTAGCTGGTCCAGGTCCTGATCTGGCGGGCCGTAATGGGGGATTTCTCATTCTCAAATGCCTCCATGACCATAAGCAAGTCCGCTGGCTGTGCCATTTCCACCCCAGTGGTAGGCAATGGTAGCCGACTGAGAGCATCTGCGCATATCTCTGTGCCCAGTCTGTGGCGAATTACATAGTTGTATGCCGACAGCGTAAGCGCCCATCTTTGGATGCGGGCCGAGGCATTGGTATTAATCCCTTTGCTCTCCGAGAATAGCAATATGAGCGGCTTGTTGTCAGTTTCACCTCGCACTTGAGGCAAAACAAATACTGGTGCATTTTTTTTACCCCGTAAACTCATGCCAAAGCCTCTTTTTCAACCATGCTGTAGGCCCTTTCGGCCTTGGACAAACTCCTGGATGCATATGCAACTGGTTGCAAAATTCCCAATTCATTAGCCTGTTGTAACACACACGCGACCCTGTATGACGACACATCGCAAGCTAACACTAATCGTTTACATGGGTTATACAGAACAAGCAGTTTGTTAGAATACAGTAAATTTCTCACTTTCTTAAAGGTAGCCTCTTGTGAATTTTCCCATACCCAGTCATCTCCCTTGCGCAGTAGCAAGGGCTCTAGCAGGGTGCTTTATCCAGGTAGGAAATTACCGAAGTAGTTAAGGAGTCCCAGGAACGAGCACAGCTCCGTCACGTTCCGTGGTCACGGCGCGTTCTTGATGGCCTCCGTCCTGGCGTTGGTGGGTCTGATGCCGTCTGATGTGATCCTCCTTCCTAAGAATTCGAGGTCCTGTGCAAGGAAAACACACTTTGAGCGTTTTAACCTGAGCCCCACACGATCCAACCGACTAAAAACCTCCTCCAGATTCTTCAGGTGCTCCATGGTGTCCCGACTTGTAACCAATATGTCATCCTGGAAGACCACTGTGCAAGGAACCGACTTTAGCAGGCTTTCAGTGTTCCGCTGGAAGATCACTGCAGCCGACCGAATCTCGAACGGGCACCGGTTGTAAATAAACAGACCTTTGTGCGTGTTGATGCAGGTGAGGCCTTTCGAAAACTCCTCCAGCTCCTGCATCATGTAGGCCGAGGTCAGGTCCAACTTGGTGAACGTCTTCCCTCCAGCCAGGGTCGCGAATAGGTCGTCTGCCTTGGGTAGTGGGTACTGGTCCTGCAGCAAAAACCGGTTAATCGTTACTTTATAGTCCCCGCAAATTCTAACCGAAACGTCCTCCTTGAGTACCGGAACAATCGGACTGGTCTAGTCATTGAATTCTACCAGCGCGATGATGCCTTCACGTTGCAGCCTGTCCAGCTCGATTTCCACTTTTTCACACATCATGTACGGTACCGCCCGAGCCTTGTGGTGGATGGGTCGCGTACCGGGAACCAAATGGCCCTGCACGTTCTCCCTGAGAAACTTCCAATGCCTGGCTCAAATAACGAAGGGAATTTGCTTAGAACCTGGGTACATGCGGCGTCGTCGACTGACGAGAGCGCTCGGATGTCGGCCCAGTTCCAGCGGATTTTCCCCAGCCAGTTTCTGCCAAACAGCGGGAGTTCGTGTACTGCTCCATCATTTTGACTTTGACTTCAGCACTGTCAATTACAGGGATTAGTTCCTTTGTATAAATCCTTAGTTTGGTGTGAATGGGGCTGAACTTGGGCCTGTGTGCCTTCTTCTCCCACAGCCTGTCGAAGGGCGTTTTACTCATTATAAACAGACTTGCCCCTGTGTCCAGCTCCATAGACACTGGAATACCGTTCAGTTCAACTTTCAACATTATTGGTGGGCATTTTGTCGTGAACGTGTATACCCCGTACACCTCTTCCTCCTCCGTACGAGTTTCCAATTCTGTCTGATCCACTGTGGACTGATCTTCCTCTGCAACATGGTGGTTTGCAGGGCTTGCAGCTGGCCTGCATATTCGTTGGAGGTGTCCCATTGTTCTGCAGCCATTGCACGCATAGTGCTTAAAGCGGCTGATCACCCCCGCAGTACCAACAGGGTGTTAACTGCCTCGCATTAACAGATGATGGCGGACTCTGGGTCAATTGAGGTCGGGCCACCACAGCCGGCGTGTACATTCTGCCCTGTACATTTCTGCTCAAAACTGACGTTACTTTATGCACAGTACTGGCCGAAACTTCTTTGTTCTGTGAAATCTGCTTAGTGTTGTCGCTGGTGGACATAAATGCCTGGGCTATCGTTATGGCTTTACTCAGATTCGGAGTTTCTACAGTCAACAGTTTGTGAAGGATTGTCTCATGTCCGATGCCCAGTACAAAAAAGTCTCTGACCATTCTAGGAATCCCTCAAACTCACAGTGTCCTGCAAGGTGCCTTAGTTCAGCGACATAGCTCGCCACTTCCTGGCTCTCCGATCGGTGACACATGTAGAACCGATATCTTGCCATCAAAACACTTTCCTTAGGATTTAGGTGCTCCTGGACCAGCATACACAGTTCTTCATAGGATTTCTCTGTTGGTTTAGCCGGGGCCAGGAGATTCTTCATGAGACTATAGGTTGTTGCCCCACAGACAGTTAGGAGGATCGGCCATCGTTTGGTCGCGTTCTTGTCCCCTTCCAGCTTGTTGGCTACGAGGTATTGGTCGAGTCTCTCCACGAAGGCCTCCCAATCGTCTTCCTCTGAGAACTTCTCCAAGATGCCAACTGTTCTTTGCATTTTCGCGCAGTTCATTACCTCGTCGCCAATTGTTATACTCATAATAAATGGTCAGGCCGAGTACTGTGTGTAATAAACAAGTGTGCCCTTAGCTCCTTTATTGTAGTTCCAGAGTGCAGGTACCTCGTGGGTGGCCTGCTTATATACTATGCTCCCAAGGGATGCTGGGATCCTTTGGGACTCCAACAGGTAGGCCCTCTGGTGGACAGGTGTGATGCAGGTTACAAGGGGTTAAATACATAACAACATTCGTGTTGAGCTAGGTTATGGAACTTCTTGCGCTAACTTGAATATGGTGATGTGACATCAGACCTCCAACAGAGTTGTTGCACAATGTATAATGAATATGGAGATATTTCCATCAAAATCTTGAGGTGTGGACAGTTGGAGGATCCTTTTCCCTGCTGTTGTACGAAGCAAAAATTAACATTTTGTGTAAATTTGTTTCTGGTAAAGGGATAATCAGTGAAAATACCCTTTTGCTCCTGCAGTTAACTAAAATCTATCCAGAATATGAATATTAGTGTTGCCCTTCACGGTAGTTGGGTACGCAGGGCTAGATGGAAAGTAAATTAGGAAAAGGAAACATTTATTGACAGAATACCATCCATGTTATTAGGTGATATTTTTGAATTGTACATGTTCTTTATTTTAACAACATGATTAAAATGTAGGAGTTTATAGATATACAGAAGTGCAAAACTTGTATCCTAATCACCAGATTTGATAGCATGCTTGGCGAGATTTAGAAACATACTGATAGCAATTATTCGTAAACTTCTAAATTGCAAATCACGGCTGTACCAGTGGATCAGTGCGTGGGTGTACTGGAGGGTATGACCATATGGCCTACTCCTGCTCCTATTTCTTATGTTCTTATGACTGCAAAGTGGTGGAACATTGTTTCCTGACTGTTCCTCAGTTCCAATATGAGCTGGAATATATAGGGGAGGCCTTTTCCAATGGCCAGAAAAGGGAAATTAGAATGAATCAATGTTGATCTCCAAGCAGTTAGTTGTCTCCCACATATGGTACAGGCCTGGGAGAAAAGTCTTTTACAATCCTCCTTACTGTTTGCCAAACTGCCAAATTGACAAATTCTGAGCGAGTTACCTGTACCCAAGTCTAAATTCACCTTTATTGACAGAAAACAGAAGTGATTAGTGTGTTGAATTTATCCCGACTCTGCACCTGCCTCAGCTCACCTGCTTCTGAAACCCTCATCCACGCCTTTGTTACCTCTAGACTTGACTATTCCAGAACACTCCTGGCCAGCTTCCCATCTTCCCATCTTCCACCCTCTGTAAACTTGAGGTCATCCAAAACTCGCACCAAGTCCTGTTCACCCATCACCCCTTTGCTTGCTGACCTACATTGACTCTCAGTTAAGAAAGCCTGGATTTTAAAATTTTCGTCCTTGTTTTCAAATCCCTCCACGGCCTCACCCCTCCCTATCTCTATAAACTCCTACAACCCACCGAGATACCTGCGCTCCTCCAATTCTGGCCTCTTGTTCATCCCCGATTTTAATTTCTCCACCATTGGTGGCCGTACCTTCAACTGCCAAGGCCCGAAGCTTTGGAATTCCCTCCCTAAACCCCTCTTCTTTTTGGACACTCCTTAAAACCTATCTCTTTAACCTGCCCTAATATCTCCTTATGTGGTGTCAGATTTTGTTTGATAAGACAGAGTTGCATTTATATAGCGCCGTTCACACCCACCAGATGTCTCAAAGTGCTTTACAGTTAATGAAATACTTTTGGAGTGTAGTCACTGTTGTAATGTGGGAAACACAGCAGCCAATGAGTTGCAGCGAATGCAATTTGCGCTTAAAATGCACGATTTTTTGTGCCGGTTACGCCGATATCGAGTGAATTGTGCTGAAAAAAACAGTGCAATCGAGTGGCAACTCCAGGCCCAAATTCACTTTTTGAAAATGGCCTTGGTTATTTTGATACGCAATAATTACAGAACTCTGAGAGAATGGCATTGCCTTTCAATTCATCTAAATATCTTATTGGTTTTGTTTCAACATATGTTTGTTATATAGCTCTATTTGAGTTTCAGATGCATACTTAAATCTCTGTTGCCCCAGTCAAATTTTATAAATCTATACCTCAGTCTGTCTTGCTCCTGTTGAGTAAGGTTAATATTTAGGGACCTTGTGCAAGGTCCAGTTCACATTGCAGTTTAGTGTAGCAGATCCGACCTAGTTTTTTTCGTTTCGATCTTCTGAGGAGGGATATTTAAGCCTGTAGCTACCGTGTGTCAATGTTACAGTTCACTTCGTATTTATTACTTAATAAATTGGTTTGGAATTCTTAGGAACAGGAGTAGGCCATTCAGCCCCATGAGCCTGTTCTGCCATTCAATTAGAAAATGGCTTATCTCTACATGAACTCCATTTACCCACCTTTTCTCCCTTGATACCAGTGCCTAACCAAAATCTATTGATCTCAGTCTTAAAAATTTCAATTGAATTTGAACAATTCAAGTGAATTAATTGAGCCAATTTCCTTCAGAAACATGAAAATTTGAATCACTTCAGTCTTTTCTTCAAGTAATTTCTCAAAGCTTTTCTCATTAAAAAAAAACAATACCTGGAACTGTCTTTGTAGCTATAGTGCAGCAGGAAGATTTGGGATACTAGTAGCTAAATATTGAAAATATCTTGAACATTGTGCAGCAACAGTTGGACAGAATACAACTTTAAGATGCAGATCTATAAGGAAGTGACACTGAACATAAAAGCATTAGTGAACCCAGAGAATATTGTTAGTAGCTGAGGTCATCCCACTGAAAAAAAATTTGAAATGCAAAATGGATGAAACCAGATTGTTTTCTTTCTTTTAGCTTTCTTCCCTTTTCTCTTGAATTGCCTACCCTTCCAAGGGTACAGTTCCAGGGCTGCTGGTGCATTCCACAAGTTACACCATTCTTCATGTGTTAACCTTGACTGGGACTTAGGCTATTCCACAGTGGGGGGAACGCAGTCAAGCTAAATCCTGCCTCCAATATAAAAACAGCACTTCCCAGCAGGAGTCACTGGAGAGCAAGCAGATTTGGGAACCCAAGCTGATTTGTTTCCCTACCTAGCCTAGAGAGGCTCAGACCAATTATAACCTCCCAGAATTGCTACTCTGGCTGAGATCAGCTTACTTAGCACAGACCAGGATTTGAAATTGAGACCTTTTGATCTATGTGGCACATGGGTACCTTCAATCATGAAGCCATCAGAATAGTTGGAAGCAAATCTTCAAGTATAATTGTATGTAATTTAATTTTCACATTGAAATTTGTATCGGAAGACATAGTGCTGAATCCAAGGAATGTGTTGGCTTTATTAAAGAACGGTTGCTAAAAGAGACAATTCAATGTTGGCTACACTACCATGAAGAGGGCCATAGAAAAGCCATAACTCCTGCACAGATCAGAAAGCTCTCTCCAGATACAATCCAGGTTTTAAGAACAAAATCCACAGTTGTACAGTTGGCTTTTTCACACTTCAGGTGGACACCAGACACAATAAAAGACACATACATCAGCACAGTTTTGACTGGACTTTTGACTAAGCCATGGTCCAGTAAAGTGTTCCAGAATCAAAGATAATCGTGAGAGGGCTTGTGATGACCATTAACCCAAAATACAGTGATGAGGGTTTTTGCTTCAACTATGAAAGCCCGAAGTATTGAGCATTTAAATGCATGGGCCTGCATCCCCATCACTCCTACAATTGTCATATTCCACCTACTCTCTGTGCCTCAAGGCATTGTCTTTAATAGCCTTCATTTTGTTTTCAACTTTCAAATTTTGGCTTCCTTGAATCATACCATGGTGATCTCTCTAGCCATACATCACTGTGCACAACCTCCACTCCTCTGTTACAGGTTTATTCCATGCTCGCTACTCTGTCCACTCCACAATTAGTGCTCACACTTTCAGCTGCAACTCTTCTGGCCTCTAAAATGCCCTCTCTAAATATCTGCACATTGCCAACTCCCTCCTCAATTTCAAAAATGTCCTCAAAACTTTTTCGTTTGACTCAGCTTTTGACCACACAACTCTTCTTTTAAATCTTTTATTTTCGTCCACTGTTTTGTTCTGTCTTGTAACATGCTTTGAGACTTCTTTCTGTATGTAAGGAGCATTGTAGAGATGTTAATTGTTGAAATGTGATGAGTTCAACCTAGGAACACATTTTCTGAACACTGCTGATATAATTTATTATTGTTGTGTGTGACCACTTGAATTTCAGCTGACCATGCGATTGCGTCAAGGATTATGCATACCATTTGGGATTCCCAGACTTTTAAACACTAGAAAATTTTGCTGCAAAACCTTGGTGAAAATAAAATATGAATCTTGTGTATTAGAAGGTTGCAAGCAGTACAAAGTGAACTTAGTGTTTTGATGTCGAAACTCAAAGATAATGATATCAAATGCGGTGGAGGAATAAACCAGTTTTGAATTTGATAGATCGAGCAAGATAAAACAACAATTAATTTGTTTTAATTGACACAACAGTAGGACAGAAAATATTATATTGGGAGTGAAGTGTTTTCATATAAGAACACTTTTGCTGTCAAGAGGCTCATTCAGAATCAGACCCACTGTGAAGTCTGTTGATGAAAAATGCTTGCATTATTTGAGGGATGCAGATTTCAGCATAACATAATAGAATGAGTGCTTTTGCAATAATAAATAAGATGCACCCACTAATGAGGCGCTACATGCAATCCTTGTTGGCTCTAGCTGAAAACAGTATGAGTAGCAATTTTTCAACAAGATGGATGTGTGCTTCTATTCAGAATTACAGTTTTAAAATGTTTATTCATAATTAACAGCCTAATACACAGATTTCATTACTTATGTATTTTAAGGTTGCAGTGGTAATATAGCATAGCTAGGAAAGGAAAAAAAAACTACAGTAATTGCTGTAGACCCATAAAGTACAAAATTGCATAGGTTGCCATGGCAATGCAGGATAGTTCTCTGTGCAATGAGTAGTGGATTGATCCACAGAGATTTGTTTGTGATGGAAAAAAGGGGGAAGTAAAAGCAGCTCTGGAGGCATAGTACTGTACCAATAAAGGACTGCCAACATCAAAGAATGTACAGCTGCTTTCCTTGGGTGATGAGCCAGTTGATCTAAAAATAATTAAGCTGTGGTAATTTTAAATATCGTTTTAAAAAACATTATCACTTTTTCATTAAAAAATTATTTGTCTTTTCAAAATAAAATGACTCTTAAGTGGGTAACAGCAAAATTGATCTTTAAATCTGAGAGAGAATTCCTGATTAAAATTCAACCAAATATACAGGGTTAGACCTTCATTTAGGGATTAAGTGAAGAATGGAAAAAAAAAATCTGATCCCTATTTCCAATTTAGCAAGGCCAGAAAAGGGCTGTGCATATGTCTGTACGGTCATTCCGCCCCATGAAGGCCATATTCTCAAGGACTGACATTTCCATCATCTCTGTAGCATTTTTCAAACTAGGGTAAATAAGTAATTTTTCATATTCAATGATGAGAGTTGTGTCACATCTTGCAAGAAGTCCTGTAGCCAACTTCTATAGTTAATATAGCATTGCTTGGTGCAAAGTCACTGGCACCCTGAATTGTTTTGCCTCCAGCTACTTCCAGGCTACCACAGTGGCTATCAGCAACATCAGTCAGTCCGCCGTCCATGATTGTATTAAACAGATTACTGATGCCTTGTTTGCTAGGCTAATCACACTTTCCCCATGGACATCTGAAATCAGGATCGGTCTCTGCTGTTCACACAGATTGCAAGATTCCCCAATTCCAGGGCATTATTGACTGCACCCACGTTGACCTGTGAGCCCCTCCCCACTGTGTGACCATTTCATGAATTTTAAAGGGTACCACTGTATTAATGCGCATCTGGTGTATAATAACCAGCAGCACGTCATGCAAGTCTGTGCCTGCTTTCCTGGCAGCTATCATGATGTTTTTATATTGTATCAATTGCCCCTTTGCAGTAAGTTAGAGGCTGGCTGCTTAGAGACAAAAGCTGTTGCTTACTTACTTAGCTTATGCATCCTCTTGGGAAACAGACTATTGGTATCCTCAAATAACAATTCAGATGGTTGAATCGGTCTGATGCCTTCCTGTGAAGCAGCCCAGTAAGGGCAGCTTTATATTTGTGGTTAGCTGCAACTTTGTTCGGCAATATGGACACACACGAACCACCATTGGAAGAGTTTTTTTCAGCGTGGTGAGGAAAGGATACTGATGACATAGAGCATGGCAAGGATGGGAGAGTGGTCCCATAGGGCCCAAGTTTCCACATGATTTGCGCCTGATTTTTAGGAGCAACTGGTGGAGAATGGACTATCTTAGAAATCGCAATTCTCCATATTTTTTTTTCTGCAGTTCTAGTCAGGTAGAACAGTTCTACTTTGGAACAACATTTTTTCTTCAAAAGGGGGCGTGTCCGGCCACTGACGCCTGATTTCAAAGTTTCCACAGTGAAAACGTACTCCAAACTAACTTAGAATGGAGCAAGTGAAGATTTTTGTAGAACTGAAAAAACCTGTTCTACACATTAAAAAATCAGGCGCAGGTTACAAATTAGGCGTCCAGAACGAGGTGGGGGGGGGAAGGGAAGTCATTAAATTCTATAATAAATCCTTATTTATACTTCTACAAATATTATACAAATAAATCCAACCTGAATAAACATTTATAAGCAAAGAAAAGATTAAATAAACCATCTTCCTACCTGTGTGAAAGTGCTTCAGGCACGGAGAATGCTGCAGTCAGCCTCACAAGTTGAGGCACCCGTTCGTTCCCGCGGGGGGGAGGGGGGAGGAGGCGCCCGTTCGTTCCCGCGGGGGGGAGGCACCCGTTCGTTCCCGAGGGGGGGAGGGGGGGAGGCACCCGTTCGTTCCCGAGGGGGGGGGGGAGGAGGCGCCCGTTCGTTCCCGCGGGGGAGGGAGGAGGCGCCCGTTCGTTCCCGCGGGGGAGGGGGGGGGAGGCGCCCGTTCGTTCCCGCGGGGGAGGGAGGAGGCGCCTGTTCGTTCCCGAGGGGGGGAGGGGGGGAGGCGCCCGTTCGTTCCCGAGGGGGGGGGGGGGAGGAGGCGCCTGTTCGTTCCCGAGGGGGGGAGGGGGGGAGGCGCCCGTTCGTTCCCGAGGGGGGGGGGGGGAGGAGGCGCCCGTTCGTTCCCGAGGGGGGGAGGCACCCGTTCGTTCCCGAGGGGGGGAGGCACCCGTTCGTTCCCGAGGGGGGGAGGCACCCGTTCGTTCCCGCGGGGGGGGGAGGAGGCGCCCGTTCGTTCCCGAGGGGGGGAGGCACCCGTTCGTTCCCGAGGGGGGGGGGGGGAGGAGGCGCCCGTTCGTTCCCGAGGGGGGGAGGGGGGGAGGCGCCCGTTCGTTCCCGAGGGGGGGAGGGGGGGAGGCGCCCGTTCGTTCCCGAGGGGGGGGGGGGGGAGGAGGCGCCCGTTCGTTCCCGCGGGGGAGGGAGGAGGCGCCTGTTCGTTCCCGAGGGGGGGAGGGGGGGAGGCGCCCGTTCGTTCCCGAGGGGGGGGGGGGAGGAGGCGCCTGTTCGTTCCCGAGGGGGGGAGGGGGGGAGGCGCCCGTTCGTTCCCGAGGGGGGGGGGGGGAGGAGGCGCCCGTTCGTTCCCGAGGGGGGGAGGCACCCGTTCGTTCCCGAGGGGGGGAGGCACCCGTTCGTTCCCGAGGGGGGGAGGCACCCGTTCGTTCCCGCGGGGGGGGGAGGAGGCGCCCGTTCGTTCCCGAGGGGGGGAGGCACCCGTTCGTTCCCGAGGGGGGGGGGGGGAGGAGGCGCCCGTTCGTTCCCGAGGGGGGGAGGGGGGGAGGCGCCCGTTCGTTCCCGAGGGGGGGAGGGGGGGAGGCGCCCGTTCGTTCCCGAGGGGGGGGGGGGGGAGGAGGCGCCCGTTCGTTCCCGAGGGGGGGAGGGGGGGAGGCGCCCGTTCGTTCCCGAGGGGGGGGGGGGGGAGGAGGCGCCCGTTCGTTCCCGAGGGGGGGAGGCACCCGTTCGTTCCCGCGGGGGGGAGGGGAGGCACCCGTTCGTTCCCGCGGGGGGGAGGGGAGGCGCCCGTTCGTTCCCGAGGGGGGGAGGCACCCGTTCGTTCCCGCGGGGGGGAGGGGAGGCGCCCGTTCGTTCCCGAGGGGGGGGGGGGAGGAGGCGCCCGTTCGTTCCCGAGGGGGGGGGGGGAGGAGGCGCCCGTTCGTTCCCGCGGGGGGGGGGGAGGAGGCGCCCGTTCGTTCCCGAGGGGGGGGGGGGAGGAGGCGCCCGTTCGTTCCCGAGGGGGGGGGGGGAGGAGGCGCCCGTTCGTTCCCGCGGGGGGGAGGGGGGGAGGCACCCGTTCGTTCCCGAGGGGGGGAGGGGGGGAGGCACCCGTTCGTTCCCGAGGGGGGGAGGCACCCGTTCGTTCCCGCGGGGGGGGGAGGAGGCGCCCGTTCGTTCCCGAGGGGGGGAGGCACCCGTTCGTTCCCGAGGGGGGGGGGGGGAGGAGGCGCCCGTTCGTTCCCGAGGGGGGGGGGGGAGGAGGCGCCCGTTCGTTCCCGAGGGGGGGGGGGGAGGAGGCGCCCGTTCGTTCCCGCGGGGGGGAGGGGGGGAGGCACCCGTTCGTTCCCGAGGGGGGGAGGGGGGGAGGCACCCGTTCGTTCCCGAGGGGGGGAGGCACCCGTTCGTTCCCGAGGGGGGGAGGCACCCGTTCGTTCCCGCGGGGGGGGGAGGAGGCGCCCGTTCGTTCCCGAGGGGGGGAGGCACCCGTTCGTTCCCGAGGGGGGGGGGGGGAGGAGGCGCCCGTTCGTTCCCGAGGGGGGGGGGGGGAGAAGGCGCCCGTTCGTTCCCGCGGGGGGGGGGGGGGGGAGGAGGCGCCCGTTCGTTCCCGAGGGGGGGGGGGAGGAGGCGCCCATTCGTTCCCGAGGGGGGGGGAGGAGGCGCCCGTTCGTTCCCGCGGGGGGGGGGGGGGGAAGGAGACAGTGAGAAGGCTGCAGGAAGCCTCAGTGCTGATGTGCTGCTGGCAATGTGCTTTTATTAAAAAATGTTCAAAAATTAAACAGCTACAAAGAACTACAAAAATGTCTGAGTGCCAATGTTTCCTTCACATTGCGTGTGCGCGAACGCTCCAACGCGCACGCGCAGCGTTGCCGGCAGGAAAAAAACTAATTTAAATGGTACCCGCCCCCTCCCACTTACAAAATCGGCGCGAGTGTCGGCTCCGCCCCCCTAGGCGCCGCGCCAAACAGACAAGGAGCTGCAAAGCGCTCCAGAATCACGCGTTTTTTCCAGAGCCGTTTTAAGCACGAAAAACGGGCGCCCAGCTCGGAGGGGCACCTGTTTTTTTATCGTGTGGAAACTTGGGCCCTTAGTGTCTGCAGCTGGCACTGTTTGTCAGCAGCTTGTTGAAGAGAAGTTCATCTGAACAATCCATGCTCCCCTGCATTAACGATCATGCCCAATGTATGTCCCAGTCCTTCCACACTACAACAGTGGCACCTGCCCAAATATCCATATTGATATTATGTCATTTAACATTACAAGATTACCAGTTGCTACAAACACACAGATTTCAAACAGCATTGTGGCTTTACTGGCTTACAAAAAGCCCTACAAACTATTTCTCACCCTAATGCCTGTATGAAGTGCTCTTTGACCTACTTTAGATCTTCAATGAGGTGCTTCCCCAGTGGCTGTAACATTAGAGAAAGGAGTCTGCTGTAGCTCATGAGATGTTTGTGGTTGGAGACCTTTTGAGAGGTCAAGCCTGAGTGGGCCTAGCATCAGATTGCAACAACTTGACTTCTGCCAGGGTATGCTAGTCATGCTTGTCTTTTGACACCAGTGTGGGCATTGATTCAGATAGTTGCAAGAGTTACAGAAGTATTATCGTGAGAGATAAAATCATGCTCTCTTCCCATCACCTGACTGCCCCGGTTACCAGGCTGCGGCTCAACACTCCTACTGATCTGCGAGAGAGCAGACTCGAAGAAGCCCCTATCCATTTGCTATCCCAGCCAGTATAGTGCGAAGGAGAAGGTTGAGCTCCAAAGAACTGCATGGCTTCAGTATGAGCATTCATGAGAGACGCTATTACTTGTGTCACAGACTCCTGCAGCGGGCACTCTGGTGCAATAGCCATCGAGGTGACCACATGCTCCATGGTCGGTTCAAGAGCGTCGATGCCATGCGTGAGAGCCCCACACAAGCTCCACCAGACTGTTTGCTAAGTTTTGGAAACTCCCTGGCAAGTAGTCCAATGCATTCAGCAATTCCTAGTGCGCAGAAATCACTTGTTTTTAAATGCTGGGCCCCTAAAATCTGCACCTCTGTCCTCTTCAGCAAAGCTATGATGTGAACTGGCCTGCTGATTAGCTTTTCCCTTGGCCTTCCTTCTTAACTTCCATTAGGTAGTGCTTACTTGGGCTTGATGAATGCTCCAGTGCAATTCTATCAAATGCACTATACAAGTCATGCAGGATGCCAGTTTCTGCTCTGGTACTTGGCATGTTAAGAGCAAGTGATGATATAATGTTATCAGGGTTTTCAGCATCAATCTGTCTGGCATTAGTGACTGAGTCTTCTGATTTACCTAGAGAGGGAAGAGTGTTAGGATGTAGTTGAGAGGGCAAATACGAACACATTAATAGCAGCGCACTGCAACACCAGGTTGTCTTGTTCAGTAGGTTAGTGTGTGTGTAAGACTGAAAGAGTTAAATAGAAAGAGTAGGGGAAGGGAGGATGTCAGTCCTACTCTGCTAGGCATCCAACCTCATTATCTCCATCCGTTGTTGACTGCTCTGTGTCTTCCTATCATGCCATTGACAGCCTCTGCCACAGGGGTGAATGTTTGTTAGTTGTCTCCCTCTTGTGTACATTGGAAGTTGATTCAAAATGCCCTGGGCAAGTGCTTTCATTCCTCACCATGCATGAGCCAGCTTACGTTAGTGCATATGATGACAGGAAGAAGCAGCACATGTGGCTAAAATGGAGAAGTAGTTCGGCGGGCAGCAGCAGCTTTTGATGCTGTGATACAAACTAAAAGGTGGAATGAAGTCATCCTCGCTAACATATGGACAGCCATGGTAAGCGGTGGAAGCATTGAAAGTGCTGAAACTAAAGTAGGGTTCTGCAGGAAGTATGAGATGTGAAGGGGAGTCTTACTTGGCGAATCCTGGCGTGATCATTAAATTTCTTTCTGCATCGAAGCCAGATCCTGTAGATAATGCTGAGCATGTTCACATGTGGTATCACCACTTGCCATGTTAATAAATTTAGCTTTCGTCTGAGGGGAAGAAGATATTGTTCCTGTTCTGAACTTCATTGCCCAACCTCTCTCTGACAAAATGTTTTGTCTTATAATACTCCTGTGAAGCGCCTTAAGACGTTTTCCTACGTTAAAAGTGCTATATTAATAGTACTTGTTGTATGCGAAAACCTCCGGGCTTGGCTGGAATGATTCTTGGACACAGACATCTTTCTGTAACTCCACAGTGTTGCTTTCCTGCTTTGGCTGAAACAATTGGACTTCTCCTTTAAGCTGCTATGGACCCTTAAGAATCTACAGCAACTCCCGATTTCCTGCCTCCTAATCAATAAGCTGCCTACAGAGAGTGCATTTCATGCTTGCAGTTCACCCCTCTCGTGAAATTAGGGTCGACTTGGAATTTAGGACCTGCTGATTCCAACGGACGACTGTTGCTCTCGCCTCGTCCACTTCCCCACTGGTTTCCTTCTGGGAGACCAAAATTGATCCCCATCTATCCATTGACATAGCTATGTTAAAGTCTTTAGACCAATTCTGCTTTATTAGAAAACATTTTATTAAATATAAAATGTAACTTAATGATGCATCAATTGAATCTCAGCTGGATTGAAGCCTCTAATTATGTGGCGCCATCAGATTTTGAGATTTGCCATTTTTTTAACCAAATGTCTAAAGAGGTATTAAAATAATGTAACATAAATGTGATTTAGAACAATCTCATATTTCATACGTTAATTTAGTATTGTTTCCCATCAGGTTAAATATTACAAATCTGGTATTGCTTTTGAAATGTTTGTCATGTAACATTTCCTGCCATATCTTCTCCTACCTTTCTGTTTTACTGTGACAAATATTGGAATACATCAGGGTGAGAGCTAATCAAAACACAGTGCTGACATGAAGTCCCTATTTATATTTACTGTTCAAACTTGTGAAACTTTGTGACATTTTCCCTTTACAAAAGTTACGTCCACATAACAAACAAATTGCAAATATGCTGGTCACACAGTATCCATTTGGGATTGGAGTAAAATTGCAGTCAATTTTACATTACCTGGAAAAAGCCAGTAATCTTTAACCCCAGTGAAAACAATACTGGTTGAATACTACAAGTTGGAAGTTCACATCAGCAACTCGAGCTGCATACTTACATGAGGTAGAACATTCTTCGTACACTGGCACACTCACATTTGTCATTTCCCCGACCATTTTCAACATCAGAAATGGTTAGTGTGAGCGCTCTTATCAGAAGATCATTACTGAGTTTTTAATCGTATGTTTCCTGATTTTTCCCACAACACCTATAATTATAGGTGACCTGTGGCATGTGTCCTACAAAACAACCTTTCTGTTATTCATGCTCTTTGTTAAAAGGAAACGTGACTTCTAAATGTTGGAAGAAATATCTGCCTGTTTCTAATAAAGTGTTAGGTCTACATGCACATTCCATGTAAAAAGTCTTAATTTCTCTTGTCACTCATTTTTGGCATACATTTATGTCAACTTTTTTCCTATTATAAATTCCTGTGTTCACATTTAGAATTAAAATTGCTTATATAAACTCATCGCGTTATAATTGAACAACCTGGCTTTCTTCACAAATCGCTTAAAATACTTGCTGAAAAATGTTATCTGAAATTTTTTTGTCTCAGACTTGATATTGTTACCTGGGACTGTGAGCTAAATCTGGATTGTGCAGCCTGAGCACACGTAATATATCTAATTTCCCGGGATATACTGATAGGATCTAAAGAACAATATTCCAACAATTTCTGCTTTGACGTTTTTCAAAATTGTTTGAAAAGATTGAGGACAAATTTTCAAAAATTTGTTTCGTGTAAAATCTATATTGGCTAACCGGTCATGTTCAAAGACAAATTAGATTTAAGCAGAATGTTGCAAGCTTAAGGAGAATAACACTCAGCAATATGTATCCCTGTTTTCCTATCAGCTGAAGGAAATGCAACCTGTTATTAGAAAAGCCAAAAAGACACAGGAGAAGGACACAGCCATTCAGGGGCTATCAGAGGATTCCTCAGAGCAGATTCGGGTAGATTCCAGGATATGGCAGAGATTTTAATTGGCTGCTTTGCATCAGTTTTTACTACAAAAGATGATGCTGAGTTACTAACAATGCATCATAGGTTTGTTGCAAAAGTTGAAACTGTCAAAATGGATGTGAATATAGTCATAGCTGGAATAACAAATCTGGCTGCTGGCTCTGGCTTTCATACAAAGGCGCTCCAAGAAATGGGGTCTGTGCTCTGCGAGCCCTTTGCTCATATACAAGCCTTGAAGCAGAAGGATTCTGTAAATTTGAAAGCTGTTGTTCGTTGCTATTATCATCATGAGTAATATCTGAGCTGTGTTGCTCTTTTGAAGCTGTCAGAATGGAAATAAAAATTATTACAGTGATTTGCAAAAAAAATCTTGAAGTGCCTGAAAATGTGATTTACAGGAGCAAATGTGGATAGCTCTAGTAATGGACCCAGCTAAGCACCTCTGGAGTTCGAAAATCTATTTGTACACTTAGTTTTAATGTCATCCCTTACATTTCCACGTGGATGTTATGCGTTCTAATCTGTATGGCATGGGCTTTCTCCTTGGTTACTACTTGGTAACCAAGAGAGTGCAAAAACAAACTAAAAACAGCTTTCAAATTTGGAGAATTTAACCAGGTGCTACATTCATACACAAAAAGCCCAATGGTCCACAACACACATCACAGTAATCACAAGATAATGAAAAATGAGATGCACCATCTGGTTCATAATCCCTTCATTCAGAGAAATCCTGATGTCCTGCTATTCTAATATCTAATTGTTTCTTAAATGATTCGCGGGTTTATGCCTTTACTGCTCTATCTGGAATAAAAACAAAAAATGCTGGAAATACTTAGCAGTTGAAGCAGTATCTGTGAAGAGAGAAACACTTAATATTTCAACAACAACAACTTGTATTTATATAGCGCCTTTAATGTAGTAAAATGTCCCAAGGCACATCACAGGAGTGTTATAAGACAAAACAAATAAATTTGACACCGAGCCACATAAGAAGAAATGATGGCAGATGACCAAAAGCTTGGTTAAAGAGGTAGGTTTTAAGGAGTGTCTTAAAGGAGAGACGTTTAGGCAGGTAGTTCCAGAGCTTGGGGCCTTAGCAGCTGAAGGCATGGCCACCGATGGTTGAGCAATTATAATCAGGGATGCTCAAGAGGGCAGAATTTGAGGAGGGCAGATATCTCGGCTGAAGCTTGGTTGTGAGGCTGAAGGAGATTACAGAGATAGGGAGGGGCAAGGCCATGAAGGGATTTGTAAATATGGATGAGAATTTTAAAATCAGGGCGTTGCTTAACTGGTCAGCGAGCACAGGGGTGATGGGTGAGCGGGACATGGTGTGAGTTCGGACATGGGCTGCCTAGTTTTGGATCACCTCAAGTTTATGTAGGGTAGAATATGGGAGGCCAGCGAGCAGTGCGTTGGAATAGTCAAGTCTAGAGGTAACAAAGGCATGGATGAGGGTTTCAGCAGCAGCAGCTGAGCTGAGGCAGGGGCAGAGATGGGCAATGTTATGGAGGTGGAAATAGGCAGTTTTAGTTATGCTGCAGTTATGTGGACGGAAGCTCATTTCAGGGGCAAATATGACACCTAGGTTGCGAACAGTCTGGTTCAGCCTTAGACAGATGCCAGGGAGAGGGATGGAGTCGGTGGCCAAGGAATGTAGTTTGTGGCAGGGACCAAAGACAATGGCTTCAGTCATTCTAATATTTAATTGGAGAACATTTTTGCTCATCCAGTACTGGATGTCAGACAAGCAGTCTGACAAATTAGAGACCATGGAGGGGTCGAGAGAAGTGGTGGTGAGGTAGAGTTGGGTGTCGTCAGCGTACAAGTGGAAACTGAAGCTGTGTTAGGTCGATAACCCTTCATCAGAGCTCTTATCTGGAAGTTTATTCCACATATTGATCACTCTTTGTGCTAGGAAGAATTTCCTGATATCAGGCCAAAAATAATCTTTTACCAGTTTGGCCCTGTGTTCGTTCCCTAGTTCTATTCCACATTTTCATTCATTGAACGTGTCTAGAGTCAAGGCTACTAACCTCCAAGGTCTCTTTCAGTTTCATCCTTAGCTATTCCAATGCCAATTCCAATTTATGGAGTATACGTGTTGTCTATTTTCCTTTCTATGTTAATGTGTTACCTTAGCTGCATTAAATTTCATTTGATATCATTCTACCCACTTACATATTTTGGCCAACGTATTCTGTAATTTCTGAGTTGTTTCTTCCATTGCTCCTTCGAGTTTGGTACTATCTGCAAATTTGATCACTTTGCATCGAGTTTCTGTATCCAGATTATTGATGTAAATTAAAAACAATAGTGAACCTTACACTCAGCACTGAGATGCTTCAATTTGTACTTTCTTTCACTCTGACTTAATTCTTCAAACGATTATTCATTTCCCCTCCTTCAGATAGTTTCTTCTTTGTTCCAAGAGGTTACTCTGAATCCTCACAGCTTTGAGTTCAATTAATAACTTGCATGTGTAACTATATGATGAGCCTTTTGGAAGTCAAGGTACATAATTCTATAGGGCTCACTTGCATTGTCTCTTCCTCAAAAGAAGTTGAGGAGATTGTGTTAGAAATCACCTTTTCATTGCTATCTCTGGTCACCTTAATAATCAGGTTTGAGTGCAAACCAATATGGTGTATATTTTGTGTTTATTCAGAGTTTAGGACGAAATATAACAAGAGTTATAAGTAAAAGCATACGACCGTGATAAGCAAGTCTCCGGCTTATATCATCTCTTCCTTTCGTCTAGAACCCCTTGAGTGGTTGACTTCAATGAGCAGGGTCCACTCTCGAAAGAGCATTCAACCAGCTCACCCTTGTGTGGTTCTCCCTTCCCGATCTGGGTGAATGAGCCCTGATGGTGTTTCTTTTATCTTTTTGAAGGTGGGCCTGGGATTGAATTATTGACGGGGCTATTCTACCTATGGAGGCTCCCTTAACAACTTATTACCCAATAGTACTTTTAGTTCTTCATCTCCACTTGTCGATGAAGACCCACCCCGAAGGAGGGATCTTTACAACCATTGCGCATCTTTCTTGTTTATAGATTTGAAGGCCAATCCATCCATCTGGACCCCTCTTATCTGTCAAGCCTGGTTCCCTCATAGCTCTAGAAATTCCATTTTTTATCATAGCGGTATTTTTCCGGCAAAAATTCGCTATGATTCCGAGGCCTAACATTCAGGAGAAAATGCATCCAGCAGTAAAAATCGGCGTTGCATGAGGATTCGTGGCGCAAATCGCGAATTTTCTGTAATTTTTCTCCGAGGCCGATACGCTGCGAGTTGGGCCTAGAGAGGGAGGAAAACACCAAAAACAAAATTACAAAAAACAAAAAAGAAAAAGTCACAAAACATTCTCGATCCTTTTCTATCGAATCGCTGCAAAAGAATTAAAATATAAAAACTTTAACTTACCTTTTTTGGAGGTCTTCATACTTACCACAGTTCCAAGGGCTGCAACGCAGGTTTTTCCTGGGTGTTTTTTTTGGTCCTATCCACGGGTGCGCTCAGAGCCAAATATCTGGCGCAGTGCTTTTTTGAGTCTTGCACGCCGGCGATCTGCTCCTCAGCGGTACATAAAAACTGCCGGCGCAAGACTTCAGCGACTTTTCCAATTCACCGTTATCCGCTAAAAACGGCAAAGTATCGCCGAAAAATCGGGCTCAGGGTTGCGGAATTTCCAGCCCTATTTCTTTTATACTAATTCACTTTTATTGCTAAACAAACTCCAAATTCTGCCGTAGCATTGTAATTGGTTATTAGTAATAATGGAAGAAACATTAGGTTGGGCCTTCATTGCCAAATTAAAGACTAAGTCAAAGGACTCAATTTTCCCCAAAGCATTTTTTTGGCATACTTGTACTTGAAGAGTTATGCCCGATTTTTTGGGGGTCCAAGTACGGCAAAAACAAAATTCTAAAATTTCCCCGTTGGATTTCTTCATTTTGGCCTGGCGTGGCCTGGCGTAACCTGACCTTTAGTTTTGGGGGTGGAGCCTTGATCTGTGCCAAAAAGATCGGGCTGCCATAGTAACCAGGGCACAATGCGAGCTAAGGCTGCAATTAAAAGAATTAAAAGAATTGAAAAGCACATAATAGCAACTTACCTCCAACCCTGCCGGAAGGGCTTGCTGGTCCAGTCCTATTCTCGGTTCTCACCGGTGCGTTCTCCTGCCGGTGCGTTCTCCCGCCCCTAGCCCTAGCCGAGTGACCTCCCGGTCCACTCCCCCACCCCTAGTCCAGGCCGAGTGGTCTCCTCCCGACGGTCCCCACACCTAACTACACCCAAAAGATTCCCCCCACTCCCTCTCCCTCCTCCCACCTCTCTCTTCCTCTCCATCTCTCTCTCCCCCTCTCTCTTACCTTTCCTGCTGCTGCTGTCCAGGCATCTGCTGCACTTACCTGTGCCGATTTCTTTAACTCTCCACAAGGGTTTTCTCGAGAGGCCACATATGCTGGCCGAAGTAGAAATGGAGGAATTATTAGCTGGCCAAAGTTGCCTAAATGGCCAGAATTGGCATAGGTGGCTGGAAATGCCCGCTTTTGGAAAAAAAAAATGTACCTAAAAAAAAACATAACTAAGTGAGTTACACTGGTGCAAATTGATTGGGGAAACTGGGGATTTTTAAGTTAGGCCAGAAAAAGCAGCCTACTCCAAAAAAAAATGGTGCAAATACAGGGGAAAATTGAGCCCAAAATGTTATGCATTCTCTAATCGAACTCATTTTAAACACTGTCTCGGGAAAGCGAAACTTAAGCATTCTCGGGTAAAACATAGCTTATACGTTAACCCTTTGCTTGCCTTGAGCAGAGACATACAATCAATAAATACAGTAGCATTTTCAGGTAACACAAATTTCTAACAATTGGTCAGGTTGGATCTTCCTCTTATGAATCCATGCACTTGTTAACTAGGTTTTTGTTGCACAGATGATGCTCAAGTTAATGGGCAATCAATCAATTTCATTATGTTACATGGAATGGAAGTATGAATAATGGATCTGTAATAGCCTGTGTGCATTGTCACCCTCTTTGAATATTGTCACCACATTAAGCTGTTTCAAATCTACTGATGCCTTCCCATTGTGCATTGACTCCCTCACAGATTTCCTCCCTACATGCTCAGCATTCTGGATATACATTCCTGGGGATTTGTTTTATTTAAGCTATTTAGTCGGTTTAGAACTTCTATCTCATTTGTTGTTTAAAGGTATCTCTGTTTGGGGAAAGTATTTTTGTTCATGTCTTCCCCTGTAAATAATCATTATTCTGAAATATATGGGATTTTCAGTGTAATTTTTGAAATTAATTAAAATTCCATATTTTATATACACATGCTTATAATTCCATAAGTGCAGTTACAGGAGTGCCCAAATAAGTCCAGTTAATGGATCCACCTCAGAGAACATCTTTCTTTTCTCAAAAATATGTCTGTAATTAGTGTTGAAGAAGATAAATCTTCAAATAAGACAACAAATGGGCATACTCAAAAATGTTCCTTTTGAGGGAAATATTAACGCCCCCAAGAATGACTTGAGGAGGCCGAAATTGCTCAGGAGAAACAGCCCAGATATGCTCTCCAGCACTGTTCCTTTGGTGATGGTAGGATCAATGGTGGCACATCAAATTTGCATGGAGCAGGGAGGCATGAGCAGCACTAGAGGGCATCTCCTTCACCTGACCCCATGTGTCCTTAAACTCTGATGCCCATCCACTATTGGCAAGAGGTTGCCCAGGGACCCCCACCCACGTTCCCCATGGCCTATTGTGCAAGGGATCTGATCAATAATAGAAACAGATTCCAGCAGCTTCCCTGGTCTGGAACACACCCACATCTGCCCACCTTTCAGCCAGTAAGCCTTGCCTATTGGCTGTAGCAGTCTTCATAGATGCACCATATCCTGACTGAGCCACTGGAGTGAGAAGTCCCAACGCCAAGGGGTACTTGCCCCTCTACACCGCCTCCCCCCACACCCCCCCCCCACCCCCACCCCAAATCCCTGTTATTTTCCTTTATGAGGAAATAAAGGCAAGTTGGGAACTCCCAGAAATTGCAGAGAGCTAGCCGGATTATGGCTCAAGACTGGCAGAACCCTAAAAGAATTTTGGCCCCAAGGCCAAAATATAATTGTTCTGGTAGTTGCTAAATCGATTTGCCCAAGTTTGTCCTCTCACCAAGTATTGACCAAGTCGGCACCGAGTGCTCTAACTAGTATTCTGCATTCATTATAGTTTGTGGTTGTTTAAATGCTCTTTGCCCAGTATCCAAAACAAAACCGAGCACTGAAACCTCATTAGTTAAAAGTTAGATATGGGGTGGAAATGAGCAATTCATGCATATTAAAAATTTGACATCCAAGAGATTAACTGTTGTGTGTTCACCGATCACCATGTATATATGGCAATACTGTAATGGAGACCCTAGGGACTGTTACCAGTCGACTGCGTTAGAACTGGCAGGCGGATTTCCTTTCAGTTTTGACCGTGAGATAATTAATGTGCCCTGGAGGCTTTTGTTTTTTACTTGTTGTTTAATGAGATGTTTACAACTAAGCCTGCTTTTGACAAATTGAGCTCTCTCTACAGGGCTACAATCCTTTCACAGAGAGATGACTGAAGAAGTGTCTTAACATGTATTTCTGTTTGTTGATTTTAACATGAACAGGTTTATTTAAACTGATAGTATTTCAATATTAAGAATGTGACAATATTTTCATATATCATCATGGGTAGTGTTGGGTAGAGGATCAGAAGTAGTGGGTAGGGTTCTGTCCTTTGGCTAGTGAAACTTGGGTCAGATCTATTATGTCTGTAATGTACTTATGAATGACTCCACGCTGTAGTGACCTTGGTCCTTTATTTGTAACTCCAGAGTGAAGCAGCCGCATGGTGGCTGCCCTTTTATACAGCCCCTGCCACCAGGGCAGAAAACCCCGGTCTCCACCAGTTGCACCCTCTAGTGGTGCCAGCATAGTATATACACAGTGTAAACCTTATTGACAGTACATCAGGTAAACAAGTCTCCATCTTATGCAACTATACAGTGACTACACAGAGAGTATATCTATAGTCTGCATATATAACATCACTCTCCGCCAAGTCCTTTGTGCCAATTACCTTTGCACTATGTGCTCTGGTTGAGCTCTCCCCAGACTTAAGTTCCAATAGTCCTTGTACCTTGGCTGTGCTTTGGCTTGGCTCTCTCCCTGTTAACTCCCAAGTCTTTTTGCCACAATGTTGGGTAGTTGGTTATCAGTTTGGATGGTTCGATGATGCAGTGGAGGTTCCAGTGGGTTCTGGGTTTGATCCATGTGTGTGTCCATGGCTACATACATCCATTCCCCACCCCACACAGCGAGATCATGCAGCTAGCCCATTACATTAACATACAGGATCAGACACAGTGCAAGTACAAAGAAGGGAAGAAAAAAAATAGTTTGTATCGTGACACCTTGGTTTAGTGACTTACATTTGTTACGTTACGGTCGTGCGCCAGGATTGGGTAGAATGCATTCATAGTTCAGTCATGGTCAGTACTGAGGTAGCAGTACAGGCATGTGAGGACGCAGGTTCTAGAGCAACTGGACGGGGTTTTAGTCGTCTGATGGCGGCGCTGTGCCCCTTGCTAGTGGGCTTGGTTCGCTCACCTAGTCAGGGCCTTTGCTGTTGCCTAGTGGTGGGCAGAGCCACAAATGTGTGTGGCCTCCCTGTCCTCCTTTGAGGGCTGCAGAATTTTCTGCCCATTTTCTAACGGTGTTGGGAACCTGGCTGTTCCAGGTCCCGATTTGGATGAAGAATTGAGTGTAATATCTCCAAGTTTGCAGATGACACTAAACTGGATGGCGGTGTGAGCGGTGAGGAGGACGCTAAGAGGCTGCAGGGTGACTTGGACAGGTTAGGTGAGTGGGCAAATGCATGGCAGATGCAGTATAATGTGGATAAATGTGAGGTTATTCACTTTGGGGGCAAAAACACAAAGACAGAATATTATCTGAATGGCGGCAGACTAGGAAAAGGGGAGGTGCAACGAGACCTGGGTGTCATGGTTCATCAGTCACTGTAAGTGGGCACGCAGGTACAGCAGGCGGTGAAGAAGGCAAATGGTATGTTGGCCTTCATAGCTAGGGGATTTGAATATAAAATCAGGGAGGTCTTTTGCAGTTGTACAGGGCCTTAGTGAGGCCTCACCTGGAATATTGTGTTCAGTTTTGGTCTCCTAGTCTGAGGAAGGACGTTCTTGCTATTGAGGGAGTGCAACGAAGGTTCACCAGACTGATTCCAGGGATGGCTGGGCTGTCATATGAGGAGAGACTGGATCAACTGGGGCTTTATACACTGGAGTTTAGAAGGATGAGAGGGGATCTCATAGAAACATATTAGATTCTGACGGGACTGGACAGGTTAGATGTGGGAAGAATGTTCCCGATGTTGGGGAAGTCCAGAACCAGGGGACATAGTCTTAGGATAAGGGGTAGGCCATTTAGCCAGAAAGCAGGAAAGGGGTACTGAAGGAATGTTCAGTCGTGATCTTATTGAATGGCAGTGCAGGCTCGAAGGGCCGAATGGCCTACTCCTGCACCTATTTTTCTATGTTTGGGGAACTCGGTTCTGACCTTTCGCTCCCGGACATGGCCGAGGTAGCGACTGGGTCTGGGGGCTGTGCCATCTCCACCCGGGTGGTGGGCAACGGAGGCCGACTGTACGTATTGGCACCGTTTCGTTTCCAGATCCGTGGCGAATAGTGCCATCAGGTGCCTGCAGTGTGTGATCGACCTGGGGCAGGGTATCAGGATCAGTGCCTTCACCCTCCTGAGGTTGATAGCCTATAACTTGTGGGGACATCTGGGGCAATGCATCAGGATCCGCGCCATTACCCTCCAGAATTCGCTCGCTTACTACTTTTGGGGATACTCTATTCCCGACAACCCGCAACAACATTTTGTTCTTTACATTAGGAATAGTACCGACATCTCGCAACATTTTGTTCACAATCTTAAATCGGTTTGTTACATTGATTGCCATGCATACAATTTCTCTTTAAGTTCAGTTGGTTGCAAGTCTCCTTTAAGAGAACCCTGCTGGCTTTACCCCAAGCAAGTCCTTTGTTAGACACCACGTCTTGGTCCCTCAGCGTTGAACCTCGTGGTTTGGCCGCGGCCATCTTTTCTTTCAGCCACGCTGCACCTCGCTGCAGCAGGGACGCCATCTTGCCTCTGTCCTCGAGGTCGACTGCCTTGATCCTTCTCTCCTGCGATTCTGCCACAAAAGCTGGAAGAGTGCATGTGAATTCGATTTTCCTCCCCAAGTGTTCTGTCACTGGAGCTGGGAAGATACTTTTAAGTTGTTCCGGTCGGTCTGTGCCTCAGATGCTGTGCTGGTCTGTTCTGTGGTGCCTGGCCCAAGCGAAGGTTAGGTTTTGCTCTGCCTCTGAGCACGGGGGTTATCGATTGCTGGAGTGAAGAGGTCTTCCCATTTCCACTGGATCTTCCCCATCCACCTTCTTCTGAGTAGCGACAATCCACAGAGGTAACTTGTGCACCACGCCATTAAGGATTACACTTACATCCGCACTACCAAGGACTGGGATCAGCTCCTTGGTGTAGGTGTGCAACTTTTCCTGTACTGGAACCAGTTCGGGTCGTTTTTCGTTCCATAGCCTCTCAAAGGCATCCTGGCTCATCACTGACTGGCTTGCTCCCGTGTTCACTTCCATGAAGACTGGAACGCCGTTTATCTCGACTTCCACCTTCACTGGAGGACAATCGGTTGTGCAGGTATGCACTCCATACACTTCTTGGGGCTGAGCTGCCTCTCTGGCCAAATCATCATACTCCTTGCTGGATTCAAAGTCATCTACCGACTCCTCTGCTAGACAGTGAGTCGTATTTCTTTTATACATATGCTGGAGCTGGTCCTTCGTGTTACAGGCTTTGCATATGTACTCAGAAAACCGATACTGGTGAGCCCTAATATTTCCTCCGCAACGCCAGCGTGGTGCTACTCTATTAGTACCCCTCGGCAGACTCTGAGGTCTGTGCTCTCTGCCCTGGGCAGAGCCATGTTCTACAGTCTTGCCTGTGAAAGGCACCATTCTGTGTACATTACTTGCCGGGTTTGAGTCCACAGGATGAATAATTTGCTTGGTGCTGCAGGTCGAGGTCATGGAACGCCTGACTGATGCTGATGGCCTTCTGCAGGTTGACTGTGGCATATAATAGCTTGAGAAGGATGCCCACGTGGTCAATTCCTATAACGAAGATGTCTCGCAATGCTTCGTTTAGGTGCGTGCCAAAATCACATGGTGCCGCAAGTCTCCTGAGGTCGGTAGCATATTTTGCAATCTCCTGGCCCTCAGGTCTGCGGTGAATGTAGAATCTGGAGTGGAACTAAACTACAGAACCAGTAGGAAGCTGTTTAACCTACGCCGCTTCCAGGCCAGGTCCAAGATCACCCCAGCCTCTGTACGAGCTGCAGTACGTGGACGACGCATGCGTCTGCACACATTCTGAGGCTGAACTCCAGGATATAGCCGATGTATTCACCGAGGCATATGAAAGCATAGGCCTTACGCTTAACATCCGTAAGACAAAGGTCTTCCACCAGCCTGTCGTCACCGCACAGCACTGCCTCCCAGTCATCAAGATTCACGGTGCGGCCCTTGACAACGTGGACCACTTCCCATACCGTGGGAGCCTTTTATCAACAAAGACAGACATTGTTGCGGAGGTTCAACGCCTGAGGAAAAGAATGTTCGAATACCAGGCCCTCAAATCTACCACCAAACTCATGGTCTACAGGGCTGTAGTAATACCCGCCCTCCTGTATAGATCAGAGGCATGGACGATGTACAGAAGACACCTCAAGTCACTGGAGACATCACCAACGATGTCTCCGCAAGATCCTGCAAATCCCCTGGGAGGACAGGCGCACCAACTTCCGTGTCCTCGCCCAGGCTAACATCCCCAGCATTGAAGTACTGACCACACTTGTTCAGCTTCGCTGGGCAGGCCACATAGTTCGCATACCAGACATGAGGCTCCCTAACCAATTGCTCTATGCGGAGCTCCTTCACGGCAAACGAGTCAAAGGTGGGCAGCGGAAATGTTACAAGGACACCCTCAAAGCCGCCTTGGTAAAGTGCAACATCACCATTGCCACCTGGGAGTCCCTGGCCAAAGACTGCCCTAGGTGGAGAAAGTGCATCCAGGAGGGCGTTGCGCCCTTCGAATCTCAATGCCGTGTGCATGAAGAGGTCAGGTGCAGGCAGCGGAAGGAAGCATGCGGCAAATCAGTCCCACCCTCCCCTTTCCCTGACGAATGTCTGTCCCGCCTGTGACAGGGTCTGTGGCTCTTGCATTGGACTGTTCAGTCACCAAAGGACTCGCTTTGGGAGTGGAAGCAAGTCTTCCTCGATTCCGAGGGACTGCCTATGATGATAATGACCATGTCCTGCTCTGAGAAATGTGAAAAGGTCACATAATGAGCAGTAGATCTTTAAATATTGATGTGTGCAGATTTTTCACACTGCTGCCAGAACAAGGAGACACAGCATGATAAAATGATGCCATACTGAAGGTGTCAACATCATATAACTTTTGCCTTTGGCAGAAGAAAGATCAGAGCAATAAAATACAAAAGAGGAAGAATTTCTTATAGTTATACCTGATGCATGCATTAATTATTAAAACTGTCAATCCTTATTTTAGTAATTGGTGAAATAATGCAATTTTCTGACAGTTTTACTTTCATCTATTGCTCATGTCACAGAGTAGTACCTAGCTCTTGGTTTCATGAAGGGCTCAATCACGTCTGCACGATCACCAAAACAGTGATGCAGGTTCAGTAACTCTTTTATTGTTCAATTTGAGAATTTCCCATTGTTTTAATTGGGAATTAGAGTGTATTTGCCTGGATCACGCCCAATAGGTGTGTTTACAAACATAGAACTACTCTTACGTCCGCAATTTTAAATGTTCAAACATGTATAAGTTTGTAAGAAAGCATGAAACTTGAGGAAGTCATTAAAGCCTGTCAAAGTCCTTCAACAACGACACACAGTTTTCAGAGCCATGAACTCCTGAACGTGTTTAAGCTCCCAAGGGAGCCAAGTAATGCAGTTAAAAATTCCAAGAAAAAAATTCTGAACTTTCTCTCCAATGTCTTTTTGCAATCAAATCAAATTCCAAGAGATCAGTAAACATGTGTCATTCAATGCGGACATGATTGATTAACAGCAGGACTGAAAGCCAAAGATTTATTGATCATCTACACATCTATATTTGTACAGATAATCTTTACCTTTTCTGTAAGCAGATTGCTTTCCAGTTTCTTGATTGGATGTATCATTGTTTCTAGTGAAATGTATTCTGCTGAAATGTAAGTGGAACCGTTTATGCAGTATAAAGTGTTGCTACTGTTTATGATTGTAAGATCTTTCACAAATAATATGAGTGAATGGTGGGTGTGGGGGGGTGGGGGGGAAGAGTCTGTCTATTTCTTTTGCATTCAAGATAGATAACCACTTTGTGCTTTGCCTTCTTGACAAAAATTCAATGTGAGCAGTCCGATCATATATTAATCAAAAATCATAAGGCAGAGGCATTTTTTTGCATCGAGAGCCTACAGGATCAATCAATGGTGAAAGAAAGTAATGCAGTTTGACCTGTAATCACATAAATGTTTGTAGCAATTTTATGATTTCTGACTGCAATAGGCTTGAGACATATCAAAACCCTTTGAGCATCAGTCATTTCTCTAGGTGCTGTATTGTGAAAATCACATTAATGCTTGGGATTACAAAAGTGATAATTGCCAGGATTAGATCCTAACGCTAAATTTTGAATAAAACTTTATAGACTCAATGCTTCGGATATAAATTAACTGATGACTTTTCAAGGAAGTAAATACTAGTAGCGTTTCAAAATTGAGGTATGATTATATCTTTCTACCTATCATTTCTGTAACCTTGCAAATTAGAAAATAATGGCCCTGAATTTGCGGTCGGAGGCTTCCCGTGGGGAAAGGCCTCTGATCCGCAAATAAAATGTCCACGTACCTGGTGGTCTGGGCTGTACGGAGATTCGCGGTCCTGGAACTGTTTGGGTACGCGCGGGTAGAGGTCCACGTATCTCGGGCGCAGGAGGTTTGCAAGGCCCCCCCATGGATCACGTGGGCCAGCCCAACGAATGAAAGGAGGGAATTCCCAGTAATACTTATGAGGATTCTGTATGTACGCAAACCCCTAAGTATGAATGGGATTACCCCCAAAAATACATCTAGACATTCAATAAATTTTTAAAAAGTCACATATTTAAAATTAATTAAAGTGGCATTTAATTAAATATTTGAAACAAAAATTTAATTTTTTGAAAAATAAATTTACATGTTTTATCGGAACTAAAACTAAACACCTTATTTCACAGGTTTTTAAATGTTTAATTATTGATAACATTTTATTTCTCTGATTTTTAAAACTCTTACACAGAATTCTTATGAAAGAATTTCACAGGTATTTGCTGGGCAGAAGTTGGGTAAATAGCCCAACTCTCCGTCTGCCGATGCCCTTTTCCCAGGGATGCATTGGATCTGTCAAGAGAATTCTTGACAGATCACAACTTCCAGGTTTTAGCACATGCCGAAAGGTCCTGCACAGGCCACTCACCGGCTGTTACATTGCAAATACCACATGTGCCGAAATTTAAAATTCATTGGTGATCATTTTCCAACATTCTATTGACTCTGGATCAGTTCCTATGGACTGGAGGATAGCTAATGTAACACCACTTTTTAAAAAAGGAGGGAGAGAGTAAACAGGGAATTATAAACTGGTTAGCCTGACATTGGTGGTGGGGAATATGTTGGAATCAATTGTTAAAGATGAAATAGGAGCGCATTTAGAAAGCAGTGACAGGATCAGTCCGAGTCAGCATGGATTTAATGAAAGGGAAATCATGCTTGACAAATCTTCTAGAATTTTTTGAGGATGTAACTAGTAGAGTGGACAAGGGAGAACCAGTGGATGTGGTATATTTGGACTTTCAAAAGGCTTTTGACAAGGTCCCACACAAGAGATTAGTGTACAAAATTAAAGCAGATGGTATTGGTTGTAATGTGTTCACGTAGATAGAGAACGGGTTGGCAGACAGGAAGCAGAGAGTCGGAATAAACGGGTCCCTGTCAGAATGTCAGGCAGTGACCAATGGGGTGCTGCAGGGTTCACTGCTGGGACCCCAGCTATTTATAATATACAATATACAATGATTTAGATGAAGGAATTGAATGTAATATCTCCAAGTTTGCAGATGACACTAAGCTGGGTGGCGGTGTGAGCTGTGAGGAGGATGCTAAGAGGCTGCAGGGTGGCTTGGACAGGTTAGGTGAGTGGGCATATCCATGGCAGATGCAGTATAATGTGGATAAATGTGAGGTTATCCACTTTGGGGGCAAAAACAGGAAGACAGAATATTATCTGAATGGTGACAGATTAGGAAAAGGGGAGGTGCAACAGGACCTAGGTGTCATGCTACATCAGTCATTGAAGTTTGGCATGCAGGTACAGAAGGCGGTGAAGAAGGCAAATGGCATGTTGGCCTTCATATCTAGGGGATTTGAGTATAGGAGCAGGGAGGTCACACTGCGGTTATACAGAGACTTGGTGAGGCCACACCTGGAATATTGTGTTCAGTTTTGGTCTCCTAATCTGAGGAACGACGTTCTTGCTATTGAGGGAGTATAGCGAAGGTTCATCAGACTGATTCCCGGGATGGCAGGACTGACATATGAGGAGAGACTGGATTAACTGGGCTTATATCCACCAGAGTTTAGAAGAATGAGAGGGGCTCTCATAGAAACATATAAATTTATGACGGGATTGGACAGGTTAGAGGCAGGAAGAATGTTCCCGTTGCTGGAGAATTCCAGAACCAGGGGTCACAGTCTAAGAATAAGGGGTAAGCCGTATAGGACCGAGGAGAAACTTCTTCACTCAGAGTGTGGTTAACCTGTGGAATTCTCTTCCGCAGAAAGTTGTTGAGGCCAGTTCGTTAGATATATTCAAGAGGGAGTTAGATATGGCCCTTACGGCCAACGGGATCAAGGGGTATGGAGAGAAAGCAGGAAAGGGGTACTGAGGTTGAATGATCAGTCATGATCTTATTGAATGGCGGTGCAGGCTCGAGGGGCCGAATGGCCTGCTCCTGCACCTAATTTCTATGTTTCTAAAGGGACCGTGCATTAAAAGAAACCAGCCATGCAGAACAAAGCGCAGCTCACAGGGAACATTGATTGGAACATCCTCCTCTCAGTCAAATTGCCTTATAAAACAATAGTAATTTGTGCCATTTGCTTTTTACTCCCCAAACCCTTTTACTTACCTGACAATTTTAGTGTTTGCTCTTCATAACCTGTGAAAGAAATGTATTTGTGCTCATGCATAGGTTCTGCTGGATTTACTTTAATTGTGTTGTTCCACTGTACATAGTTTGTAGCGAGTGGAAGGTTTACTGAGCATATCCACTTTTAAAAATTACAGGCTGGAGTATAAATAAGAAATAAACAAGGTGGTCTAGAATTTCCTGAAAACTTGCACCAAAACATAGAAACATAGAAAATAGGTGCAGGAGTAGGCCATTCGGCCCTTCGAGCCTGCACCGTCATTCAATGAGTTCATGGCTGAACATGCAACTTCAGCACCCCATTCCTGCTTTCTCGCCATACCCCTTGATCTCCCGAGTAGTAAGGACTTCATCTAACTCCTTTTTGAATATATTTAGTGAATTGGCCTCAGCAACTTTCTGTGGTAGAGAATTCCACAGGTTCACCACTCTCTGGGTGAAGAAGTTTCTCCTCATCTTGGTCCTAAATGGCTTACCCCTTATCCTTAGACTGTGACCCCTGGTTCTGGACTTCCCCAACATTGGGAACATTCTTCCTGTATCTAACCTGTTTAAACCCGTCAGAATTTTAAACGTTTCTATGAGATCCCCTCTCATTCTTCTGAACTCCAGTGAATACAAGCCCAGTTGAGCCAGTCTTTCTTGATATGTCAGTCCCGCCATCCCGGGAATCAGTCTGGTGAACCTTCGCTGCATTCCCTCAACAGCAAGAATGTCCTTCCTCAAGTTAGGAGACCAAAACTGTACACAATACTCACCAAGGCCCTGTACAACTGTAGCAACACCTCCCTGCCCCTGTACTCAAATCCCCTTGCTATGAAGGCCAACATGCCATTTGCTTTCTTAACCGCCTGCTGTATCTGCATGCCAACCTTCAATGACTGATGCACCATGACACCCAGGTCTCGTTGCACCTCCCCTTTTCCTAATCTGTCATCATTCAGATAATGGTCTGTCTCTCTTTTTACCACCAAAGTGGATAACCTCACATTTATCCACATTATACTTCATCTGCCATGCATTTGCCCACTCACCTAACCTATCCAAGTCACTCTGCAGCCTCATAGCATCCTCCTCGCAGCTCACACTGCCTCCCAACTTAGTGTCATCTGCAAATTTGGAGATATTACATTTAATCCACTCGTCTAAATCATTAATGTACAATGTAAACAGCTGGGACCCCAGCACAGAACCTTGCGGTACCCCACTAGTCAATGCCGCCATTCTGAAAAGTATCCATTTACTCCTACTCTTTGCTTCCTGTCTGACAACCAGTTCTCAATCCACGTCAGCACACTACCCCCAATCCCATGTGCTTTAACTTTGCACATTAATCTCTTGTGTGGGACCTTGTCGAAAGCCTTCTGAAAGTTCAAATACACCACATCAACTGGTTCTCCCTTGTCCACTCTACTGGAAACATCCTCAAAAAATTCCAGAAGATTTGTCAGGCATGATTTTCCCTTTCACAAATCCATGCTGACTTGGACCTATCATGGCAATGGCATAAGTACGGCATAATGCCGATATTTGGCACAAAAGATCAAGCAAAGTTGGGCATGTGTGACTTGTATCCTTTTCTATACTAAGTCCAGATTTCCTTGAGTGTTTACACCGGTTCTGCGTCACCCAAAAAGTTGCGCCCCATGCAAAAGTGCAGCCGATACAAATTTCCTGAACTTACTCCGGTTCTGAACTAGCTGTAAATATATGCTTAAAATTTTGGGTGTGGTAGGTGTTGTATGGCAGTTTTGTAAAACATAATTTCTGCATCTTTGAACTAATCTTTATGGAATCAGAATAATTTGCATTAAACATTGAAAAACATTCTTAACCATTTAATGCCTGATGTGCAAATAGTTTGATGGCTTCAAACTTTCATTTTTCGTACATAAAGAGGAACATGACATAAGTTCGGCACTTTCCTTGGTCATCGACTGTTTATGCTGATTTCTACTTGTTTTACACTAGTTTTTATGTTCTGGCGCTCGCTAATGAGAAACGTAGGAAATTTCGGAGTAACCCACCAATGGGAAAATTGGCGTAAGTCTTTGTGTAACTGATTATACTGTTTCAGGAAATTCCGGGATGGTTTGTTGTGACTAATCCTCATCAACATATCCCCATAAATATGTACATTGTTGTGCACACCTTAGTCCCTTCAGTCCTTCTTCTTTCTATATGCTATGCATATCCAAAGAACTTGGTCAGATTCTGGTTCCAAAAAGATAACAAAGTCAAGGCAATGTAGGTAGCCTTCTCCTGATGAACATTGTTCAGTTTTCAAGCAATTACTGTAAAAAATAAAGTGTTAGTTTCATACATTGCTGTTACATTATGAGGGATGAATTTTAAGATCAAAGCCTAGAAATTACTGTTGATATTAGCAGCTGAACACTTAACATGCTCGTAGGACAGTCCTTCATCCGCTACTCTTAACGAAGATAGAAAATGCTGTAAACACTCAGCAGGTCAGGCAGCATCCGTGTTCTCTAACAAAGATGTTATCGGGATCATGTCTGATAAAATACTGGACCCAGGAATATCCTACTAATATCGTCGTAATTTTAGCCTCAATGAGAGACAAGTATATTAATTTTGTTAATGGATTACCATACAGACATGATTCAACATTATAATTTTCACTCCAGTTTATGTAGGATACTTTCTCTCTTAGAAAGTAGTTTATATAAATAAATTCTACTGAAGAACTGCTGGGAAAATTGTATATATAAAGTATGTATATATCTTGTTTATTTAATGGTCTTGTGAAACCTACCCTAAATTCAAAATTCATACTACAACAATTGAGGTTTCTGTTGGTACTTTAATTTTTTTTAAAACACTTAGGCACTAACAAGATTAATCCAGACACTTAAAAAAAAATGCACTGCTCACAAATGCATAGAGAGTAAAAACCAGACTGACTCTTTATAATACTCCATTTCCTTTTTCATTGAGAAAGCTGTGATTATAAGTTTTTTTGTAGTCAAAAAAAAAAGTTGGGCACTCCCACAAGGCTAAGCATCATGTAAATGCAAGTGGTTTCAAGTAAGGGAATGGTGCACATGTTTGACAAGTATTTTATAGAGGAAGGTGAAAGGATATGGCAGAGCCATCACTGGATATAAATATTCAAATGAAACAAATAAAAATCTTAATGAGATTAAAAAGAAGTGACCAGGCCCAAATGGTATGTGTTCCAGAACACTGAAGAAGGTTGGGCGGAGATCGTAGAGAACCATCAATAATTTTCCAAAATCTTTTGGAAATGGAAATTGTGCTGCAGGATTAAAGGATAGCAACCATTAAATCCATGTTCAAGGAGGGAGAAGAGATCGGGCAGAAAATTACAGCTCAATTAGCCTTTGGTTAGGAATAATCTTCTCATTCATATCGAGATTAAATTAGTGAATATTTCAAAAGACATTTGCTAATTAGCCTGTATGGATTGGTAAATGGCATGGCATGCTTGGAAACCACAAAGTGTATAGATAAAGTTAATACAAACTATATATATATTTATATATTGATTTTCATTTGGTGTTTGATAAGGTGCCACATCAGAGACTTGTATAAAAAATTGAGGCACAAGGTATCAAAGGGAATGTAACAATAGAGAGATGGCTGGGGCAGAATGCAACGAGCAGGGATACATGGATATTTTTGTATTGGCAGAATATAGATAGTGACATAGAGATCTGTTTTGGGACCTTTTTTGTTTTACATGTATGGAAATGATTTGTTCATAGACACAAAAGGAAGTTAAGGGGTAATGCAATCGATTTTTGAAATATAAGGTAAATGTGAAAGATTACTTAAACTGGTTGGTGAATTGGTAATAATGGGGCACAGACTAGGATTAGCACTTAAAGAATGAAGGTGGAAGTGAGAAGAATTGTTTTCACATAATTAGAACATAGAGTGCTAAACTCTAAGTGGCTATTGAGACAGACACAATGACATCACTTAAAAGGAAAAATATAAAAAGAAATGAGGCAAGAAGGAATTGATATAAGTACAGATAGCTCCAGTTTAAGAGCTGGAAATGGCACAGGCATGATGGGTTGAATGGCCTCCTTCCATGTTGTAATTTGTATGATTCTACATATATTGTCAAAAAGCTACTTTTAGTTAAGGCGCCATTTATTTTCAATACCACAGATTGCCCATTTATCTATTGACTCTCATGTTTAAAACAGTATTTATCTTTCTCGAATACTTAATGGTCATACTCTGTTTTCATTGTGGTCTGCAGTTTAATGAGTGAATAAATTGTGCTCATTAGGAAATGTAAGCCAGCTGCCTGAAATACCATTGGACTCACTTCACTGATTGGAGCAGCGTTACTGGCTGATGAACGACAGTAGTTCAAAAGAATGTGTACCAAGGCTCGCTGCCTTTAAAATACATTTTTAATGATTTTATACCATCTGGGTTTCTATGCAAGAGCCTTGAACTCTTATTAGTTAAACAAATGTAGTTTTCTTTCAATCCTGTTAACCTTTTTTTCTGATTTGGGAGACCCATTTTATCTCGATGATGAGATAGTTTATTAGTGTAGGCAGAGGATTGAAACTAAAGTGTCTTACTTCACCTTTACTCAATTATTGAGCTTATTTCAGCAATACCCAGCAAAACAAGTTCCAATATTACTGTTCCTTTCAGTTGTACAACACTAATACAAATCAGATTTTTATTGCAGTGCACACATCACCTCTTCAAAAGATTTTATTAAAATAAACAATAATCTTGCTGCAGTAACTAAAAACCTGTATTATAAAACAGGAATAGCAAAAGTGATGATTATATAATTTAACTTTTCTCTTCCAGATAATGATCAACACACTCTCAGTTATTCTATATGGAGGAAGAAAGCAATTAAAGACATTAGTGTATAATCCAAATTCAATTTGTTGTCATAGAGAAAAAATAACTAGTGAAAAGGTAGCTAGCATGTATATCTGTAGCTTTCTCAATAAAATGGTATACCATTTTAAGCATTGTAATGGAATCCTTAAAAAAATATAGGGGTGGGAATTTGGTACCGCCTGTTGAACGGCTGTCTTGCTCTTTTCGCTTCATTGCTTTAACTGTCGAATTACGCAAGCACTCAGTTCTATAAAGGCAGGATCGGGTCTTTTATTTAGACATTCATACTGAACAAATTCTCTGCTTGCAAAGGCAGCTCTCCAAGCAGTGACACACCTTTCGAGATTCCAGTGTCTTTTTTTTTGTTCGTTCATTCTTGTCAGATCAACTCCAGCGCCAAAGATCACTTTGCGCTATTTACACTTGATCTTAGCCAAAAGGCCGAGAGGGGAAGCTACACCGTTCCTGGAAACACTGCAATACCAGGTCGGTGCGTGGAGTGGACGGAGCAAGCCCCTGTTCCATCTCCCTGTTCCAAAAAACAATTTAATATTTGGTCCCCAGATAGGGGATATTAAACTGATAAGAACAGGTTTTTTAAAATGTTTTAATTATTTATTTATTTGTTTTTATTTTTATTTTTTTTATTTATTTTTTTTTAATTTTATTTTTCGTAGCCAATCTTTCCAATTCTTTGTCAGATCACAAACGCCAGAGGTCACCTTGCACACATCAAGGATCACCCTGCGCTAATGCTCTTAGCCAAAAGGCCTAGAGCCCAAGCACCGTTCCTGGAAGTACTGCAATACCAGGTTCGTGCCATGGAGGTGGATGGGTCAGCAACCCCACACACCTCCGTGGAGGTGGATGGGTCAAGCCACCCCACCCACCTCCTATTTCCAAAAAGCATAGGAGAACCACCTTCCTGATCCAGGGAGAACCACGTTGGGGTCATGGTTACTCCCCTGTCAGGTCAGTTACGCATGATCTTAGCCAAAAGGCCGAGAAGCAAATTCGAGATTCCAGTGTCACTGGTGTCCATGTGTGTGTGTGTGACAAAAGCCAGTTCCATCCCTTTATACCTTAAAAGCCTTTGAACTCTTGCTTCGTTGCATTTAGACAATCATGGCTAACTGCTTTCTGAATTACTTTACACAAAACAGATTATTTAACATACAGATGTCATCAAATAGTAACAAGGTACTCAAATACAGACAATGTCATGAATTACTATTATAGTAACAAGGTACACTCAAATACTTAACATCGTTTAACATACAGATGATGCCATCAAATAGTAACAAGGTACTCAAATACTTAACATACAGACAATGACCAGCTACTCATTTCAATGGCTAAAAGGCACCATATCGTCCAGCAGCCTGTTTTAATCCAATCTTGAATCTTCCAACTTTTAACCCTTTCGATCTCCAGACCGCGCTGAAGCAAAGAGTTCAGAAATGCAGACTTGCACTCCCACACCGCCATTATTGAAGTGCTAATAGCGACCGCGCGGTAAATTTTGCACAGGGAATGGTTTGTGTCTGCAGCCGCAAAATTCATCAGCTGGGCCCTGAGTGGAGCGCTAAGGGAGGCGTTCCACACCTCTTTTAGGGTGCTTGGCTGGTGAGCAACTGAAAATCCCGGCTAAAGAGCCGGCCTCAGAGCGCCTTAAGAGAGGCTTCCCTGGGGAAGAAAACCATCAAAAACATTCCTAATACCGTACTGATGCCACATAAAATCGCAAAAATAAAAAACAATCACACTTACTTCAGGTCTACACTCCTTCCCTCACTGCTGCCGGTACAGCTCAGACCGCCCACTCTCCCAGGCAGTCCCATTATGGCGCGCTACAAGGTGCTACAGGTCCAACAGAAAACAAATTTCAAAACAGTGTCGTGACCAGGACATTGAACACCGGCTCGCCTCTCCTGGGCGGTACTGCTCCGCGCCCCCGCAAAACCGGCACTGAATATCCCGGGGCGAGGGAGTGGCGGAGGGGAGCGCTGTAAACTGGACGCCTGCCCGGAAATTTATTTCCACCGCCATCACCGCCCCTCCGGGGCATGAACAGAAGCAGCAACAGACTGAATTTCCATCCCATAGTATTTGTAGATCCTGTGTTGTGTTGTGTTGTGATTTCCATGAATTTCCTGTTTTGTAATTGTCTATTTTATTTGTTAGTCTTTATTTACAACACGTACAATAGCTTATCCAACCAAATTTAAATAGCATCTTCTTGTCTCATCAGCATCAAGAACAACTAAGGCAAAACTTGGAAATCTGCTTTATTGGACAGGTAGCTAGTTAGGAATGAAATCAGGAAGCATTTCTTGTACACAAAGAGTAAGCTCCCCAAAATATGGATGTTGAGTCAATTGAAATTTTCAAGACTGAGATTGATAGACTTTTGTTAGGTGAGGGTATCCGACGATATTGAGAAAAGGTCGGTAAATGGAGCTGCGATACAGATCAGCCAAGATCTAATAAAATGGCGGAACACGCTTGAGGGGTTAAATGTCCTACAACTGTTCCTATGTTTGCAAAAACAAATAGGTAAGTAGCATAAGCCACACCATGATGAGAATAGGGGAGTTACTCAAACCATTCTACTGCCAAGGGAGGAACAATATAAGGAGTATAATATTCAAGCAATGCGTTGTCTCCAAAGAGGAAATGGAGAATAGAGTTCAGGTAGTGCACCTGCACATCGACTGAAAAAGCCTATTTGTTGAAGAAGGTAGCTTCCTAAAGCCTGGAGGCAAACTCAAAATATAGTTGAAAAATCTAAAAACTTAAGATGAATTTGGATCCTTTAGCTAACTGTATCTGAGATAAGTTAATTCCGCAAAGACCATTAGCTGAACCAAGGATCTTCCTGGTTTAAATGGTTTGTTCCAATACTGGGCAGTGCATTTAACAACTGTGTGTTTGTATGAATGAAAACAGAATACAGATCGTTACTGCTGCTGGAGAAGACCATTGACATACTGTATTGCCCCAAGATTGATGTGGTGATTGATCACCAGTGTAGCTAAATGGTGACAACCGTGTTCTGTGAAGCTACTCTTATAACCTGTGACCTATTAGCAGAAAAATCATAATTTATATTAAACCTGCTGCTTTAGAGTTCCTCTCTTCAACTGCATATGCTTTATTCAGTTTAGCATTTTTCATCGTTTGCTGTTAATTCACCATGAAATAGAATATATTGAGAAGCTTTTATTTTCTTGTTCTTTTGATAGATTGCCTGTCTTTATACTGGTTCAGATTTTGTATTTCTCTTTGTTTTGTTTCTGCTTCTTTGATACTTTCTTTTTATTTTTATTGTATATTACTGTTTTCACCTGTTCCTCCATTTCTTTTTCTATCCCATTTCTGTCCCATTCATCATGTAGTTAAATCAAGTCCTCTGCAATTATAATCCAATTTGCTATAAGAATTATGTGATGTTAGTGTGCAGTGAGCTGTAGAACCTTGAGTATGACCAGCGCATATGTGATTAGTAGAGCAAGTGATTTGTTTTTACTTGGATCTGCTTGGAAAACAGCAGTTCTATGTTTCTCAGCATCTACAGAAATTGTGATACTCGAGCAGCAAATCATGCTACACACAAAGTGCAGAAATTCACAGGATGTTGTTTTGTGACAAATCACTTGCCCTTTTTATTGGTAAGGCTCCAGCCAATTTCCTGCAGGAGGTGAACCAGCAAGAAAGATGAAGGCTTCAAAGGAATATATACTGACAGTTTGAGATAGGTTCGCTTGTGTCTGAGATTATAATACATCAGGGGCCTTGTACGCAACACTAGTTACATTTTAAAAAAGGAGAAAGCAGGCTAATATTCAATATTTTGACTTGATGACAAGATTCCCAACACCTTATTGTGCACAAGAAAGGATCAACTGCTTTACATTACAATTTAAAACTCTACAGGCCTGAAATTGATCAAAGGCAAGTTCCGCCCATTTACTGTCAAAGACCGCTAAGATCCTGGCGTTACTTTGGACGGAAGTTTGGTGGGGAAAAAAAGGGAAAAAACGCTGGCGGAAAGAATGGGTGTTACACGGCGATTCTGGACGGTAGCTGGGATTCTAGGCGGCAAACGTAATCCTGGAGAAAGTTACGCTGAGGCTGGAGTCGGGCCCAGGGAGGGGGGAATGCAAAAAAAAATGTTCAAAAAATAAAAAACATAACATCACAAAACCTTCAGAGGACCCTTTCAAACAAAATCGCCGCAAAAGAAGTAAAGAACAAAATCTCACTTACCTTTTCTTGTAGATCTTCATATCTACCATCCAGGTAAGACCTGCTTCCAAGCAGCGGTCTTTTCTCCTGCAGGAGCGTAGGACCTCGCGGGCGGGAGCGGGCAGGAGGACTTTTTTCGGCGACAAATGCCAGCGGCGCTCCCCAGTGGTCCTTCCAAACCGCTTCGGTGGAGGCCTCGCCAATCTCGCACGGAGGGGAGAGTGCCGAAAATATGGAGATACTGCCGAGAAAACTCGGCAGCAGCCGGCAGTGGGGTCATCAATTTCTGGCCCTACACTTTTTACAATCAATATTTTAATGCCTTTCTTTCAGAGTGAATTCAGGGGAGAAGAGGAGGGATGAGGATTATATGGTCAACTTTTTTTTTAGAAAGTAACTACGTCAGGGAGTCATGAGAAGCACAGTAGTATCATAGGGCCAAACTTTGGCCATGACTTGCATCAATTTTTTTGGAGTAAGTTGAAAAATGCCATTTTCCCCCAAATATTTGCTCCAGAGTAAATCAGTTAGGTACGATTTTTTTTAGGTCAGTTTTTTTTTCAAAATGCAGCGTTCCCAGACACTTGCGCCAGCTTTGGCCATTTATGCCACTTTGGCCAGCAAAAACGTACTCCAAATCGACTTAGGTCAGCGTATGTGACCAGCTCTGAAAAACCTTGCGGGCAGTGAAGAAAAAGCAGCGCACATTCGGCAGACATTAGGGCAGGGATAGGGGAGGGAAGGGAACTGGAGAGGACCTCAACAACCAAACACCAAACATTGCAAGGAAAAGCTCAAACAATTAAAATACTAATAAAAATGAAGTCAATCCTACTGGGAGTGGGGGGCTGCTAGGCAGAGCGACTGGAGAAATGTGAGCTGATGGCCGCGATGTCACCGGAGGGGGGGAGGGGGTAGCCAGAGAGAGAGAGAGAGAGAGAGATGCTGGTATATAAATCACTCTTTCTTCCCCACCCCCCACGCCCAAAGCACTCTTTCTCTTTCCCCCCCCAAAAACACTCTTTCTCCCCTCCTGCCCCCAAAACACTTTTTCTCTCCCCCCCCCCCCCCGCCATTCATCAAAAACACTCTCTTCCCCCCCCCCCAAAAAATACTCTTTCTCTCCCCCTCCATTCCCCAAAATTCTCCTCCTCCACCCCCCCCCCCAATACAATCTTTCTCTCCCCCCCCCCACCGCCCCCAATTAAAACTCTCAAGCACAACCAATAAATAAAAAATAAAACCGAAGTCCTACCTTGCCCGGGAACTCAGCGGGCCGGCCAGTGCGGGAAGCCACTCGGCCGGGGATAGGGTGCGGCGAGATCGGGGTGTACCTTCGGTCGGGGATAGGGGCTGCGAGCATCGGGTCCTGCTCACAGCCCACAGGACGCGCTGGGAGGGCAGGAGCATGTGCGCAGACTTCACTGAGCATGCGCGCAGGTGCTGGCAGTGCTTTCTGCGCTGGCCTGTTGCTCAGCCCCCCACTTCAGAATACATGCCACGCCAGGTCTCCAGGGACTCGGAAGAGCGGCCAGGATGGGGCCCCTTTTTTCCGGCGCTGTTTCCAGTGCGAAAAGTGGTTGGGCAAAGTTGGGCCCATAAAATCCAGTGCACAAAAAGCATCTTAACACAGGTTTTCTTAATCTGCGCATCCGGGCTTTACTGCTGAGTCAGCTGCAATTAATGTTGCAGGTACATCTTCTATATTCGCATCTTATATACACTTGTTATTCTGTCTCCCATTCGAGCTGGACTCCCAGTATAACCCCATGTTTGCTCTTTCAAGTCCAAAAAATGCAGACTTGAGCCTGTCTGGTGCATAACTGGCTTAGCAATCTGTCACCAAACCTGGCTGAACCATATCAAACCTGCCTGCTCTGCAAAATTTGTAATCTACTCTAGGAGTCATGCTGGGGAACAAAGAAAAACCCTGGTTTCTTTTCTGCACTGCAACTGTCTCCATTAGATCCCTCCCCTGCTTTGTCCACTCTGTGATCAATTAGCGCAAAGAGCTCATGAACTTATTTGCCTACAAAATAGAGACCATGGCCTGGAGTTTCCATTCGATTGCAGTGTTTTTTTTCAGTGCAATTAGCCTGAAATCAGTATAACCAGCGCAAATGATTGTGGAATTTTAAGCGCATATTGAGATCAGTGCAACTCGACTTTCCGTAATCTTTTGTGCCAGTTTGAAAAACATGGCGCTAGAAGCAGGCCACCCCCACAAAAGTGGCTATGGCCCTAGAGTTACCATTGGGAGTTTCCACTAAGTGAGCTCATTTGCAGGCCTTCAAGGAGGCTCCAAAAATGAAGCTGGATCTTTTGGGGTCAAGGACACTAATAGGTATGATTTAAAAGGTTTTGATTGTAATTTTTTTTTAATTCTCTAAGGAACTGACTACGGTACCCCAATATAACTAGAAAATAGTTTTGTAGATTTTTTGTAAAGTCATTTTCAGTCATTTCAAATCTGGTTATTCACACGTGGTTGATTGACACTGTGATTAAAAATGCTTTTTTTTGTGATAAACCCATTTTCAGCTGTGTTAATTGAACTTTACCAAATTATCACTCTTAACGATATTAAGAAATATTGTTTGAAGCAAATTTTGCGAAAAAAGTTGTAAAACGCTGCCCGATTGCGCTGGTTCATGGCAGATTTTACTTTTGGTGATATACAAATGAGTTTGAGCAGAAACTTAGAGGGGGTGGGGACTGGGGAGGGAGAAACATTTCTCAAAACAGGCACAATTGACGACGGAATCGCAACAGAACCCAAAGCGGAAACTTTACCCCCATGTGTTCAACTGTTTCTTCTGCTTAATCATCAAGCCATTTCCTTACCCTAACTTTGAACCTGTTTCCCTCTAGTTTCTCTTTTATCTCCCCTTGTGTCCTTTCCAAGCTCGTCTTATACACGAGACCCTGTCCATGCTTCCTTATCTCCATTTCCATTTAGCTGACCACCCAATTTCCTTTACTGGCCTCCATGCTAGCTGACATTGTAAATTTCCTAATGTACTGTCCTGCTCCTTTTCAAAACTGTCATAATCAGCCCTCTTCAAAAAAGTCCTCTATCCCACTCTCCTTGCAAAGTACTGCCTCACCTCCAATCTCCTTTTCTTCTCAAGTCCCTGAACGTGTTGTCACCTGTCAAATCTCTGTCCATCTTCCCATAATGCCCTGTTTGAATCTCTCGAATCAGCTTTCTGCCCCTCTCACAACACCAAAAATACCCAAACCAAAGTCACATATGACTTTCTCTGTGCTAAGTTGTCCCTCTATATCTTCTCTTTAGCCTTTGACATGGTTGCTCACACCATCCTCCTACAATGTCTCCCTTCCACTTGTCCAGTTTGGTGGGATTGCCCTCATTTGGTTCCCTTTTAACCACCCAATTGTAGCTGAATCACCTTGCCCCCCCCCCCCCACCCCCACCTTGTGCTTATAAGCTGTTCTTTGGTTACAATGGGCCCGATTTTGGCCATGACTTGCATCAATTCTTTTGGAGTAAGTTGTTTTTTCTGGCGTAAGTTTAAAAAATGCCATTTTCCCCCCAAAATTTGCTCCAGAGTAAGTCAGTTAGGTACGATTTTTTTTAGTTTTTTTTTTCAAATGGGGTCGTTCCAGTTTTGGCCATTTATGCCACTTTGGCCAGATTAAAACTTACTCCAAATCGATTTAGGTCAGCGTATGTGGCCAGCTCTGAAAAATCTTGCGGGCAGTTAAGAATTCGGCGCATTTAGTACATTTAAAGTACCAACACTTACAAAGCAATAAAGAAAGCACAAAAATAAGCATTCAATAACAAATAAAAATACAAGGAAGCTGAGAGGACCTGCACCAAGACTTACAAAGCACTAAACAAAGGTCAAAAATTAACAAATAAAAAATAGAAGTCCTACCTTTTACGCCAGAATCAAGTTTTTTTTTTAAAAGAGTGTTTTGATGGCGGGGGGGCGAGGGGGTCTCTTTCCCGCCCCCCCGCCATCAAAACACTCATTCTTCCCCCCCCCCCCGCCATCAAAACACACTTTCTCCAACTCCCACCCCCCCCCCCCCCCCCACCGCAAAACTCTCCTCCTCCACCCTCCCCGCAATCAAAACTCTCAAGCACAACCATCAATAAATTAAAAAATAAAACTGAAGTCCTAACTCGGCCCGGTAACTCAGCTGGCCGATGCGGGAGGCCACTCGGCCGGGGATAGGGTGCGGCGAACATCGGGGCGTCCCTTCAGCCGCGGATAGGGGCTGCGAGCATTGGGTCCTGCTCAAGCCCGCAGGACACACTGGGAGGGCGAGGAGCATGCGCGCAGACTTCACTGCGTATGCGCGTACCCAGCAGTGCTTTCTGCGCTGGGCTGTTGCTGCGCTCCCCACTTCACTATCTACGCCACGCTGGGACACTGGAGACTCAGCAGGATGGGGCCACTTTTTTTCGCCGCCATTTCCAGCGCACAAAGTCGCCGCATTTAAGGTAAGTGCGCCGAAAAAAGGGGTTGGGGAAAATTGGGCCCTATATCTGTAAGCGTGAGGTCTGTTCCCACATGTATGCTGACAACATCCAACCCTACATTCCAGTACTTCTCTCGTTCCCTTCACTGCCTCTGTGCTGTCAGACAACTTGTCTGACATTCGATCTTGGATGAGCTGCAATTTCTTCCAGCTAAACATTGGAAAGATGAAAGCAGTAATTTTTGATCTCTGCTACAAACTCCATACTCTTGTCACCAACTCCGTCCCATTCCCCAACAACTGTCTCTCAGACAGAACTCTTCCATCTCCGTAACATCGCCTGCCTCTGCCTCTGCCTCAGTCCATCTGCCACTAAACTTTTCATCCATGTCTTTGCCACTTTCAGATTTGGCTGTTCCAATGCTGTCCTGGCTTGCCTCCAATTCTTTACCCTCTATAAACTTCAGCTCATCCAAAGATCATCTTCCAATATCCCGTCCTGTTCGCCCATCATCGTGTCCTTACTAACCGGCATTGGTTTCCAGATCCAACGACTTAAAGTCAAAATTTTCAACCTCATGTTTGAACCCATTCATGGCTTTACCCCTCCCTATCTCTGTACTGGCTCTAACTCTCTCCTTTCCTCTGACTCTAGCCTCTTGTCTCTTATCTCCCCAGTTCTCCATACGATTGGTAGTCATTCTTTGTTACGGATATATCCTCACTGCTTTCCTCCCTCAGCCTTTACACCGAGCGACTTCTAATCCACAGTGACTTCAACCTCCATCTCAGTTCATCTTGCTCTGTCTCCTCTGAGTTCGCTACTGTCCTGTCCTCCCTTAATCTCTCCCTCCAAGTAAATTCCTCAACCCATATTCACAGCCACCCCATTGACTTTGCAATCTCTCGTGGCCGTTCTATTCCAACCATATCAATTAAAGATAAAGTCATCTCTGACCATTTCCTTGTATCACTCTCGACCCAGATTCCCCTTCCCCAACCCAAACCTACTTCCTTCTGCATCCGCCTTTGGAAAAAACTCTCTCCAAACTCTATTACAACTACACTTATCAACTCCAAACTGTCCAACCTTTGGCCCTCTTTTAACAATGACATTTCTGCAGCCACCGATCTGCTCAACCACACCTTCACCACCACCTTTGATGCCCTAGTACCTATTAAAAAGATTACTCTCTCCCATCCTGGCCGTTGCCCCTGGTACAGCCCTCATCTTTGCTCCCTCAAGTCAAAAGGACGCAGACTTGAATGGGTGTGATGGATATCTGGCTGGAACACACAAAATACTATCGGTTCCTTCTCTTGTCTACAAAAACTGCTCACTATTCCAGGATCATTCTGGATTGCAAAAATAACCCCCTAATGCTATTCTCTACTGTTAACCATCTCCTTAAACCTCTCTCCCCCGTCTCCACCATACTCACCTCCAACAACAAGTGTGAGGAGCTCATGGACTACTTTGTCTCAAAGATTGAGACTATCTGATCAGCTGCCTCTGCGAGTTCCCTTCCTTCACCGAACCCACAGGGCCAAACTTCATCTGACACTTCCACCGGCCCTAGTCGAAACTCATATCTTTCTCTAGTTTTGCTTTGATCTCCCCTCTTAATCTCTCCAAACTCACCTTGTCCATGAGACCCATTTCCTGCTCTCTTGACCCTATTCCCACGAAACTGCTGACCATCCAAATTCCTTTTTTGGCTCCCATGTTAGCCGACATTGTTAACGGTTCTCTCTCCTCAGGTACTGTTCCCCTCTCCTTCAAATCTGCTGTCATCGCCTCAAAAAACAACCCAAGACCCCACTTTGCTTGCTAGCTATCGCATCATCTCCAACCTCCTTTTCCTGTCCAAAGTATTTGAACATGTCGCCTCCCAAATCTGTGACCATCTTTCCATGAATTCAATGTTTAAATCCCTTTAATCTGGTTTTTGCCTCTGCCACAGTACGGAAACTGCTCTCATCAAAGTCACAAATGATGTCCTTTGTTACTGTGACAAAGGTAACCTATCCCTCCTTGTCCTTCTGGACCTGTCTGCAGCCTTTGACACAGTTGACCATTCCATCCTCCTCCAACGCCTCTCCACCAATGTCCAGCTAGGTGGAACTGCACTCGCCTGGTTCCATTCTTATCTATAAGAATATAAGAAATAGGAGCAGGAGTAGGCCATATGGCCCCTCAAGCCTGTTCCGCCATTTAATACGATCATGGCTGACCCAATCATGGACTCACGTCCACTTCCCTGCCTGCTCTCCATAACCCCTTATTCCCTTATCGTTTAAGAAACTGTCTATTTCTGTCTTAAATTTATTCAATGTCCCAGCTTCCACAGCTCTCTGAGGCAGCGAATTCCACAGATCCACAACCCTCTGAGGGAAGAAATTTCTCTTCATCTCAGTTTTAAATGGATGGCCCCTCATTCTAAGATCATGCCCTCTAGTTCTAGTCTCCCCTATCAGTGGAAACATCCTCTCTGCATCCACCCTGTCAAGCCTCCTCATAATCTTATGCGTTTCAATAAGATCACCTCTCATTCTTCTGAATTCCAATGAGTAGAGGCCCAACCTACTCAACCTTTCCTCATAAGTCAACCCCCTCATCTCTGGAATCAACCTAGTGAACCTTCTCTGAACTGCCTCCAAAGCAAGTATATCCTTTCGTAAATATGGAAACCAAAACTGCACGCAGTATTCCAGCTGTGGCCTCGCCAATACCCTGCAGCAAGACTTCCCCGCTTTTATGCTCCATCTCCTTTGCAATAAAGGCCATCTAATCGTAGACAGAAAATCTCCTATAATGGCTTCTCTTCCCACTCCCGCATCGTTTCCTCTGTGTCCCCCAAGGATCTGTCCTTGCCCCCCCCCCCCCGTCTTATTTCTCATCTATATACTGCCCCTTGGTGATATCATCTGAAAAACCGGAGTCAGTTTCCACATGTACGCTGACGACACCCAGCTCTGCCTCTTCACTACTTCTCTCGACCCCTGTTTGGTATCTAAATTGTCAGATTGCTTGTCTGACATCCAGTACTGGATGAGCAGAAATTTTCTCCAATTAAATATTGTGAAAACCGAAGCTATTATCTTTGGTCCCCGCCACAAACTGCATTCCCTAACCAATGACTCCATCCCTCTCCCTAACATCAATCTGAGGGTGAACAAGACTGTTCACAATCTAGGTGTCATATTTGACCCTGAAATGAGTTTCCAGCCACATATCCGTGGCATAACTAAAACCACCTTTTTTCACCTCTGTAACATTGCCTGCCTCTGCCCCTACCTCAGCTCTTCTGCTGCTGAAGCCCTCATTCATGGCTTTGTTACCTTTAGACTTGGCTATTCCAACCCACTCCTGGCCGGCCTCCCACATTCTACGCTACACAAACTTGAAGTCATCCAAAACTGAGCAGCCCGTGTACTAACTCGCACCAAGTCACAATCACCCATCATCCCTGTGCTTTCTGACCTACATTGGCTCCCAGTTAAACAACGCCTCGATTTCAAAATTCTCATCCTTGTTTACAAATCAACTCCATGGCCTTGCCCCTCACTACCTCTGTAATCTTTTAATGTTGCAAAGAATAGTAGTAAACCTCAGGATTGGGAGAGCTTTAAAAAACAACAAAGGATGATCAAAAAATTGATAAAAAGGGAGGAAATAGATTATGAGTAAACTAGCAAGAAATATAAAACCAGATTCTAACAGCTTCTACAAGTATGTAAAAAGTAAGAGAGTAGCAAAAGTAAGCATTGGTTCCTTAGGGGCTGTGAGAGGAGAAATTATAGAAACATAGAAAGTAGGTGCAGGAGTAGGCCCTTCGAGCCTGCACCACCATTCAATATGATCGTGGCTGATCATGCAACTTCAGTACCCTATTCCTGCTTTCTCTTCATACCCCTTGATCCCTTTAGCCATAAGGGCCACATCTAACTCCCTTTTGAATATATCTAACGAACTGGCCTCAACAACTTTCTGTGGTAGAGAATTCCACAGGTTCACAATTCTCTGAGTGAAGAAGTTTCTCCTCATCTCGGTCCTAAATGGCTTACCCCTTATCCTTGGACTGTGATCCCTGGTTCTGGACTTCCCCAACATCGGGAACATTCTTCCTGCATCTAACCTGTCCAATCCCGTCTCAAATTTATATGTTGCTATGAGATCGCCCTCTCATTCTTCTAAATTCCAATGAATATAAGCCTAGTCGATCCATTCTTTCTTCATATGTCAGTGCTGCCATCCCGGGAATCAGTCTTGTGATCCTTCGCTGCACTCCTTCAATAACAAGAATGTCCTCCTCAGATTAGAAGACCAAAACTGCACACAATACTGAAGGTGTGGTCTCACCAAGGCCCTGTACAGCCGCAGTAAGACCTCCCTGCTCCTATACTCAAATTCCCTCGCTATGAAGGTCAGCATGCCATTTGCCTTCTTTACTGCCTGCTGTACCTGCATGCCTACCTTCAGTGACTGATGTACCATGACACCCAGGTCTCGTTGCACCTCCACTTTTGCTAATCTGGCACCATTCAGATAATAATCTGCCTTCCTGTTTTTGCAACCAAAGTGGATAACCTCACCCTTATACACATTATACTTCATCTGCCTTGCATTTGACCATTCACCTAACCTGTCCAAGTCCCCCTGCAGACTCCGAGCATCATCCTCGCAGCTCGCACTGCCACCCAGCTTAGTGTCATCTACAAACTTGGAGATATTATATTCAATTCCTTCGTCTAAATCATTAATGTATCTTATAAATAGCTGGGATCCCAGCACTGGACCCTGCGGCACCCCACTAGTCACTGCCTGCCATTCTGAAAAGGACCCGTTTGTTCTCACTCTTTGCTTCCTGTCTGCCAACCAGTTCTCTATCCACGTTAATATATTACCCCCAATACCATGTGCTTTAATTTTGCACAATAATCTCTTGTGTGGGACCTGGTCAAAAGCCTTTTGAAAGTCCAAATACACCACATCTACTGGTTCTCCCTTGTCCACTCTACTCGTTACATCCTCAAAAAATTCTAGAAGATTTGTCAAGCATGATTTCCCTTTCATAAATCATGCTGACTTGGACCGATCCTGTCACTGCTTTCCTGGCTGGATAGTCTAGAACTAGCAGGCAGAATCTCAAGTTAAGGGGTCGGCCATTTAAGACTGAGATGAGGAGGATTTTCTTTACTCAGAGGATTGTGAATCTTTGGAATTCTCTATTCCCGAAGGCTTTGCATGCTTAGTCGATGATTATACTCAAGGCTGACGTAGATAGATTTTTGGACCCTTAGGGACTCTAGAGGTATGGGGATCAGGCGGAAAGTGGAATTGAGGTCGAAGATCAGCCACGATCTTATTGAATGGTGGAGCAGGCTATGGCCTACTCCTGCTTCTAATTCTTGTGTTTGTATACCAAGGAGTATGCTCGTCCTTTCCTCAGTGCCCTCCAGGAGGGCTTTGTAATGTCCTTACACAATACCAGAAATCCACACGAGACACATTCTATGGACAAGATCACTCCATGATCTGAACCTTTATTCACAGGACCCAGAAGTGATGACCCTGTGTGGGACCTCCCTTTATATACCTGGGTGACTAGGTGAGGAGTGTCTCCCACAAGTTCACCCCCTGTGGTCAAGGTGTGCATTTCTTACATATATACAGTATTGCAGTGTTGTTACATGAAGGTTACATACATGACATCACCTCCCCCTCAACATCTTATTGGGATCAAAGGTTAAGTCTCTCGGATGGTCTGCGGTCTCTCGTGGAGCGCCGCAGTTGGGGCTCTGGTTGTTGAGCCTTGGTATGCGTGTCTGTCACCTGTGGTGATTCCGGCCTGTCCGGGCTGACCGCAGGGACGGTGCACGCTGCTGAATGTTCTTGTTGCTCGTTCACTGACGGCGGTGTGAATACCATCCCATGATCTTCCTCAGGTTCCTCAGTGTCCATGCTAAACCTTTTTTTTACTTGGTCCAGAAGCTTGCGGCATATCTGCTCATTGTTAAGTTTAACCACTATGATCCTATTCCCCTCTTTGTCTATTACAGTACCCTCAAGCCATTTGGGCCCCAAAGCGTGATTGAGAACAAATACGGGGTCATCAATTTCTATACATCTTCCCCCTTGAATTTCGGTCATGGTACACATTTTGGGACTGGTGCTTGCCCTCAACAATGTCGGACAGGACTGGATGAATGAGGGACAGCCGAGTTTTGAATGTTCGTTTCATGAGTAGCTCCACGAACGGGATCGCCGTGAGCGAGTGCGGTCGGGACCAAAAGGTCAGCAGAAGGCGCGATAGGCGGCATTGAAGGGAGGGTCCTTGAATCCGGAGCATGCCTTGCTTTATGATTTGGACCGCATGTTCCGCCTGGCCATTGGAGGCCGGCTTGAACGGTGCTGGCCTGACATGGTGAATGCCATTACCTTACATGAACTCCCGGAATTCGTAGCTTGTGAAACATGGGCCATTATCGCTAACAAGGATGTCTGGCAAGCCGTAGGTCGCAAAGACCGCGCGCAGACTCTCCACAGTGGTGGATGTCGTGCACGAATTCAAAATGGTGCACTCGATCCATTTCGAGTACGCATCAACCGCAATGAGAAACATTTTTCCCATGAACGGGCCCGCGTAGTCTACGTGAATACGTGACCATGGCCTGGTGGGCCAGGGCCACGGGCTGAGTGGGTCCTCCCTGAGGGCATTACCAAGCTGGGCACACGTCGTGCACCTGCGAACACAGTGTTCCAGGTCTGAATCACACATGTGACCTTCATCAGCACGATGCCTGGGTGCTTGCTGTGGAGTTCCCTGATGAATGCTTCCCTGCCCTTCTAGGGCATGACTACCCGGCTGCCCCATAGTAGGCAGTCGGCTTGGATGGAGAGCTCATTCATCCGTCTGTGAAACGGTCTGACCTCCTCAGGGCATGCTCCATGTGCGGGCACCCAATCCCCAGTCAGGACACATTTCTTAATCAGGGATAGGAGGGGATCTCTGTCCAGATTTTGATCTGGCAGGCTGTGATGGGGGAGCCTGCACTGTCAAAGGCATCAACAGCCATGACCATCTCAGCACTTTGCTCCTCTGCCCCCTCGGTGGTGGCCAGTGGAAGTCTGCTGAGCGCGTCAGCGCAATTTTCGGTGCCGGGCCGGTGCCGGATGGTGTAGTCATACTCAGTGAGCGTGAGAGCCCATCGCTGTATGCGAGCTGACGCATTGGTATTGACGGCCTTGCTGTCTGACAGCAGGGATGTTAACGGATTGTGGTCCGTTTCTAATTCAAACCTCCTGCCAAAAAGGTACTGATGCATCTTTTTCACCCCATAGACACATGCGAGTGCTTCCTTCTTAACCATCCCATATCCCCGTTCAGCTTGAGAGAGCAACCTGGAGGCATAAGCCACAGGTAGTTGGTCCTCAGCGTTACCCTGCTACAACACGCACCCAACCCCATAGGAAGATGGATCACATGTCAGAACCAATTTCTTACGGAGGTCGTACAGGGTCAACAACTGATTTGAACAAAGTAGGTTCCGTGCCCGATTGAAAGCCCGTTCCTGACAGTCCCCCCAAAACCAATCACAACCCTTATGCAGGAGCACGTGTAGCGGCTCCAACAATGTGCTTAAGTTCGGCAGAAAGTTCCCGAAATAGTTCAAGAGTCCCAGAAACGAACGCAACTCCGATGTGTTGCAGGGCCTGGCCGCTTGTCGAATCGACTTCGTTTTGGATTCGGAAGGCCGAATCCCGTCTGCAGCAACCCTCCTGCCCAGAAACTCAACCTCGGGAGCCAAAAACACACACTTAGACTTCTTGAGTCGCAGGCCTGCCCAGTCCAGTCGGCGTAGCACCTCCTCCAGATTGTGGAGGTGTTCCTCGGTGTCACGACCTGTGATGAGGATGTCGACCTGAAATACGATTGTTCCAGGAATGGGTTTGAGCAGGCTTTCCATGTTTCTTTGAAAAATCGCGGCCGCTGATCGAGTGCCAAACGGACACCTATTGTAAACAAACAATCCCTTGTGCGTGGTGATGGTCGTCAGTAGTTTAGATTCGTCGGCCAGTTCTTGGGTCATGTAGGCCGAAGCGAGGTTCAACTTGGTGAACAGCTTGCCGCCTGCCAGCGTGGCAAAAAGGTCCTCCGCTCTCAGGAGCGGGTATTGGTCTGTTGATACCCAGTTGATAGTGGCCTTGTAGTCGCCACAGATCCTGACCGAGCCATCCGCTTTTAGGACGGGAACGATGGGGCTTGCCCAGTCGCTGAATTCAACGGGCGAGATGATGCCCTCTCTCAGCAACCGGTCCAACTCGCTCTCACTTTTCTCCCACATCACATATGGCACAGCTCTGGCTTTGTGGTGCACTGGTCTGGTGTCCGGGGTGATGCGTATCACTACTTTGGTACCTTTGAACGTCCCGACTCCAGGTTGAAATAGTGACTCAAATTGCTGTAGGACCTATGAGCATGAACTTCGCTCCACAGATGACATGGCGTGCACATCCCCCCATTTCCAATTCATCTCAGCTAACTAGCTCCTCCCCAACAGTGCGGGACCATTGCCCGGGACAATCCAGAGCAGCAGCTGGCTCACTGATCCATTGTGTGTGACCGCCAACATTGCACTGCCTCGCACTGGAATGATTTCTTTGGTGTACGTCCGGAATTGCGTCTCAATGCATTCTAGTTTGTATCTGCTGGCTTTGAGTGGCCACAGCTTTTCGAATTGTTGAACACTCACGAGTGACTGGCTGGCCCCCGTGTCCAGCTCCATGCATACAGGGATGCCGTTTAATTGGACTTTCATTATCATAGGTGGCGTTTTGGTATATGAGCTGTGAATGTTTGCCACATGAACCCACTGAACTTCAGCGTCCATTTATTTGCCCCAAGCGTCATCCTGCCTCGCAGACCCCTCATCTGGTTCATCCGCCTCGTATATTAGCCTGGTTACAGGCTTTCTGCACATTCTGGCTAAATGGCCACTGAGGTTACAATTTCTGCAGAAGATCTGTTGAAACCTGCAAGTCCTGGCAGCATGTCTGCCCCCACACCTCCAGCATGAACTGAGATTCCCATTGTTGTGAACAAAAGAGCTGTTGCAAGGCATTCCTTGCTGATTGTCCCTTTGACTGCTCTTGGGCACCCTGTTAGTGGGTATCAATGGCCCCATCCTGGGCTGCATTGTCCACTGGGGGGGGGCCTAAATGTCCGTTCAGCCTGCCATTGTCTCTGTTGGAGACTTACTCTTGGGTCTATTGCTGCCTGGGGTGTGTCGAACTGCCCTTGCCTGTCTGCGGGGCTCTGTGTCGCGTTTATGATATTGACTCCCTGATCCATCGCCATGTTGGAGGCAGAATTGCGCGCGTATATTATCTTGGTTTCCTCCTCCCCCGCCATAAAAGTCTGAGCCATCAATGCTGCCGCTTCCAAGGTCAAGTCCTTGGTCTCAATTAGCTTTCTGAAAATCCCAGCATGACCGATGCCCTCAATAAAAAAATCCCTTAGCATCTCCCCCCTACAGGTGTCTGTGAACTTACAGAGGCTGGCCAAGCGGCGGAGGTCAGCAACGAAATCCGGTATGCTCTGTCCTTCCTGACGTCGGTGTGTATACAATCTGTGTCGGGCCATGTGTACACTCCTCGCCAGTTTGAGGTGCTCACCGATTAGTTTGCTTATCTCTTCGAACGTTTTTTCCGCCGGCTTCTCGGCTGCTAGCAGGTCTTTCATGAGTGCGTAAGTCTTGGGTCCACAGCTGGTCAGCAGACGAGCCCTCCGCTTGTCGGCCGCTGTGTCTCCTAGCCAGACCTTCGTGACAAAACTCTGCTGGAGCCTCTCAATGAAATCGTCCCAGTCCTCACCAACACAGTACCGTTCATCTGTGCTGCCGGTGGCCATTCTCGTGGGTCGTTGATTCCCGTTTCTCGTCGCCAATGTAATGTCCTGACACAAGACCACAAATCCACACAAGGCACATTTTATGGACAAGGTCACTCCATGACCTTAACCGTTAGTCACAGGATCCAGACGTGATGACCCTGCGTGGGACCTCCCTTTATATACCTGGGTGAGCAGGTGAGGAGTGTCTCCCACAAGTTCACCCCTGTGGTCAAGGTGTGCATTTCTTACGTATATACAGTATTGCAGTGTTGTTACATAAAGGTTAAATACATGACAGGCTTGGAGATCTGAATGAGTGAGGTTGTGCGTTCTTCTCTGGCTTGGTGTCATGCCAGTTAATCTTTGAGTGTTCCTAATCCTATGCAAGTATAATAATTTTGCTGAGACATGTGGTGAAGTGAAAGAGCCAAGTACTGTTCCTGTCTTACCTGTTTGTCTCTGTTGCCAATACGTGCAGGATAAACTGTCTTCTTGAAGGATCTACGGATGTTTCTAGGCAGTTCAGCTGCTTGCATCCATTTTAAACAGGTTTTACTCCAATGCCTGCACCAATTCAATGCAAATGAGCAGACCCAGGTAACCTGTGTGTAACTCCCTTTACAGGCCATTAAAGGGTGCAGATTTTTTTTTTCAAAGGGCCAACACAGATGTAATTTCACTGAGGAAATTCTAGGCCAAGGTGAATGTTGATTAATTAGAATGTTGAAGCTAATATGAAACTGTCTGCCCAGAGAAACAAAAATGTCTCTGTCTATGCATATTGGCAAAACTGCATGATGTAAAGAGATACCTCTTTTATGCATGTGCAATCAATTTCACGTTAAATATACATTCTTGCTCAACCTCTGTGACCAGAGCTACAAGGTTAGTTTTTTTTAAAATTTGTAAAGACTAATCTTTGTGGCAGGGAATTGGAGAAAGAGAAGGTAGTATTGCACTGATCAGTAGTTTGTAGTGAATCTTTTGTTGGATTTCTGGTGACTTGGGGTTTTTGGGGGCTGCATGTGTTTGTTTCCTTGAGCTCTTAATCTAGAGTTTGTCCCTCGGCTAAGGTGGATGTTTTACAACTGGTGCACTGGCCTACTTCAGAGATGTAATCAGTTTTATGGAATCAGGTATTTGGATTTCCAAATATTTTAAAATAATTAATACATTACCAATTCTAATAACAATAAATGACATTGTTCTTTGTTTTCTCCTTTGAACATTCTCTTTTGAAGTACTGTACCTAAAAAAATACATGCAAATTAAAATGGAAACCTTACTTCTTGAAGGTCTATCCTTTTAGACAAGTAGTGTATAGGCACCAACAGCTGTCTGTGTACCTATTTTGTCCCACTTCCCGATTTCTCTTACAGCAAGTGGTATAAGAACAGATGTGACAGACTTGCTGTAAGAGTAATCGTAAAAAATACACAATCATAGATGTTAAAAGATTTAGACAGTTTCTGATCTCAGCTGGTAACCTCTTGTTTTAAATTTTATGCTTTAATGAGATTCTTGTGAATCATGTTGCAAGGTATGCCTTGATCGTATAAGCATAGAATTAATAGCCTGAACTGAGATTAGACCAGAGTAACTGGATTGGTAATATTTTTAATAAAACTACATTGTCACTTTTTAAATTTTTTGAAGCCCAGTCGTTATATCACATTTGTATTTCTATTTATTAACAGAACTGTGTCCATGTCAACAGTGAAAATGTGTTGTTTTATTCCATGCAGTGTTCAATATGTTATCAGGTCTATTGCTATATGGTGATTGAACAATTGAAATTACATTTTAGAACAATAAGCCGAGAGTATTAGCAGTACTTCTTGACTCAACTATTGTGGTTTTCCCTACAGTTTTATGAAAATTGTATCTCAGTGACTTTATCATTATATTTTTGTTTACATAAAATTAATTAAATAGCTGATTTCTTTTTAAAAAGTCCACTTTCCAGAAGACAATGGTAGGATAGATGCCGCATTAACCGGAAACCAAGGTAGGTCAGCGAGCGCTAGGATTATGGGTGAACAGGGCTTGGTGCGAGTTAGGACACGGGCAGCCGAGTTTTGGATGACCTCAAGTTTACGGAGGGTAGAACGCGGGATGCCAGCCAGGAGTGCGTTGGAATAGTCAGGTCGCTGAGGTAACAAAGTCATGGATGAGGATTTAAGCAGCAGATGAGCTGAGGCAGGGGCGGAGTTAAGCGATGTTCTAGTAATGGCACGGACATGTGGTCGGAAGCTCAAGGATTGTTTTTTTGAGGAGAGGGGTGATGACGGCAGATTTGAAGGAGAGGGAGATAGTACCTGAGGAGAGAAGCCATTAACAATATCAGCTAACATGGGAGCCAGTAAGGGAAGTTGTGTGGTCAGCAATTTAGTGGGAATAGGGTCAAGGCTGAAGGAGGTGGGTCTCATGAACAAGATGAGTTTGGAAGAAAGATGCAAGTTCAGGGCTTGGGCAAGGGGGAACCTCAGAGGAAATTTGGGCCTATGGGCTAGGGGATTGGAGGGAAGTGCAGAGGCAGTCTCAATTTAATGGAAAGTAGTCCATGAGCTCCTCGCACTTGTTGTTGGAGGTGTGGGTGGAGGAGACGGGAGAGGGGTTTAAGAAGACAATTTGCAGTAGAGATCATTCGGTAATAGGCCTGAGGAGAGTGCTGCTTTGGTGAATAGAGTTGCTTATCGTTCGTGGAACTGGGAGGTTTCATTGGGAAGTAAGTATAATGTATGGGTAAATTTAAGGGAGATAGATAGGCATGATGGGAATGTATTACAGGAAGTGTACACTTTATGCAATGCTTTTAATATATAAATATATGTTCTGCTTATTTCTCGTAAATTCTTTTTCCTACTCAGCTATACGGCTTTTTGATCAATGCATAATAGGAGTCCAGGTGATAAAGTACATTTCTCTGTGCCCATTTGCTTGCAAAGAGGGAAATTGAGGAGTAGCATGTTGCCATCAGCTTGAGGTTGAATGCTTCACTATTACTGTGCATTTCACTCTAGTGGTCAGGATGAGAATTGTCAAAGCTCATTGTGAAGCTTTCATTGTGGTCACATAATTTCTGGATTATGGGCAAGGTTCTTTTTACCTGTAAGATTATTTATAACACTCTGTCAGTTTTTCTGTTGCTATTATATAATATTTCTGAATGACAATGCATCTTGAACCCAATGCTCAGAGCCGCTATAAACAGGTTTGTTAGCCAGGTTACATGATTCCACAGCAAGCAGGTGGTAGAACACCTGTCTTCCAGACAAGTGATTGATAGCTAGAGTCCCCGAGCTACCTTGTTGAATGCATCGGTTACGATTGGGAGTAGCTTTCAACAGTTCTTGGCTGTGTAATGAGACGGCTCCTTTTCAGAAAAGGAGGGAAGAGAGAGACCGATTTAGTTCATGTGCTTTCTGTAAGTAAATCTATTATCTGTCATTTATAATGCGACATTGGCTGTGTCCTTTGATGCAGTAAATCTAATAGCCATACATGTTAACCGTGGTCAGCATTTTCGGACCTTCATGATGTGTAAGCATTTGCTGACAAAGCAGTGCAAACCTAGCCCGGCCCCACTCCTACATGGGGCTAACTGCTATTAATGCCATTTTTGACCCCTCGCTCCTATAAGCACTGTTCATAGTGCGAGGGATTGCAATCTCTGTATACTGTAGGCAACAATTCTTATCATAACAGCATTTCCTGCCTGCAGTAAATAGAGGTGAGTTCCAGCTTAAAATAGGAAACGGGAAGAAGAATACCAGAGTAACCATGTTTAAGGGGTAGAAGAATGCCAAGTTGAATTGAGGGGTCATTGAGAAAAGTCCCAGTATGAACTGAAAAGTTGGAGGAGTATGTCTCTGAGGTTAGGGAGTTGAATGTGGTACAGGGAGTGCTTCTGTGACAAGACAGTGGTGTCTTAAAGTGAGGCAGCAGGATGAGGGAGACTGACTATTGAGGTACCTTTTGAGCAATTAATATGTTTGTTGAAAATCCACATCACTTTTGGTTTTATTCAAATATTAAAATGCTCCTTTGTGGTGGCATTCCTTCTCTCCCCAGCAACAATTCATGTGGATCTTTAAGTAACAGCTGCAGCTGTGTATCATTTCCCATGCTGCCCCTCCCACCCACAGACAGATTCAATCCAGCATGGAAGTTTGCTGTATGCGGATAATTAGTCTGACCTTGGAAAGTCCCATGAGATTGCAGTGAATATAACGTTTACCACTCCAATAAAGTGTGGGTTTATTGTTCAAAGCAGATAATTTACCCAAATGTTCGAAATCTAGCCTATTACGCCAGCTAATCCTTTAGGTCGAATGCAGATATTTGCACCTTGTTTTGAGAAAATTGACAATCTACCAAGGGCAGCAGTAGATTAATATAATCATTGCATATAGCTGTTGAAATGTTATAAAAAATGCTCATTTGATTTAATGTCAATAGTAGCAGCATACTATTGTCTGTAATTACTATTTTCCTTTGACTGACTTATCATACTGATATATTTTACAAAAGTGTAATCATTCTTTGTAAATTAATTGTGCCCAAAGTTTTTTTTGTTTTTGTAGCATATATATTCCTTCTTAACAACAAACCAGCAAGTACAGAATGGATGTAGAAAACCTAGGCTTGGGGGATGATTTTCTGAGACCTGGAATGAGAGAAATCCATGTAAACGTATACTATTTAAAAAAGAACGCACATTTTTGTTAATAGCTATGTTCATATCGACTTGGTGACCAGAAATCAAGTAGAATTTCTGTTCCTGGATCTCTTGTTCATTATTTGACGATTAACAAAATAGTATTACTCATAAGAGCAAATATGCAAATAAGTTCAACTTAACCAATGTGCTGAAACAGTTGTTGCTGCACGTAGCTGTTCGGCTGTATTTGGCAGAAGGCGTTTTGCGCTGACCTCAAATTGGCATCGTGGCTAACAATTTTGGCATAGGAAATCTGTTGACAGATGTGTAGAATATATTAGTATCTGATCACAATTAAATGACAATTACTCATATTTGTGGCATTGTGACTTTTGAGATAAAGCTGGTTACCCACTATCAGATCTGCTAATTGACAGATCACTACTGATATACTCATTCCAAGCATGTCCAATGTCTCTCTTGACAGAGTAATGAAACCCCAGATTATTGTGTGCAAACTGGGGCATTTTTAGATTGAGTGATTCTGCTGAGAGGGAAAAGGATTGAAATCTGGATGAATTTTGACATTTGTTGTGTATACTTAGGTGTGTCATTTGATCGATGTGGAGAGCTACAATACAAGATGGATTTAGTTGCTGAAAATGAAAGCTTGCTTTGATGACATAATCATATTGCAGAGAAAGAACTCTGTACAAGGAGCTTTTTGTTAACCTTTTGAAATCTTTCATTTGCAATTTGATATTGGACTACAAGTCCATTTAATTATAATAGTTATTCCAAATGACTGTGTTCAATTTTATTAGTTTTTAAATGCCTGAGAGCAATGTTGTCCACACTAATTAAATCATTATAGAAAAACTCAAATGATTCTTGATTCGCTGTTATAAGGAATAGAACTTTTGCGTCTGCAGTTTCTCTCCCATTTCTCCCCTGCACTCGCTGAGTTCCTTTTGTCCGTGGGACTCGCCTTCAGCGCCCTTGACCACATTCTCACTAAACTGCTGACTACCCAACTTCCCTTTCTGGCCCCGATGTTAGCCGACACTGTAAATGGTTCTTTCTTCTTGAGCACTGTCCCCATCTCTTTCAAATCCAGCCCCTTTCCTCAGAAAAACATCCTAGATCCCACTGTCCAGTTCCACCCTCTCCATCCTCTCAAGGCCTTAAATGCATTATGTTCCCGATCCATGCCCATTGTTTCTACAACTTGCAGCTTGAATTCTCCAATTGGATTTATACACCTGTCTCAGCAGCAAAATGGCCCTAACCAAAATCACAAATGGCTTTCTCTGTGACTGTGGTACTTGAAGCCTCCTTATCCTCCATGCCATATCTGGAGCCTTTGACGTGGTTGCCATACTGTCCATGACAACTCTGTCTTGTTGTCCAACCCTTGCTTGATTCCACTCATCTGATTGTAGCTGGACCATCTTCACCTAAAAATTGGACAGTCTGACGTCATTGTCCTTTTCCCTCACTACTAACTCTTTACTCTCGCCACTAACTCCATCCTCTCCCCAGCCATTGTCTCAGGAAGCTGAACTGTACTTTCGTAACCTTAGCATCTGATTCAATCCTGAGCGGAGCTTCTAACTCCATTTTCTCTCCATCACAAAGACTACTGATTTTCACCTCTAATGTCAGTTTCTTCCCCCTCTACTTCAGCTTGACTGCCTCTGAAACCTTCATCTATGCCTTTGTTATCTCAAGGCTCAAATATTCCAATGCTCTCCTGGCCAATCTTCCATTCTCCATCCTCTGTAAATGACAGCTCACCCAGAACTCTGTTCACTGTATCCAAAGCTCTGCTAGGCCATCATCCCTGTCCTCACTGATTTACATTGGCTGCTGGTCCCCCAGTGCCTCAAATTTAAATTCTCATCCTTGTGTTTAAATTCCTCCATGGTCTCACCCATCCCTATCTCTGTAACTTTTTCAGTGCTACAAATTCCCCCGAAACTCTCTGTTCCTCTTCCTCCGGCATTGTCACCTCTTTATACTCCTAGATCATGTGTTGTGGAATTCATTCCCTAAACTCCTCCATATTTCTACCTCCCTCTGTTCCTGTAAGACCCTCCTTAAAACCACTTCTTCGAGCAAGCTTTTAGTCACCCCTTCTAATATCTGCTTCTTTGGGGGGAATTTTAACCTCCAAAAATGGGTGGGTTGGGGTTGGGTGGGAAGTCAAAGTGTTAAAAACCTGAATCCCGACCAGAACCCACCAACAACCCGCCCATTTCCGATTTTATAGGTGGGATAGGGTGGCGGGGTGGGTGGGGGGTGGGGGGGGGGCGGGCGGGCGGGCAGCCACACCATTCCCAGGAGGCGGGTCGACCATTTAAATATTATAATGAGGCTGGCGGCCTCGGATTGAACCATCATTTTAAATGTAATTATCGCTGATCGGGTTTCGCAGGCCTTGGGAAACCAGACAGCTAATGGAAGGCGAGGACTGCTGGATCCAGGAAGTAACTGCTTTTACAGTGCACCCCTGCCTAACAACCCCCCATGATCAGACCCCCTCGAGGCCTCCAATTTCCCCACTCCCTTGTCCAGGCCTCCGATCTATTTCCCAGCGTCCATCTCTTATGAAGCCTCCAGTCGTCTTCCCGGCGTTCGTCTTCCCGGCGTCCCCCCTCCGATCGGTCTCCAGGCCCCCTGATGTTCTCTCCCTCCCACGCCCCTCCCCCACCCCGATCATCTTCAGGCCACCCTCCGATGTTGTATCCCTCCCACCCTGATTGTTCTCCAGGCCCACTGATGTTCTCTCCCTCTCAGTGCAGTGCTGAGGGAGCGCTGTAATATCGGAGGTGCCGTCTTTCGGATGAGACGTTAAACTGAGGCCCCATCTGACCTCTCAGGTGGACATAAAAGATCCCATGGCACTGTTTTGAAGAAGAGCAGGGCAGTTAACCCCGGTGTTCTGGCCAATATTTATCCCTCAATCAACATAACTAAAACAAATCACTATCTGGGAGCTTGCTTGTGCGCAAATTGACTGCCGTGTTACTTACATTACAACAGTGACTATACTCCAAAAGTACTCCATTGACTGCAAAGTGCTTTGAGACATCCAGTGGTCGAGAAAGGAGCTGTATAAATCGAAATCTATCTTTCTTTGAACTCCGTCCTGTTCCCTTGATGCCGGTCCCCAATGTTCTGTCCCTCTTCCCCCTCCACCGATCCTCACATCCTCCCCCGCCCCCCCACTGATCCCTACATCACCCCCACCACCCCGATCCCTTGATGCCAGTCCTGTTCTCTCCCTCCCACCCCGATCCCTTGATATGCCAGCACCGTTCTCCACTCCCCTCTCCCCCCCCGAAAACCCGTTCTCCCGGGTTGCCCAACCACTTCCGAGCCCCCTGAGAAAATGATCTAATGTACTACTCGTGAAGAAGTACCATATTCTTACTGTAATCCACCTTTGAACAAACTATGTGCTGTGCTGTTCCATTGCTACATATAGAATTAGAATAATGATGGATGAGAGTGCCTCCCAGAAAATTGATCTCGTTGATAGGTTTAGAGGAAGTAATGAACCACAAGAACAAAGTTGAAATAATGTCTTGTCAACTGAACACGGCAAAGATGATTTTCATTAAAATTACATAAATGACCCTTTATAATGTAATAGCAATTCATTTTTAATTATGAAAATCAAATCTGCCATTAGTTGTAACTTGTGCTTCTGTTTATAGCCGTTCTTGCCAGTGGAGCTGATACAGTTATCAGATCACGAAGATCATCCAGTTGATACTTAATGCTGTCACTGAGACTACATTCTTAATGACAACAGTTAACCAAAGTTTAGTCTTCACTGGATTATTGGTAACACTGTGTGTATTGTATATTTTTAAATTATATGATGGTTTCAGTTGTAAGACCTGCTTTATATATCCTCTCCAATGGCTGAATCATTCAAAAAGCCTTGTACTTGTTTAAATCTTCAGCCTTTTTGCCCTTCTAAGTGGCCATACATTTTTAAAGACACAGGCCATTTCCCCAATGAAATTACAATTCGAAAGAATATGCTAGGAATGTAATTAAATGGACGTGCTTATTTGTACTGCAAAAATGGCCACCATGCTCTACACTTTGTCTACGATTGGTCCCCTTGGAGGATAAGTCACACCCTGAAGTTTCACAGAAATGTGTAACTGGAACAGCCCATCCCAAGGTCTCACTGACTTTGCAAATTGTAACTCGATCCACTTTGACTTCCTGAAGCGACAGAGGACAGAGTTCCCCAGAAAATAGCAAGTTCCAGCCAAAGTGCCTTACCCCAGACTAAGTACATCTCGCCCCCAGCCAAAGTGCCTTACCCCAGCGCAAGTGCATCCTCCGCCCCCCCACCAAAGATGGGGGCATTGCGTACGGATTGGTAACAGGGTTATTGGGTATGAAGTGAATAGTGATAGTGTTGTGACTTCTGGATATCATCCACTCCAATGATGTCCCTTGTAGGGGGTTGGAAGAATGTGATCCATCTTCCTTACATTCCCCCTCTCCCCTCTGAACCCACCCCACCCATGCCTCTCTCCCCCCCCCACCCGTGTCTCTCCCCCCCCCCCACCCGTGTGTCTCCCCCCCCACCCGTGTGTCTCCCCCCCCACCCATGTGTCTCCACCCCCCCCACATGTGTCTCTCCCCGCCACACCCATGTCTCTCCACCCCCCCCCCCACTCCCATGTCTCTCCCCCCCCACCCCCCTCTCTTCCCCCCCCCCACACCCGTGTCTCTCCCCCCTCCACCCATGTCTCTCCCTCCCCCAACCGTGTCTCTTTCCCCCCCCGCCCCCACTCGTGTCTCTTCCCCCCCCACCCCACCCGTGTCTCTCTCCCCCCCCCCCCACTGCTGTCTCTCTCCCCCCCACCCATGTCGCTCTGTTTCCCCCAGCCTCTTTCACTCCCAGCCTCTCTCTCTCTCTCTCTCTCTCTCTCTCTCTCTCTCCCCCCCCTCCCCCCTCCCCCCAGTCTTTCTCTCCTCTCTTCCTCCCCCAGTCTCTATCTCTCTCCCACCCGCCTCTTGGCCGCCCACCGAGATCAGGTCGGCAGTCTCGGACCTCAGATCTTGCTTCTCGGCACCATGTGGAGGGGAGGGGGCGTGGGGACGGAGCTTGACAGACGCCACATGGCGGGGCAGGGCTTGACAAATGCATGTCTGTCAAAAAAAGTGCAGTACAAATAGTTACATCGTAATTAAATCTCCTGCTATTTACTCATCGGTATGGGAACAGTACTTTGTGTTGAAAAATAGCATAGATTAAAAAGGATGCATAAGTACTGTTGTGTAATGTAGCTAGTTTGGACTGAAATGCACGCGATTGGAATAAAAGATCGATCCGAAGTAGCCAAAGATTAAAAATGCCAGCTAACACACAGTTTAGATCATTCATAGTTACTGTAAAATAAGTTACAATACATCGTGCATAACGAGCACAGATTTTTATTTAAATTAATTTTCCGAGTACATACTGCATATATAGTATAAACAGCTGCACGATCCAGAACTAGTCTGAGCCATTTACTTTTAACTTTTGTCTTTGTGAATGTTAAATATCCTACAATGAGCCCATAGTTTTCCTTGCTATGATGAATTGCAATGCACATTAATGGCACACTTTTAACATTTGTGGGATATGACAGCTTATTGCATTAGAGGCAGACAGAAATTGCAAGATAGGTCAAAGTTAATGATAAGTGATATAGTTTTACTCTCAGCTTGCATTAGAATTACCTAGAGGCCTGAGAATTCTAGCCCTTGCTGTGTCATTTGGTCCCACATTTCCATATCCTGGGGCATTTGTGTATCCTGAGTCTCAGTTGGTCCTTTTGAAACTATCATTAGCATTCTTTCTGCATTTCACTGTGCAACACTGTTGCCATGGTTTCATATCTTCTGCCCTTACAGCTGTTTATTTGTCTAAACAAAGAACTCCGTGACATTAGCCTGGATATTAACAGGGGCGGGTTACGTAGATTGCAGGGGGATCCGAACCATGACACGAAGGTGGTGTCCGATCCCCGACCCCAGGGGGGATGTCAAATCCCAGACCTGGAGTGGAGGAGGTGGTCTGATCCTGGTGAGGGAGGTCCGATCACTGACCTTATCGGTTTTTGTACGGGAGGGGGTGGAAGTAGTTTGGGGGGCCAATAGGAAGCACTTCTGCATCTCTTAGCCCACAAAGAGTGTTGTAAAGGCACTTACCTTCTCCCCGAGGTTGTCCTCATCTCCCTTCAGCTGCCGCGTTTGCTGAGGCTTGGGAAACCCGGCAGGCCACAGTTAAGCCTCTAAAACAGATTAAACCAGAGGCTGCTTGCCTCATTAAAAATATTTAAATGACTTACCTGCCTCCTGGGAGTGGGTGGCTGCCTGCCCCCTGTCCCGCCTCCATTAAACACAGGTGGAATCCAGCCACTTATACAGGTGCCATGAAAGTAAGTTTTTCAAACTTGTTTAAAGGGCAGCATCAATTGAATTAAATCTATAAACAAAGGACACTATTAAATTACATATCCCTAGTACAACAGTGACTTCACTCCAAAAGTACTTAATTGGCTGTAAAGTGCTTTGAGATGTCAGGTGGTCATGAAAGGCGCTATATAAATGCAAGTCTTTTTTTTCTTTTAGTAGTCTTTAATGACATTAACTTCTTGATTATCATTAATCCATTTATTTTCTGTATTCCCTATTATTAATGCTCTACTGACAGCATTAACAATTCACTCTCTGCCACCAGCCACACATTCTTTTTGCAAGTAATTAACTTGATGAAATTGTTACCAAACTGCATGAAGTATTAGATGGTTCAGGAAGAAGGGTTGCAGGTAAAAGAGGAATGTGGTTTTAGTTTGCCGACAGGCTATTTGACAATCATTCTGGAGTACAAAAAATTAGGTAAGCCATACAAAAATATTCTGATGTTTGTGAATGGAGCTTGACTTTTTGCTGACTGTCTAACATTTAAATGTTGGTTATTTTTATGCAAGGGCATGTTCTATAACTCGGCAAGAGGCCATCTCACTGAATGGGCATAGGGGGATTGTTAGCTCAGGTTCCAGCTCTCAAAACAGAAATCCTGGTTTGTGAGTGGGTAAATTTTGAGGTACTGACGATAAAAGTGAGTAGTTTGAGCCCACTGTAATCTTCATAATAACCATAATTTTGGACAGTTTTCACAATGCTATTTATGGTTTGTAGTGGCTTTTGAAATCATTCCTCTTCTTGGTAAAATTAGGCCAAGCTTGCCTGGCTGTGACTGCTTTCGGGTCATGTTTTGCATGTGAAGATCTTTTGACAGGCAAGGTCAAAATCACTGACAATATGTCATTAAATCCTTGAATCTATTTTCTTTGATCCTTTACTTCCTTCCTCCTGCCTCTTCACACACATACACACACACACACACACAAAGTAAAAAGGAAGTGGATGGTCGATTTTTAATATTCGAAAGGCTTAAAAAAAAGCTTTGAAGTAAAATGGTTTTATCCCGGACATCATAACATAGTTTCAATACGGATAGCTTGAGGTGTCTGTTCAATATACCAGTTCAACAAGATCAGAAAATGTAGTAATGCCAACTTGTGTTATACTATAGAGTACAAGATGTTCTTCATCTTTAATTTCTACTGACTTAAAAGAATTGATACAAAAGAACAGTTTTGATATGTAGTTGCTGTTCAGTTTTGGTGTTCTGTCAAAGCCTTCCACAATGTTGAAGATGTAATACAGGTGCGACGTCCAAATTCCAGAGTTCCAGAATCCGTGGCGGGGTTATCCGGAAACCGGAAAATGTTCCGAAACCTGGACTCCCTTGGCCCGGCCTCGGCCCAACCTCGCTCGACCTCTGGCTGCCCGACCTCCCCCGATCTCTGGCCGCCTGACCTCGGCCCAACCTCCCCTGGCCTCATCTCAACCTCCGGCCGCCCGACCTTCCCCGGCCTCGGCCCGACCTCCTCCGGCCTCAACCCGACCTCCCCCCACTTGTGGCCGCCTGGCCTCATCCCAACCTCCGGCTGCCCGACCTTCCCCGGCCTCGACCCGACCTCCCCCCACTTGTGGCAGCTGACCTCCCCTGGCCTCAGCCCAACCTCCGGCGGCCTGACCGGCACCCCCAAAGGCAAAGACGTTCCGAAATATCCGGAATGGCCTCGGTCCCGAGGTTTCTGCATTTCGGACATCACACCTGTGCTGAACTAGCATTAATGATAGTTTCACTATCATTTTCCAAAATGTAACTGCTTTAAGTAATTGACGCATGGAAATCTGTGGTAGTTTCTAGTTTTGTAATGTTTTCTTGGTAATACGTGGGTAACGCAGACCAAAAGGGTTAAAATTGCATCTTGGTGACTAACTTTGCTGCATGTATTTTTCTAGGGGAGAATGTGCCAGTTGTCTTGAGCACTGGGAGGAGAGGGAAACCTTGCAGAGATTTATTTTTGTACATTAAATGAATGTTCTGGAAGCTAAGGAGTAGTGTTTAGATATGTTCTGTATATCATGTGCATGTAAATTGAGCACCACTGAGGTAATAGATGTATATTTTGGCAAAAGACATGCACAAATACTTAACAACAATTAGGCAATCTCTTGTGGTGATCATGTAATGTTTGGGGTCTGGAAGGTAGACTTGTGACTCATCTGGCCTGTATCTGTACCATGTACAGCAGACACCTCAAGTCGCTGGAGAAATATCACCAACGGTGTCGTCACAAGATCCTACAAATCCCCTGGGAGGACAGGCGCACCAACATCAGTGTCCTCATTCAGGCTAACATCCCCAGCATTGAAGCACTGACCACACTCGATCAGCTCCGCTGGGCAGGCCACATAGTTTGCATGGCAGACACGAGACTCCCAAATTAAGTGTTCTACTTGGAGCTCCTTCACGGCAAACGAGCCAAAGGTGGGCAGCGGAAACGTTACAAGGATACCCTCAAAGCCTCCCTGATAAAGTGCGACATCCCCACTGACAGCTGGGAGTCCCTGGCCCAAGACCACCCTAAGTGGAGGAAGTGCATCTGAGAGGGCGCTGAGCACCTCGAGTCTCAACGCTGAGAGCATGCAGAAATCAAGCGCAGGCAACAGAAAGAGCGTGCGGCAAACCAGTCCCACCCACCCTTTCCCTCAACGACTATCTGTCCCACCTGTGACAGAGTCTGTGGCTCTCGTATTGGACTGTTCAGCCACCAAAGAACTCACTTCAAGAGTGGAAGCAAGTCTTCCTCGATTCCGAGGGATGGCCTATGATGATGATGATGATCTTTAAGAACACCGAGTGTACATTTTTTGGGGAAGTAATCTTAAATAGGCACATCCTGAGGGCCATTGGCGAGGGATGTTTTTCTCTCCTTAACGAGAGGTCAAGTTATCTTAAAGTTATAAAACCCATCGGAAAAGCTAGGCTTTCTTTCTAGGTACCAAGTAGTATAAGACATGGTAAGTGTGGTCTCCCGGACTAGTTTCAATCACCTAGGGAAATCAAAAAGGAATGTTCCAGATTTTTTTCCTACCTAATTGGGCTTTGGTTTTTATCTGATTTTTCTTGGCTCTTCCAGGAGAGCCAAGTAGGAGTGTCAAAAGAAAAAGAAAGATGTACAGCGCCTTTCACAACCTAAGGATGTCCCAAAAACATTTACAGTACGTTTTGAAGTGTAGCCACTGTTGTAATGTAGAAAATGCGGCAACCTCTTTGCGTACAGCATAGGCCCACAAAACAGCAGTGAGATAAGTAACTAGATAATCTCTTTTATGTGTTGGTTGTGGAATAAATATTGGCCAGTACACAGGGGAGAACTTCAAATAGTGCGGTGGGCTCTTTTATGTCCACCTGAGAGGCCAGACAGGGCCTCAGTTTATTTAACGTCTCATCTGAAAGACGGCATCTCCGATAGTGCAGAAATCCCTTAGTACTGCATTGGAGTGTCAGTCTAGATTTTGTATTCGGTTCTTTGAAGTGGGACTTAAACCCACAGCCTCCGAGGCGAGAGGAGAGAGTGCTACCACTGGCACTTTAATTGTGTCACATAAGGCATCGCAATTGTTTGGGACAAGTTATGTGGGCCAGTTAGTCTTTTCCTGTCTGACATTTTTGTATGCTCATATACTTGTTTCAAGATTGTTAAATTGTGATAACCATTGATGAAGACAGAATCATAGAGCATGCACCCACTATTCCCCTGCCAGAAGTGCATATTGGGAAAGTGCCATGCCAGTTGTGAACATGCATAAAATCAGCCATTATATAACTCCATCTATCTATAATACTAATATATATTTGCAGCATGATTTAGGTTGAGTCCTCTCTCGCTAGATCTCTGTGTTTTTCCTCATTCTGTTGTCATGACATTTGTTAAGTATACAAGAACTCCACGAGGCTGAGTACTGTGAGCTAAACTTAGTGTGACCTTAGTCTTCTTTATTACAACTCCAGAGTGCCTAAACAACATGGCAGCTCACCTTTTATACTGGCCTTGCATGTGTGTGCAGGTGACCATTTGGGCTCCCAACAGTCACGCCCTCTGGTGGCAAGTATTACATAGTTACATACATAACAAGATCTCTGCCTCTCTTTCCCCAGCCTGCCCATTTTCTTTTATCTGTCCTCCTTTGCTCTCTGTCTCTCTCTCCCTGCCTCTTGGGCCGGAATCTTCCCAGCCCTGCGAATGTGGGTTTGGAGGCGGCCCTGCTGTCAAAATGGCTTTGATTGACAGCGGGTCAGGATCTCGCTCTGAACCTGCCTCCGTGTGAATTTCTCAACTGTCAGATGTGCATTCGGATAGCCGACTCAACAGCAAACGGCAGGACAGGTAATTAACATCATTAAAACGTACTTAAATGCTAGTTAAGAGGCTTAAAAGCAGACACTTACAATTTTATCAACTTTTTGACAGCTTCACGCCAGGTAAGTGTCGGGTTCTCAGTGACTCTCTTGTTTTTGGCTAGTTGACAGCTGCAGAAGTGGTATAAAAGCTACCATTTCACAGCTGTTCACATTTCAATGTCAGAAGCTGAATTCTTCAGGTATGTGAAGAGATTTTTGAGCTGTATGCACTTTGGAAGTGTTTGCAGTGAACTCTCCATTCACTGTCGCCTCCTAAGAGCAACCTCTCTCACCATTGACAGGGCACTTCTGTCATCTCAACCTACCTGCCATCTATTCCAGCAGCATCGGTGCCCTTCAAAAAATCTCACCTTGGTCCTCAGAATCCCACTATGATCAGGCACATCAGCATCACCAACAACAACACCAATCTTCTGAACAATCACCTGATGCTGCACAGTACACAAGACATCAGCACTCGACCACATTGCTGCCCGAGAGGCCAATGATAGCCTCATCATGGCCATATTTACTTCACTTCACACTGTACACCCTGACCACCACATCCCACACCAGCCCCATAAAGCATCCCTGCAATATCCAACCCATTCCTTTCACACTCATCACCCTTATGTCTCACCATTCACTACAACTCACTAAGTCACTTCCAAAGGTACACACACATCTGTCCAAGATTGCAAAGTCCTGAAAATAAAGATTTCAATGTTTGACAACACATCAACATTAACTATACATGAACATTAGCTAAAGAACCCAAACCCTGTGTGTTGTTAGTTGGTATGATTGGACAAGGATGAGGGTGAGTGTGAGGGGTGCCAAGTGAAGTGGGGAACTGATAATGTAAACAGAGATAGAGATGGGTGGAGATGCAAGGTAAGTTAGTGTGAGTAAGGATGTGCAAGGGTAGAGTAGGGAAGGCAGAGTGGTGGCGATATGATGAGTGGCACAGCAGGATGAGGTTGAGTGTGTTGAGCAGTAAAGTTTTGTGATCTACTGAGATCATTGAAAGGTTTACGCCACTGCAGCCAGCTCCTCCTGACGACATCCGTGCTTGTGCCCTCATGTGCAATGTACAGCCAGGCTGCGTTGATCTCCTGGCGGGGTCTCCTCCATCCATTGGAATGGAATGGAAGGAGGTCTCTTCCGTCCTTGCATGCTGTGACTCCCTCCATAAGCATCTGGAGGGGGTCATGGGAGAGCCATTGTGCAATCATGCACCTTTGTACAGTGCTCGTCAGTGTTTGCAGTAACTCAATGCTGCAAAAGACTAACAGATGAACTGTCAAAAAATAGTTGGGCATGGTCCCTTTAAGGAAACAGCTGATGACGCGTCATCAGATGATGTCATCAGATCCCCGCTTCCTGTTAATTGGCCGGAAAACACACTGGCCGGGTTTAACAGCCCCCAGCCACTGAAGATTGCTGTTAGAGGGCGGGCTGCAGCTGGGAGCGTGTTCCCCGCACACTCCTGATGCCACTCGCACCCATTGGTGAAATTGCGGCCTCTGATTCTACTTTTCCCGATCACTCTTGCTTACTCTCGGCATCTCCTCTGATTTATCTGTCAAGCCCTCTCTATACCTCTGTCAATCTCTTTATCTCTACCGATTTGTCTCTGTCTCCTCTCTCTCCTGCAATCTCTTCATATATTTGTCCCCGTTCTTTCAGTTATTCTCTCCCTGATTTTTATCTTTCTCGGTCTCTCTGATCTCTTTCACCTCTTCCTCCTCTAGATCTCACTTGTTCTCCGTCCAAGAGTAAGCACCAGGGGCTCTTATTTGAAATTTAATGCAGCCTTAGGTCCCAAGACTGAAGAGTGAGGAGCAGCAGGACATGTTTTTATTCAAATTTTGGGTCAGGAATATAGCCAAAGAGTGGACTTCAGAAAATAAAGAAAAGGCACAGAAATGGGCCTCGAGGAGAAAAATAAAACAGCAGAGAATAATAAAAAGAAAAGGCAGCTAAGAGATAAATGGGAAAGGTGACAGGCTATTTATCTTTATGTATAGTAATTTATATTCAAAAATATTTTGAAATTTAAATTGTTCAAAAGTTAAACACCCCTAATATCAAAAATAATAAAATATACTCACCATGAGCAATGCCAAGGTGACATCTGTTAATAGATAGTTCCTTTAAAGCTGTTGGCTAGGCAACTCCCACCCACCTTCCAAAAGGTTCAACCTTTATTCATAGAATTATGCAGGTTAAAAAAAAAAAGTTTGCTGAGGTAACCATGTATTTATTTGCTGTTCTGGATACTCAGAGTGATTTATCCTGAATTGGTATTTTCCAGAAACCAATCCAAAAAGCACTTAATTCAACATCACTGGGAAGATTGCTTATAAACCCAGTGCTGCCAGAACCTACGCGACTCCTGGGTTCTGCCATGGGCTACCTCCACCTGATCATTCACTCCCGAGACAAGGCAGTTGCACCAAATAACTGGTTTGCCCTGCACCTGGCTGACTGGTGGACCACAAGGACCCCATGTCTTCACCTTGACCTAGTAAGAGATGTAAGACTATCTCATCATGCATGAGATGTGGTGCAGATCTTTTTCCTGAACACTCTCTCAGGGTATAGTCCTTTTTGAAGATGAGTCTATAAGGTGAAAAGTGAGACTTGTGTTGCCTCTCCATAAGCCCTGTGGTGCAGTTGGCCAGTTGTACTTCTTTCATCCTTGGCTAATACTGTCTAGGCCTCCCTGGATTATAGAACCAGTAGATTAATTTGGCCTGCTAATTGCTGCCATCCCACCCACCTCCATAGTGCTCAGAACCATAAGAAACATAAATAGGAGCAGGAGTAGGCAATTCGGCCCCTCGAGTCTGCTCTGCCATTCAATAAGATCATGGCTGATCTTCTACCTCAACTCTACTTTCCTGCACTATTCCCTTATCCAAAAATCTATCGCTCTCTGTTTTGAATATACTCAACGACTGAGCCTCCATAGCCCTCTGGGGAAGAGAATTCCAAAGATTTACCACCCTCTGTTAAGAAGTTTCTCCTCATCTCAGTCCTAAATGGCCAACCCCTTATTCTGAGGCTGTGACCCCTGGTTCTAGACTCCCCAAGGCGCTTCACAGAAATATTATGCGATAAAAATTTGACACCGAGCCACATAAGTGGAAATTAGTGCAGGTGACCAAATGCTTGGTCAAAAAGATATGTTTTAAGAAGTGTCTTGAAGGAGGAAAGAAAGGCAGAGAGGCAGAATCAAACTTGGGATGGCAATAGGAAAGTTGGAAGGTCGAAGAGTAATGAAGGATTGGGGTAGGCATTTGGATGGGCACAGTAACCGAGAGAAGAGAGATGAAAGGAGGCATGACGACAGGAGAGAACTATCAGGGAGGGATAAAGAGAAAAAGGAAAGAGGGGGGATGTGGAAAAAGTATTGAATGGCTCGGGTACAGAGCGGCGGCCAAAATGCGCATGCAGGCCAAAATAGCACTGGCTTGCTTAATTGCTTGCTGTACCTGCATGTTAACTTTCAGTGAATTGTGTACAAGGACATCCAGGTCCCTCTGAACACCAATATTTCCCAATCTCTCACCATTTAAAAAATACTCTGCTTTTCTATTTTCCTACCAAAGTGGATAACTTCTCATTTTTCCACATTATATTCCATTTGCCAAGTTCTTGCCAATCGCTTAACATGTCTATATCCCCTTGCAGCCTCTTTGCATCCTCCTCACAACTTACATTCCCACCTAGCTTTGTATCATCAGCCAACCTGGATATATTATATTTGGTCCCCTCTTCTAAATCATTGATATAGATTGTGAATAGCTCGGGTCCAAGCATCGATCCTTGCAGCGACCCACTAGGCAACCATTTCTTCTAGAAGTGCCTTCCCTGTGAGGTTTTTTTAGATGTGTGATGCCTGAGTCCATGTACAGCTCTATCAACGACTTCTGCCAGCAGTCCATTAAGATCAGCCCTGGGCTGCATTGACCTAATCTATTTCCCGATCTGCTTGTCTATGACTCACTAAGCATCTACAGCACCCCCTATCAAAATATTGAAGACAGGGATAAATTCCCACTTTCATGATCCCCTACATAAACAATATATTCCAGTCAGTCTGTAACTACAGGCACCTCTCGTCATCCATAGTCTCTGAATGCTGTCAAGTTTACCATTTACTTATTGGTAGTCCTTTACCAGGCTGCCACATACTATTGTGAAAGAGTTAACTTCTGCTTGACTATACTATGACCTTGCCCACAGCAGGCTGACTAGCTGTTTTGCTGAATGGTTTGTCTGTGGATGACGAGAAGTATCTAGTTTCCTGTGACAGCTCACATGTGCTTGGGAGGCCATAACATTTTTAGCACATGCTCCTAGCTGATGAGTGTTTTACACTCTTGATCCATAACTGGATTCTTAAATTATGTGGAACTATTTCCAGAAATCTGTCCCTGAGTATTAATGGCAAATGCTTTCTAACCACATTCTCAGCCCAATAACCATTTCTTTGTAAGGACCAAACGGATTCTTGTTCCGTTTCCAAAATGTTATGTTTGTACGCGTCATGCATTAAATCTTGAGCCCTGAGAACAGCGGAGTTCACAGTATCACAGTCCATTCTGTTGACAGGGTCGAAATGAGAAACGTTGCAAGCATTTTTCTGTTCAATCAAATCAACAATCAGCTGGACCATTTTTGTTTGCCCAATTTGTGGTGACTAATAATTCAAATAAAATGATCATTGCTCTTTCTCTCTCTTATTGGCCGCAAGTTCGCTTTGTTTTCCTTTCCATTTGTGTCGATCTTTCATGTCAACATTGCTCTTGTGCGTTCTCCAGTTGAAGCTCTCTGTCCCTCAGCTGGAAGTTTTTCTCCTGAAATTTTCTGTCTCCTCTTCCACCGCGAATTGTGCGATTTCAGTTTCTGCCCTGTTGGATCTGCTTGACATTTTTAGTTTTACTGGTTCTGTTCTGTTCATTTTTAAGAAGAAGTGGGCGCTAAAATATATGCTATTTTAAAAAGAAACATAGAAAATTAGTTCAATTGTTACTGTTTTGTTTCTTATCACAGAAAGATAAGAAAAGTTTGTTTCTGCAACATTCGTGTAACAGCAGGACAGGATATGTCTTCATTGCTAATGCTCATCTTTCTAAATCTTGTGAAGCACATGCTACAGCTTTGACATTGGAGAAGATGGTTTAATGTGTTAGTTTCTGTAAACCATAATGGCCCTTAGCTGCCCCATTAACCATTCAGCTGCCATAATACCCTAAAATTAATGAACTATTTTGCGTTATTTTATTTTTCAGTTTGTGATTTTCTGACCCCCTCGCACTGTGGTACTGAGCAGCATGTTGATTTCAAGATCTAATACAAATACCTGTATGGTGTATCTTGCATTACCTGTGGTCACATTGTGCTTGTTGTATCTTGTTCGGAATGGTCGCTATTGTTCATCTCTGGAGATGCGAGTTGAATGTGGCTCGGGAAAAGCATATTTAAGGGCCCCCATCTCTATAGGCTGTTTAAAAATTCTAAGACTAATGATTTGGGCCGTCTCAGCCCAAACAACAGTGCATACATGCCCATTAAACAAAACAATGTATTTCAGTGTTTCATTTCTCAATTCTTTCTCGGGATCTAGGGAGAAGATTTATAAAAGTGAATATGTATTGCACATACCTCCCCCCCCATCCCATTCTTCCTTTGATTAAGATTTGTGTTACTGTTCAAACTTACAAAATGTGTCGATATGGAATAACAAATCCCTTTGAGCTTCAGAAATAATTTAACCCAAATGTGCAGGTGACAATAATCCTGAAGTTACATTATAGTCTTGAATTCAATTCTTGCTACTTGTTAATTTATATAAATGTATGCATTGTTTCATCTCAACATTAGGATGTTGTCAGGAGCAACCCACTATCTCCCAGATGTTCACTAAAAGCTATTAATTTTCTTTGTGGCATCATTACACAAATTATGCTGTTCAGGTATTTGTATTAGATTGCATGAAAAATCTCTGTCAAATAATATTATAGTGCCACGAAATGTTGTGGTTAGTACAGGTATACATGAGCGATGGTAATGTATATTTGACCCTATTAATGCCTTTTTGTTTCAAATGTGAAAGTAAAATTTAGTCTGAAGGTGACAGAAAATTGTTAAAATCTGCTTCATGAGAATAACTTCTTAATTCTAACATTTTAACGGGGAGAGAGTGTACACCCTATTTAATTATTTTGCTATATGCACCGTGTGGATATCCATTTCAAATAGTTTTTTAAAATTAATTCACGGGATGTGGGCATCGCTGACAAGGCCAGCATTTATTACCTATTCCTAATTGCCCTTGAGAAGGTGATGGTGAGCCACCTTCTTGAACCGCTGCAGTCCATGAGGTGATGGTACTCCCACACTGCTGATCTAGGATTTTGACCCAGACGATGAAGGTACAGCGATATTTTTCCAATTCAGGATAGTGTATGACCTTGGAGCTGACAAATTCAGACTATACAGCATGCAAATAATTTTCCTGCATGGGCCAAGCGCTACGCTATCACGTCGAAATTAGTATCTGGAACTAGGTAACTGATGTTGCTAAAGAAAATAACTTATTGATTTTGATTTTAATTTTTGCATACAGGTACAGAAATGGCCTATCGGAAAGTGGACCAGAGGTTTCCAGTACACTCTCAAGATGTGGACACTGAAGAACTTCCAGCCACTTCGCTGGAGTTAGAGTGGGACATGGAAAAAGAGTTGGAAGAAAGTGGATTTGATGGCTTTGAACCAGATGATTCGGGCCAACACCATCTGGGCAACTCCACTGGAAACACTGATCTTGACATGGAATTTATGCAGCCTTCAGCATCACCCCGGGGAAGATTTGAACGTCTAGAAGAAGAGTCTGATTATGTGGCACATACAAGACCAGCACCAAAAAATCAGCAGGGCAACTTTTCTAGAATGGCAAAACTCTTTGTTGCTGGGATTACTATATTTATTTGTGGTCTTCTAATAGGTTACTATGGACAGAAAGGTAGCTCAAAAAATGTTTTGCCAAATAACATAACAACACCAACACCACCTGTATCCTCAACTGCTGTACCTGATGATGGCAACATACTCAAGGCTATTGTTCAGGCAATCGAAGGTTACAGTATCAGGAACGTTTTCAGGTGAGTGCAATTGTGATGCAAAATGTTGGCCATAATGACTTTGATACCAAAGTAGAGAAATTAGAAGGTCAACTTAATGTTGTTTCATACAGTTTTCCAAGATTGGCAAACTTATTGTTAACATATTAATTTTAATTACATTTGTGAATTATATTTGAGATTATATTTGAAGATTTTTTAATATTAAAATATATATTGATGGGTTATAATTTAAGAACACACTGAATTGTATTCATAAATAAATTTTCCATTAAGTTATAGCTTTTGAAATTAGAATTAAAAGATTGTACAGTACAAATAATTTTCAAATAATAGCCGGAGACTGTCCCATGTCTGTTACAACAACAACAACAAACACAACAACTTGTATTTATATAGCACCTTTAACGTAGTGAAACGTCCCAAGGTGCTTCACAGGAATATGATGCAATAAAAGTTTGACACCGAGCCGCATAAGTAGAAATTAGCGCAGGTGACCAAAGGCTTGGTCAAAGAGGTATGTTTTAAGGAGCGTATTGAAGGAGGAAAGAGAGGTAGAGAGGCGGAGCGGTTGAGGCAGAGAGTTCCAGAACTTGGGACCTAGGCAACAGAAGGGATGGCCACCAATAGTTGGGCGATTATAATCAGGGATACTCAAGAGGCAGAATTAGAGGAGCGCAGACATCTCTGGGAGTGGGGTTGAGGGCAGTTGTGGGGCTGGAGGAGATTACAGAGTTAGGGTGGGGCAAGGCCATGGAGGGATTTGAAAATAAGGATGAGAATTTTGAAATCGGGGCGTTGCTTAACCGGAAGCCTCTGTAGGTCAGTGAGCACAGAGGTGATGGGTGAGCGGGATTTGTGGGTCAGTGAGCACGGAGGTGATGGGTGAACGGGACTTGTAGGTTAGTGAGCACGTGGGTGATGGGTGAGCGGGACTTGTGGGTCAGTGAGCATGGGGATGATGGGTGAGCGGGACTTGGTGCGAGTTAGGACACGGGCCAAGTTTTGGATTACCTCTAGTTTACGTAGGGTAGAATATGGGAGGCCAGCCAGGAGTGCATTGAAATAGTCAACTCTAGAGGGAACAAAGCTGTGGATGAGGGCTTCAGTAGTGGATGAGCTGAGGCAAGGGTGGAGACAGGTGATGTTACAAGAGATGGAAATAGGCAGTCTTAGTTATGCTGCCGATATGTGGTCGAAAGCTCATTTCAAGGCCAAATATGACACTAAGGTTGCGAACAGTCTGGTTCAGCCTCAGACAGAAGTTGGGGAGAGGGACGGAGCCAGTGGCTAGGGAATGGAGTTTGTGGCGGGGACCGAAAACAATGGCTTCGGTCTTCCCAATGTTCAATTGGAGAAAATTTCTGCTCATCCAGAACTGGATGTTGGACAAGCATTTTGACAATTTAGAGACGATGGAGGGGTCGAGAGAATTGGTAGTGGGGTAGAGTTGGGTGTCACCAGCGTACATGTGGAAACTGACACTGTGTTTCCGGATGATGTTGCCAAGGGGCAACATGTAGATGAGAAATAGGAGGGGACCAAGGATAGATCAACAACAGCAGGTGAACTGCAGATTCAAAAAGATTCAGATATATGATTAATTCATGCTAGTGACTTGATGTGAGCATGAAATTTAATTGTCATTTAAAATGTTTTAAATATGATCTTGGATGACACTGGCATTTATTGCTAATTCCTAATTGCCCTGAGAGGGTGGTGGTAAACCTTCATGAATAACTGCAGTTCTTGTGGTGCTGGTGCTCCCACAATGGTGTTAATTAGGGAACTCCAGGATTTTGACACAGCGATAATAAAGTAACTGCGTTATATATCCAAAGTCAGGATCATATGTAACTTGGAGGGGAACTTTGAAGTAATGGTGTTTCTGTCATCTTGTTGCTCTTGTCCTTCTTGATGGTAGAGTTTGCAGGCCTGGAAGCTGCTGTCCAAGTAGCTTAGTGAGTTGCTGCTGTTCATTCTGTAGATAGTAAAGAGTAGATAGTACAACATGCACAGGGCACTGGTGTTGTAGGGAGTGGATATTAGTTCCATTAGCGTGGGTGTCAGTCAAGTGGACTGCTCTGTCCTTGATGATATCAAGCTCCTTGAGTACTGCTGCAGTGGCACCAATCTGCAGGCGAGCAGTGAGTATTTCATCACTCCTGACTTCAGCCTTGCAAGTGATGGAGAGGTTATTGAGGAGGGTTAGACGATGTCCTACACGTCACCAGCCTGTGTCCTGACCTTGTACTCATGTTGATCATATTGCTAGACATTGGTGACCACCAGGATATTGCTGGTGAGGTCTTGACAATGGTGACGCTGTTCAATTGTCCAGAGGAAGTAGTTGGAACTTTTCTTGTCTTTTTCTCAAGATGCAACACAGTATCATGACAGAGCAGCAGCGTGTATTTAAAAATTAAACAATCAACGTGTTGTGTATCAACAGCTGTCGATATTCAACACCGATAGCCTGATTATGAGCTATGCTCCCTGTTAAATTTTTAATATTTGCGAGCTCTGGTAGGGGCACCCAGATTCTCACAACATTTCAAAAGACAGTTTAATTGTCTACTTGGCAGCCTAGACGGTTTCTAAAATTGACTTTGCACTAGTCCAAAGTTACACCACACTTGGTACGAAGCCTGATGGATGTAAAACCCTTTTAATTGTCGGGCCAAAATGCTTCACTCTGACACCCAAGGCGTAATGCAAATTTTGTATTGATGCAAAGTGGTGGGATAGCCAAAGCTTTGTTTCTATATCCATATGTTGAAAAAGTCATAGTAGAATTCTAGAAGTTGATTGCACATTATGCAGTGCTGGCTCTCTGAAAGAAATATCCATTGAATCCCATTCTCCTCCCCTTTCCCAATATCCTTTTTGAATTTTTCTTTTTCAAATATTTATCCACTTCCCCTTTAAAAATAATATGGATTCTGCTTCCATTGCTGTTTTGGGTAGGCCATTCCAGGACCTGAGAACCCTCTGTTGTGTTTAAAAAAAATGGTTAACCTCTCTCTCCGTTCTTTGGTGGTGATCGTAAATTTATGCCCTGACTCACGGACCAGTGGAAATAATTTTCCTTGATTTTCTTTATCGAAGCCTCTCATAACTTTGAACATTAGCACTGAGATCTAATTTTAAAGTTATTTAGTCCAATAAAAATCCCAGTTTCTTCTCCTAACCATACCCTCTCATCCCTGATGTCATAATGAATCTCTTGAGCACTCCCACCTTGCCGTTGACGTCTTTCCGAAAGGAAGACACCCAAACCTGGGCACAATATTCTATCTACAGCCTATCCATTGATTTGCATTACCTTTTTGCTTTTGCACTCTCTACCCCTATTTATAAAACCTAGCATTGTATATAGATATTTGTGTATCTGAACCACAAAGTCTCTCTGCTCCTCTACTTTTAAGATTTTACCATTTATTGTAGATGTCTTCCCCCTATTCATCCTCCCAAAATGTATTACAGGTGCAGGGCCTAAAATCCAGAACCCTCAGGACTGAGGCCGTTCCGGATTCCAGGCTTTTCCGGACTTTCGATTTGCTTTCTGATGTCCCGAATCCGGAAACACCCGAGCCCAGGTTTGGGTATTTCCCAATTTCGGAATGTCAAAATGAAGGGGGAGGGGGCGGAGGGAGAGGTTCCCACTGAGGAGCTGTTTGGGCCGTCTGGCCCTGCCAAGGAGGATGCCGTCAGGCCGGCCCCACCAAGGAGGAGGTGTTCGGGCGGGCCCTGCCAAGGTGGTTGCCGGGCGGGCTGGGTCGCCAAGGAGGTCGTCGGGCAGGCCGGATCATCGAGGATGTGTTCAGGAGGGCCCTGCCAAGGAGGTTGTCGGGTGGGCCACTGAGGAGGCCCCGAGGTAAGGGCAGCAGCAGCGAGGCGAGGCCCGAGGTCAGGCAGCAGCGGGACCCCGAGGCTGGCAGGGTCGTGGGGTCCGGATTCCGGAACATTTTAGGGATTCCGGACGACCCTGCCACCGATTAGTCCGGATTCCGGAAATCCAGATTCTCAACGCTGCAAATTTCATCTGATGTCCATATATTCAATCTACTAACCTAACTATGAACCTGTCTATATCGTCCTGAAGTTGTTAACATGTTTTGTCATAGTTAACCACAGTCCTTAGTTTAGTATTATCTGCAAATGTTGATATTGTGCTCTCATACTCAAGTCCAGATCATTCTATCTTATCTATCTATCAATCTATCGATCTATTCTGTTCTATCGATCTATTCTATTCTATCTACTCTGTCTATCTTGTGTGGAAATAGCCAAGTTTAAAGGTATCTCTGGTTACTTTAATAACCAGGATTGACTGTAAACCAATCTGGTGGATATATTGCATTTAATCAGAGTGTAGGACGGAATATAACATATTAATTATACAACAAAACCATACAACCATAACAGGTAGTTGATACCGATTCCGATCGGACAAACGGCTGGTGCACATGAGCAGTTCTCTGGCTTGCAGGCTCTTTCTCTGTCTCGAGCTTCCTTCAGTAAAGCATGGAATCTCTCGACCAGCTCAACTTCTGTTTCACTCTCCCCTCACACCGTCTGTGAGAGCAACCTTGAGGAGGTTACCTTTATTCTATTTTTAGGGGTGGGCCTGACCTGGGATATTGACAAGACCTTTTGATGTATAGAGGTTCCCCATAAAATGTAATATTCAATAAGGCTTCTTGGGTTGGAAATTTGGTCCTTAGCGATAACAGTATTTTTTCGCCAAAATTACCATTATCGCTTCGCTATCGTTCTCAGGCCTGAAATTCAAGCTTGAATTTGTGCAGCGGTAAAAATTGGCGTTGCACGAGAATTCGTAGATCAAACTGTGAACCTTGCCAACTTTAGTCCGAGGCTGATACCGCTGTGAGTTGGGCCTTGGGAGGGCGGAAAAGCACCAAAAAATAAATTGGAAAAAACAAAAAAATTCACAAAACATTTACAAGGAACTTATCTCTCGAATTGCTGCAAAAGAATTAAAAAATAAAAACTTTAACGTACCTTTTTGCAGGTCTTCATTCCAATTGCTGCTGGCAGGCCTGCTACAACAGGTTTTTCCCTGTTGGTATTTTTCGTGCAAAACACGGGTGTGCACCGAGGCAAATATTTGGCAAAAGCGATAGTTTGAGTCTTGTACGGTGGCGGTCCTCTCCAGCGGAATTTGAAAATTGCCGCCGCAAAAGTCACCGAATTTTCCGCCGTACGGGTTTTCGCCAAAAGTGAAATAGCACCAAAAAAACGGCCACAAAATCACTGAATTTCCAGCCCCTAGTTCTTTGTCTCGATTCTTGAAACAAAGCCCGCCCTAAAGATGTATTACCATTTTGGCCACGTTATTCTCTGTTTACACTAACCCAGGGCTTTTTCCTGTGGAAATCGTTTCATCTCTCTTGTCCCTATTCTCTCGGGTACAATCAATATAAAACCTTAGCCCTCTACCCTTTGAACTATGAGGCCCAAACCAGAAACCGCTTGCTTTAGAGTGTTACCTCCTTTACAACTTAACAACATGTTTACATTAACTCTCTCAACTTCCATCCATTCTAAGTCTTTCTGTAAGAAATTGTCTTAATGGTACATAAACAAAACTGAAGTTTTAACTTGAAAACAACAGATAATCGCTTAGCAACAGGGAGATTATATATAGTACAAAGCACTATACCCTCCATAGGAAACCAAGACATTAGCATTTCTAAGCATTTCTCTGATCCGAAGAGACTTTCCGTCTGCAATTTGAGCATCAGAGTTTAAACAGCATTTTTTCCTGTCACATTTTTAATCGCATAACCATATACATTTTTAGGCATCCCTTATTTCTAACAATTTATTCTATCTATCTATCTATTCTAGCTATGCAATATTTAGAAGAGCAATGATCCCGGGCACTGACCTATAAAAGACACCACTGTTTATATCCCTATGGTCCAAAATATATTAATTAACCATTACTCTATTTTATGTCTTTTAATTAAGTTCCTGCCCCTGCTTCCGCACTTTGTTAAATATCATGTGCGTTCATTTGATCAACATCATCATTATCATTGGCAGTCCCCCGGAATCGAGGAAGACTGGCTTCCACTCTTAAACTGAGTCCTTAGGTGGCTGAACAGTCCAATACAAGAACCACAGTCCCCGTCCACAGGTGGGACAGACAGTCGTTGAGCGAAGGGGTGGGTGGGACAGGTTTGCTGCACACTCTTTCCGCTGCCTGTGCTTGATTTCTGCATGCTTTTGGTGATGAGCCTCGGTGGTGCTCAGCACCCTCCCGGATGCACTTCCTCCACTTAGGGCAGTCTTTGGCCAGGACTCCCAGGTGTCAGTGGGGAATGTTGCACTTTATCAGGGAGGCTTTGAGGGTGTCCTTGTAACATTTCCTCTGCCCAGCTTTGGCTCGTTTGCCGTGAAGGAGTTCTAAGTAGAGCGTTTGCTTTGGGAGTCTCGTGTCTGGCATGCGAACACTGTGGCCTGCCCAGCGGAGCTGATCAAGTGTGGTCAGTGCTTCAAAGCTGGGGATGTTGTCCTGGTCGAGGACGCTAACGTCGGTGTGTCTGTCCTCCCAGGGGATTTGTAGTATCTTGTGGAGACATCGTTGGTGGTATTTCTCCAGCTACTTGAGGTGTCTACTGTACATGGTCCATGTCTCTGAGCCATACAGACCATGAGCTTGGTGGCAGATTTGAGGGCCTGGTCTTCAAACACTCTTTTCCTCAGGCGGCCGAAGGCTACACTGGCGCACTGGAAACGGTGTTGAATCTCAGCATCAATGTCTGCTCTTGTTGATAAGAGGCCTCCGAGGTATGGGAAATGGACCACGTTGTCCAGGGCCACGCCGTGGATCTTGATTACTGGGGGGCAGTGCTGTGCGGCGAGGATAGGCTGGTGGAGGACCTTTGTCTTAGGGATGTTTAGTATAAGGCCCATGCTTTCGTACGCCTCAGTAAATACGTCAACAAGCCTCCTAATCAAACATTTTTTGGAAATCCATTTCCACAACATCCATGGCATTGCTTTATTCAATACACGCCATTATTTTCCCAAAGAATTCCATCAAATTTGTCAGACGCAGCTTGCCTTTTACAAATCCATATTGGCTGTCTATAATTAACCCATGTCTTTCTAGGTGATTCTTAATTTTGATCTGCATTATGGCCTCCAGAGGTTTAATGCGCTATTATTTGGCTGACTGGTCTATTAGAACAACAACAACAACAACTTGTATATTTATGGCGCCTTTAACGTAGTGAAACGTCCCAAGGCACTTCACAGGAGTATTAAGAGACAAAAAATTGACACCGAGCCACATAGGAGAAATTAGTGCAGGTGACCAAAAGCTAGGTCAAAGGGGTAGGTTTTAAGGAGCATCTTGGAAGGAGGATAGAGAGATGGAGATGTTTAGGCAGGGAGTTCCAGAGTTTAGGACCGAGGCAATATAGTTACGTTTTGAGATTTCTTTCCACAGAAAGTGTTTGGAAAGGAAATTACCTTTAAGTGTTATGTTTTAAAGCATACTACATTCATGTAAGTTTTTTTTAAAAGCTCTGAGGCAACGAGTTATTAAAATGATGATGAGCTATCTTTGATGTTGTTTCCCCATAGAAAGAAGAAAGACTTGGATTTTTATGTAGCTCCTTTCATGGCCACTGGACGTCTCAAAGTGCTTTGCAACCAATGAAGTACTTTTGGAGTGTAGTCACTGTTGTAATGTGGGAAACGCGGCAGCCAATTTGCGCACAGCAAACTCCCACAAACAGCAATTTAATAATAACCAGATAATCTCTTTTTGTTATGCTGATTGAGGGATAAATATTGGCCAGAACACCAGGGATACATCCCCTGCACCGAATCAAAAACTCATCATAGACTGTAAACAATAAGCAATTTGTTGGTCTATCTCTGCAGTCGAAAAAACACCTCATACCCATTGTGTTGGATAGTAGCTGATACCTTCCTGGCTTGAAACCGACAAAGACAAAGCACAGAGACAGGAATATGAGCATTTAGTCAGATTTTTGTAACCGAATGCTGCGAGGCAGTCAGGCCCAGCAAAGGCTTGAACAAAGAGATTTGAAGTGCTGGAGTACAGTTAGCAGTTATCTTGTTTAAGTCAAGATGACTCTCTGATGTTGGGAAGCCTGGTGTTTTCTTATTTTGTAGCAAAAAACTGTCCTGATTTTATTAAGTCCGATCATACCTCCTGTTCTTCATGTTTACCTTACTGTGAAATAAAACAGCTCGTCGATTCTTATCTAGTCTCATCTCCCCAAATGTTTCCTCGGGCTGCCTTTGGAGAGATTGAAGAAGCACCTGTGTGAAAGACCTGAATGTCCTGTTCATGTCAGAAGGAGACACTATTGGTAACATCCCAGTTTACGCTTTCGTACAATTGATATGTGGCGATATGACTCCATTCCCAACAAAGTAAGATGCTCAGATTGTTTATGTGCAACTGAAGCCGAGAAGGTAAGCACGGTGGACACAAATTTATCCTTTTTTTCTAAACACAGTTGTTATATTGGCAACCCTCCAGTCCTCTGGCACAACTTCCATATTTAAATATGTTTGAAAAATTCTGCATATGGATTTCAGGTGGGGACAAGATTGGCCTTAGTTGTGATTGCAAACTGCAAGTCAAATAATCTACTGAGGTTCACAGATAAACAAAGGACATTGGTGAAGGCACTGGAGGGTGAATTGTGTCAGCGAAGCCCTCAATGTATTGGATTTTAAAATATAAGGAAGGTTATTTTTTTGCTGCACCATTCCACAATGCTACGGTCAAATATGATTGGTAATTGGTGAAATTGTGCGAATTTTTTTGTTAAAACCTACAAATTAGAGCAAGGTAAATGCATGATTTATTGACGATGTACAATTTTCTAGTTGATATTGGAATTCTGCTAATACTTTGTCCCATTCGAAACAACTTCAGGCAGCGCTATGCTTGGTGGGTAATGACTATTTGGTGCAGAATTGGGAAAATGTTTTCATTGTCTCTTTTCCTGTGTGAAACTGGTACTCAACTGAGGAATCCTGGGCTGAGTGTTTATACTGCTCTGACACTGGAATGAAATTGTTAACAGGGACTTTTTTATAACTTGATGTTTTTTGAACAAATCAAGCTGAGTGATGTCAGTACTGGGGAGTGAGGACATCCCAATAATTGTCACCTATTGATGGTATCAAGCACTCCCTGTATTGGTTATAGCGAGGATCAAATGCAGAAAACTCCTTTAACTCTGCTCCAACAATGTGCCTTAAGCCAAACCTCAGTAAAGCACCAGTCACTCCATCAGTGTATTTTCTTCCATTCCCACATCAACCATCCTTGTGTCTCCCATTAATGAATTGCTAATTTAGTGTTGAATTTTGAATAGTTGACCCAAATTTATTTCATATAGAACTCTTGTAATAAACTGGTCCGTGCAAGATGTCTGCACTCCTCTAATTCTGCCCTCTTGAGCATCGCTGACCAATCGTTCAACCATTGGTGGTCGTGCTTTCTGTTGCCTCGGACCTAAGTTCTGAAATTCCCTGCCTAAACCTCTCCGCCTCTCTTTCCTCCTTCAAGACGCTCCTTAAAACATACCACTTTGACCAAGCTTTTGGTCACCTCTGCTAATTTCTACTTATACAGCTCAGTGTCAAATTTTAACTTAACCACTATGCAGTCTCCCCAACTGAAAGTCAGCAGCCTTCCACCAGCATGCTGCAACCACTAGGGCTGCAGTGCGTAGGAGCACGAGGATAGAAAAAGCTTGACTGGAAAGTTTGCTTTGTGGTGGCTTTTATTTCATCAGCGTGGCCATGATGAGGATGTGATGGTCAGTAACAAAGGGAAGGGCAGGTGTGGGACTAATGTTGAATGGGGAAATGGGGTTGCGTTCAATCGAACTGCAGCTGCATGATTCGATCCCGGATATCCTGGCCAGAAAGGGTCTGTCTGGGTTGCCTCCTTCCTTTTACTTCCTCTTCCTCCTGCTCCAGAGCTGGTGACTGTATCCCTGGTGCCAAAGGCTGTGCCCTCATGATGGGCATGTTGTGGAGGATATAGCGAATCATAATGAATCGGGACACACGCTCCAGTGATACTGTAGGGGTCCTTCAGGGTAGTCCAGGCAGCAGAAGGCATTGCTTAAGGACATCAATGGTCTGCTCTATGATGTTTTGCATGGCAGCACGGCTCTCATTGTAAGCATGCTGCCCACGTGTGGTTGGGTTGCGGACTGGGGTATGAGCCAGGTGGTCAAGGGATAGCCCTTGTCGCCCAGTAGCTGCCCTCTGGTTTGTCTTACTGGCTCGAAGACTGAGGGAACAGTGGACTAAAAGCATCATGACTGCTGCCAGGATGCTGGGCATTCACCATCATGATGTGCTAAGCATGGTTGCACACCAACTGCACATTCAGCGAGTGGTACCCTTTGCAATTGCGGTACAACTCAGCATTTATATACTATGCCCGCAAAGCCATGTGCGTGCACCATGGGCAAATCCGCTATCCTGGCAAAGCCAGGTTCACGCTCCGTCTGCTTCTCTCTGGTCAGAGAGAAGACAATGAAGTCCCTTCTCCTGGTACAAAGAGCTTCTGTCACTTCTCTTGTGCAGCAGTGGCCTGTGAACTGGAAGATGTTATAGATGTTGCCTGCTCCAGCCTGGAAGAATTGCGACGCGAAGAAATTCAGCGTCTCAGTCACCTTTACAGCTACAGGCAGCACTGTTCTTGCCCTGGAGTAAGGCTTCAGGTCTGGTTGCAGAGTTCCATGAGCACGTCGCCTCACACACTGCTCCTGGCTCAGGCTGAGGTAAGAGAATTGCTCTCGGAAGACCCTCGGTGGGTAAGGTCTAGTTCTATAAATATGTGAAGAGAAAAAGATTAGTGAAGACAAATGTAGGTCCCTTGCAGTCAGATTCAGGTGAATTTATAATGGGGAACAAAGAAATGGCAGACCAATTGAATAAATACTTCGGTTCTGTCTTCACGAAGGAAGACACAAATAACCTTCCGAATGTACTAGGGGGCAGTGGGTCTAGTGAGAAGGAAGAACTGAAGGATATCCTTATTAGGTGGGAAATTGTGTTTGGGAAATTGATGGGATTGAAGGCCGATAAATCCCTGGGGCCTGATAGTCTGCATCCCAGAGTACTTAAGGAAGTGACCCTAGAAATAGTGGATGCATTGGTGATTATTTTCCAATAGTCTATCGACTCTGGATCAGTTCCTATGGACTGGAGGGTAACTAATGTAGCACCACTTTTTAAAAAAGGAGGGAGAGAGAAAATGGGTAATTATAGACCGGTTAGCCTGATATCAGTGGGGAAAATGTTGGAATCAATTATTAAAAATGAAATAGCACTGCATTTGGAAAGCAGTGACTGGTTCGATCCAAGTCAGCGTGGATTTATGAAAGGGAAATCATGCTTGACGAATCTTCTGGAATTTTTTGAGGATGTAACTAGCAGAGTGGACAAGGGAGAACCAGTGGATGTGGTGTATTTGGACTTTCAAAAGGCTTTTGACATGGTCCCGCACAAGAGATTGGTGTGCAAAATCAAAGCACATGGTATTGGGGGTAATGTACCGACGTGGATAGACAACTGGTTGGCAGACAGGAAGCAGAGAGTCGGGATAAATGGGTCCTTTTCAGAATGGCAGGCAGTGACAAGTGGAGTGCCACAAGGCTTAGTGCTGGGACCCCACTCTTCACAACATACATTAACGATTTAGATGAAGGAATTGAGTGTAATATCTCCAAATTTGCCGATGACACTAAATTGGTGGCGGTGTGAGCTGTGAGGAGGAAAGCTAAGAGGCTGCAGGGTGACTTAAGACAGGTTAGGTGAGTGGGCAAATGCGTGGCAGATGCAGTATAATTTGGATAAATGTGAGGTTATCCATTTTGGGGGCAAAAACACGAAGGCAGAATATTATCTGAATGGCGGCAGATTAGGAAAAGGGGGAGGAGCAACGAGACCTGGGTGTCATGGTTCATGAGTCATTGAAAGTTGGCATGCAGGTACAGCAGGCGGTAAAGAAGGCAAATGGTATGTTGGCCTTCATAGCTAGGGGATTTCAGTACAGGAGCAGTGAGGTCTTACTGCAGTTGTACAGAGCCTTGGTGAGGCCTCATCTGGAATATTGGCAGTTGGCGAGAGGCGGGAGCAGCGTCGGAGCGGCCTATTAAAAGGCCCAGCGGGAGCTCGAGAGTCAGCGCCAGTTGGCGAGAGGTGGGAGCAGCGTCGGCTCGGCCTATAAAGGCCCAGCGGGAGCTCGAGAGTCAGCGGCAGTTGGCAAGAGGTGGGAGCAGTGTCGGAGTGGCCTATAAAAGTCCAGCAGGAGCTCGAGAGTCAGCGGCAGTTGGCGAGAGGTGGGAGCAGTGTCGGAGCAGCCTATAAAAGGCATACCGGTGCAGCTACAGTGGGAGAGAAAGCAAAAAAGAAGTAGAAAGGAATCAAAAGGTGACGTCACAGCCAATGGGGTAAGTGATTGGCTGGTGATTGGTGAGTAGCTTTTCTTTTTATTTTTATATCAGTAAGTAAACTGTAACATTGTTATTACCAATTTAAGGGTATCTAAGGGTTAAGGCATGGCAGGAGAGATCGGTCACGTGATATGCTCCTCCTGTGCCATGTGGGAACTCAGGGACGCTTCCGGTGTCCCTTACGACTACATGTGTAAGGAGTGTATCCGCCTCCATCTCCTGATGGACTGCGTTGCGGAATTGGAGCTGAGGGTGGATTCACTCTGGAGCATCCACGATGCTGAGAATGACATAAGTGGCACGTGTAGTGAGTTGGTCTTACCGCATGAGAAGGATCCACAGCCAGCTAGGGAATGGAAGACCAGCAGGAAGAGTAGTACAAAGAAGGTAGTGCAGGGGTCCCATCTAGTCATCCCCCTGCAAAACAGATACACTGTTTTGAGTGCTGTTGAGGGAGATGACTCATTAGGGGAGAGCAACAGCAGCCAAGTTCATGGCACCATGGCTGGCTCTGTTGTACAGGAGGGCATAAAAAAGAGTGGGAGAGCGATAATGATAGGGGATTCAATCATAAGGGGAATAGATAGGCGTTTTTGCGGCCGCAATCGAGACTCCAGGATGGTATGTTGCCTCCCTGGTGCAAGGGTCAAGGATGTCTCCGAGCGAGTGCAGGACATTCTGAAAAGGGAGGGAGAACAGCCAGTTGTCGTGGTGCACATTGGTACCAACGACATAGGTAAAAAAAGGGATAAGTTCCTACGAGACGAATTTAAGAAGCTAGGAGTTAAATTAAAAAGTAGGACCTCAAAAGTAGTAATCTCGGGATTGCTACCAGTGCCACGTGCTAGTCAGAGTAGGAATCGCAGGATAGCACAGATGAATACGTGGCTTGAGCAGTGGTGCAGCAGGGAGGGATTCAAATTCCTGGGGCATTGGAACAGGTTCTGGGGGAGGTGGGACCAGTACAAACCGGACGGTCTGCACTTGGGCAGGAACGGATCCAATGTCCTAGGGGGAGTGTTTGCTAGTGCTGTTGGTGAGGAGTTAAACTAATATGGCAGGGGGATGGGAACCAATACAGGGAGACAGGGAAACAAAAAGGAGACAAAAACAAAAGACAGAAAAGAGATGAGTAAAAGTGGAGGGCAGAGATTCCAAAGGCAAGAAACAAAAAGGGCCACGGAATATAAAAGGGCTGCAGGAGGGGTAAAAACTAAAAGTCATGGTTTAAAAACTATGATGAAAACACTCAACCTAAATGCACGCAGCATTAGAAATAAAGTAAATGAGTTGATGGCACAAATCATTACAAATGGGTATGATTTGGTGGCCATTACAGAAACATGGTCGCAAGGTGGCCAGGACTGGGAATTAAACGTACAGGGGTATCCTGACGATTCGGAAAGATAGGCAGGAAGGGAAGGGAGGTGGGGTAGCTCTGTTAATAAGGGATGATATCAGGGCAGTTGTGAGGGATGATATTGGCTCAGATGAACAAAATGTTGAATCATTGTGGGTGGAGATTAGAGATAGTAAGGGGAAAAAGTCACTGGTGGGCGTAGTTTATAGGCCCCCAAATAATAACTTCATGGTGGGGCGGGCAATAATCAAGGGAATAATGGAGGCATGTGAAAAAGGAACGGCAGTAGTTATGGGGGATTTTAACCTACATATCGATTGGTCAAATCAAATCGCACGGGGTAGCCTGGAGGAGGAATTCATAGAATGCATACGGGATTGTTCCTTAGAACAGTATGTAACAGAGCCTACAAGGGAGCAAGCCATTTTGGATCTGGTCCTGTGTAACGAGACAGGAAAAATAAACGATCTTCTCGTAAAAGATCCTCTCGGAATGAGTGATCACAATATGGTTGAATTTGTAATACAGATTGAGGATGAGGAAGTTGTGTCAGAAACGAGAGTACTATGCTTAAACAAAGGGGACTACAGTGGGATGAGGGCAGAGTTGGCTAAAGTAGACTGAAAACAAGGACTAAACGCTGGCACAATTGAGGAACAGTGGAGGACTTTTAAGGAGCTCTTTCATAATGCGCAACAAAAATATATTCCAGTGAAAAAGAAGGGTGGCAAGAGAAGGGATAACCAGCCGTGGATAACCAAGGAAATAAAGGAAAGTATCAAATCAAAGACCAATGCGTATAAGGTGGCCAAGGTTAGTGGGAAACTAGAGGATTCTGAAGATTTTAAGCAACAGCAAAGAATGGCTAAAAAAGCAATAAAGAAAGGGAAGATAGATTACGAAGGTAAACTTGCGCAAAACATAAAAACAGATAGTAAAAGCTTTTACAGATATATAAAACGGAAAAGAGTGACTAAAGTAAATGTTGGTCTCTTGGAAGATGAAAAGGGGGATTTAATAATGGGAAATGTGGAAATGGCTGAGACCTTAAACAATTATTTTGCTTCTGTCTTCACAGTGGAAGACACAAAAACCATGCCAAAAATTGCTGGTCATAGGAATGTGGGAAGGGAGGACCTTGAGATGATCATTATCACTAGGGAGGTAGTGCTGGACAGACTAATGGGACTGAAGGTAGACAAGTCCCCTGGTCCTGATGAAATGCATCTCAGGGTATTAAAAGAGATGGCGGAAGTTATAGCAGATGCATTTGTTATAATCTACCAAAATTCTCTGGACTCTGGGGAGGTAAGAGCGGATTGGAGAGCAGCTAATGTAACGCCTCTGTTTAAAAAGGGGGCAGGCAAAAGGCAGGTAACTATAGGCCGGTTAGTTTAACATCTGTAGTGGGGAAAATGCTTGAAACTATCATTAAGGAAGAAATAGCGGGACATCTGGATAGGAATAGTGCAATCAAGCAGACGCAGCATGGATTCATGAAAGGGAAATCATGTTTAACTAACTTACTGGAATTCTTTGAGGATATAACGAGCATGGTGGATAGAGGTGTACCGATGGATGTGGTGTATTTAGATTTCCAAAAGGCATTCGATAAGGTGCCACACAAAAGGTTACCGCAGAAGATAAAGGTACGCGGAGTCAGAGGAAATGTATTAGCATGGATAGAGAATTGGCTGGCGAATAGAAAGCAGAGAGTCGGGTCCTTTTCTGGTTGGAAATCAGTGGTTAGTGGTGTGCCACAGGGATCAGTGCTGGGACCACAACTGTTAACAATATACATAGATGACCTAGAGGAGGGGACAGAGTGCAGTGCAACAAAATTTGCAGATGACACTAAGATTAGTGGGAAAGTGGGTTGTGTAGAGGACTCAGAGAGGCTGCAAGGAGATTTGGATAGGTTAAGCGAATGGGCTAAGGTTTGGCAGATGGAATACAATGTCGGAAAGTGTGAGGTCATCCACCTTGGGGAAAAAAACCAGTAAAAGGGAATATTATTTGAATGGGGAGAAATTACAACATGCTGTGGTGCAGAGGGACCTGAGGGTCCTTGTGCATGAAACTCTTTTTGGAGTTCACCTGCAAAAACATAAAACATTAAACCGTGCCACCCGACCTGGGTGACACACCAGACATTTACAAGGCCCTTTTTTCCTTTTTTTGGGTTTTTTTTTTGTGTTTTTCATTTTTTGGGTGTTTTTTTTTGGGCGCTAAAATCACATTTTTCCAGTGCCCCCTATAAAAGGGAAGGGGACACTAAAAGCACCGGCAATTAAAACAAATTAAACTTTAAAACGTAAAATCAAATTAAAATTTGGTTGCCGGGCGTGATGATGCACTCCAGTCCCTCCGGTGCCCACCTCTCGCGGAAGGCCGCGAGCGTACCGGTGGACACCGCGTGCTCCATCTCCAAGGACACCCTGGACCGGATGTAAGAGCGGAAGAGAGGCAGGCAGTCAGGTTGAACGACCCCCTCGACCGCCCGCTGCCTGGACCGGCTGATGGTCCTTGTGCATGAAACTCTTTTGAGTTTACCTGAAAATAAACATAAACATTAAAACCATGCCATCCGCCTGGGTGACACAGCAGACATTTTCAAGGCCCCTTTTTTTTTTCCTTTTTTTTTTGGGGCGCTAAAATCAAAATTTTTTCCAGTGCCCCCTATAAAAGGGGAGGGGGACACTAAAAGCACCGGCAATGAAAACAAATTAAACTTTAAAACGTAAAATCAAATTAAAATTTGGTTGCCGGGCGTGATGATGCACTCCAGTCCCTCCGGTGCCTCCTTGTGCATGAATCCCAAAAGGTTAGTTTGCAGGTGCAGCAGGTAATCAGGAAGGCAAATGGAATGTTGGCCTTCATTGCAAAAGGGATGGAGTACAAAAGCAGGGAGGTGTTGCTGCAACTGTATAAGGTATTGGTAAGGCCGCACCTGGAGTACTGCATGCAGTTTTGGTCACCTTACTTAAGGAAGAATATACTAGCTTTGGAAGGGGTACAGAGACGATTCACTAGGCTGATTCGAGAAATGAGGGGGTTACCTTATGATGATAGATTGAGTAGACTGGGTCTTTACTCGTTGGAGTTCAGAAGGATGAGGGGTGATCTTATAGAAACATTTAAAATCATGAAAGGGATAGACAAGATAGAGGCAGAGAGGTTGTTTCCATTGGTGGGGGAGACTAGAACTAGGGGGCACAGCCTCAAAATACGGGGGAGCCAATTTAAAACCGTGTTGAGAAAGAATTTCTTCTCCCAGAGGGTTGTGAATCTGTGGAATTCTCTGCCCAAGGAAGCAGTTGAGGCTAGCTCATTGAATGTTTTCAAGTCAAAGATAGATAGATTTTTTAGCAATAAGGGAATTAAGGGTTACGGGGAGAGGGCGGGTAAGTGGAGCTGAGTCCACGACCAGATCAGCCATGATCTTATTGAATGGCGGAGCAGGCTCGAGGGGCTAAATAGCCTACTCCTGTTCCTAATTCTTATGTTCTTATATAGGGCCCAAGTTTCGGGCCGCGCTTAGAACGGCGCAGCCCGGACCTGGACGCCCGTTTTTCGCGCCATAAAGTGCGCCTAAAAAAACCTCATCTATTCTCCGACTCCCTGCAGGTCCTCTGGAGCTGGGCGCGGCGTAGCACGAGCTGTGGGGGGCGGAGCCAGGTCCCTGCGGCATGCGCAGTAGCTCCAGGCACCCAAAACTGTGTGGGAGGGGCCGGAAGCACGCAGCCCCTAGCCCTGGCCGAATGGCCTCACTGGGGCTGCGTGGATAATGCTCACCTCCCAGGCCCAGCTCCCTCCCGACCCGACTTGACTCCCGCCCACCCCCCCCCCCCCCCCCCCCCCGGACCAGAGCGACCCCCGCTCCCTTGGACCCGATCCGGCCTCCCGCCCCCCCCGACCCGACCTCCGCTCTCCCCCTTCCCCCAACCTCTGCTCCCCACCCCGGTGACCCGAATTCCGCTCTACCCCCGGCGACCCGACCTCTGCTCCCCTCTCCCCGGCGACCCGACCTCCGCTCCCCCGCTCCCCCCCCCCGGCGACCCAACCTCTGCTCCCCCCGCCCCCCCGGCGACCCGACCTCCGCAACTCCCCCTCCCCGACCTCCGTGAGTGCCTCCGCGACTCCCCCCCGACCTCCCCCCCCCGATTTCCGCGCCCCCTCCCCCCCGATCTCCGTGACCCCTCTCCCCCCTGATCTCCGCAACCCCCCCCCCACCCCCCCCCCGGGACCCGACGCCACCTACCTGTAAATCCAGCCCGACGTCTTGAAAAAAAAATCTGTTCCAAACTGAAACTGTTCTAACTGACTAGAACTAGAGCAAACTAAATGCCGAGAATTGCAATTTTTAAGATACCCCATTCTAAACCAGTTGCTCCAAAAAAACAGGAGCAACTCAGGCCGAAACTTGGCCCCATTGTGTTCAGTTTTGGTCTCCTAATCTGAGGAAGGACATTCTTGCTATTGAGGGAGTGCAGCGAAGGTTCACCAGACTGATTCCAAGGATGGCTGGACTGACATATGAGGAGAGACTGGATCAACTGGGCCTTCATTCACTGGAGTTTAGAAGGATGAGAGGGGATCTCATAGAAACGTCTAAGATTCTGATGGGACTGGACAGGTTAGATGCGGGAAGAATGTTCCCGAAGTTGGGGAAGTCCAGAACCAGGGGACATAGTCTTAGGATAAGGTGCAGGCCATTTAGGACTGAGATGAGGAGAAACTTCTTCACTCAGAGTTGTTAACCTGTGGAATTCCCTGCCGCAGAGAGTTGTTGATGCCAGTTCACTGGATATATTCAAGAGGGAGTTAGATATGGCCCTTACGGCTAAAGAGACCAAGGGGTATGGGGAGAAAGCAGGAAAGGTGTACTGAGGCAATGATCAGCCTTGATCTTATTGAATGGCGGTGCAGGATCGAAGGGCCGAATGGCCTACTCCTGCACCTATTTTCTATGTTTCTATGTTTCTATGCTGAGAACCCTTATCCCTCCTCCTCCTCCTCCCTCTGTGAGCAGGTTGACCTCTTTGCTGCCTCTGCTCCATCTCTGTCATGCTGCAGGACGAGGAGTATAACAACCAGAGCACCCATGACTGGGAGCAAATGGTCTGACCAGAAGCCTTGAATTCAGAAGCAAGGCCTTCTCCACTTGCAGCCTCACCAACTTTAAACAACTCGAGAAAGCTCTGAAAACTTCCACAAACCTACACAGAGCCAGTAGAAACCAGAAAGCAAATTACCTGAAAGTGGTTGATGATCCCTTTAAATAGCGCTGGTGGGCAGCACCTCCTGCTGCTGAACGCATGTTCAGCTGTGCGAGATTAGGAGAGGGCATTTACTCCAGCAATGATGACAAAAATAGCAATGCTCGCGTCAAATTGGCATCATGATCTTCCTACATACCATAGTTCCAGCGCACGGTCGCCCTACCACTCTCACCAAGATGGCATCTGGCACTGCCCGCACCAGACGTTTGTGTACGCTGCTCGGACCCCATTTTGGTCCCAATTCGGTACCCATAGCAGCCAAACAATGGGCGCTACGGAACCGAATTGCTTGACCTTTTATTTCTATCCTCTGCCTCCTCCTGCAGATCTGAGTAGTATTGTCCCACACATCTACCCTGTAGAGCTGGGTGGTAGAGTCCCACACATTTGCAGCTACCTTGTTGAGCTGGGTAGTATAATCACAGACATTTATACCTGGAGATGCAGGATTAAAACAAAGATTGTTACCAAATTGAGCACAGTCCTGCAGCTTGCAAACAACTTCCACAACAGGGATAGTTCTGTCATTGGTTGGTAAGCTAACCACTGCCTTAAATTTTGACTTCCTGGATCCTTCCAAGCTATATCAGATGTAAGTCAAATTTTTCAACATGCTTGGCAGTTGCCTTTTTGCTTGGACAACTCAGTTTCTCCATTCCCTTATGGGAAACATGTGTTAATGGAATTTTGCTCTGAAAAGGAGACATACAATGGTAAAAAGAGGCTGTATTAGTTAGAATATAAACTCTGATGAAGAGCCAGAAGAAATATCTACCCGGCCAATTGGTCACTTTGCTACCGTGTAAAGACAGGCTGTAATAAATGACACAGTGCCTGAAACGTCCACTGCACAACACTCATCTCCCACATCTGCCCATAACCAAGTCAAGTACAGCATCACAGCTATTGCACACAGCTTTACATCAGTACTCATGAATACAGGACCTTTTCTCCATAACTATATAATTCTGCCCTTACTCAGGATATGTTATAGTTCTAAGGATAAGGGGTAAGCCATTTAGGACTGAGATGAGGAGAAACTTCTTCACTCAGAGAGTTGTTAACCTGTGGAATTCCCTATCGCAGAGAGTTGTTGATGCCAGTTCATTGGATATATTCAAGAGGGAGTTAGATATGGCCCTTATGGCTAAGGGGATCAAGGGGTATGGAGAGAAAGCAGGAAACGGGTATTGAGGTGGATGATCAGCCATGATCTTATTGAATGGTGGTGCAGGCTCGAAGGGCCGAATGGCCTACTCCTGCACCTATTTTCTATGTTTCTATGTTTCCAAATGTGACAAATGTTATTGAGCTTAGCAGTGTTTTTTTTTAATCGTTCCTGGGATGTGGGCATCGCTGGTAAAGCCAGCATTTATTGCCCATCCCCAATTGCCCTTGAGAAGGCGGTGGTGTGTACTGTAGGGCTCCTGCAGAGCGGTCCAGGCAGTGGAAGCATTCTTTAAGGACACCGATGGTCTGCTCTATGATGTTTTGTATGTCAGCATGACACATGGCTGCCTACGTGGAGCGGAGTCATTGCTATATTCCCCGGTATTTCCCCTCGGTTAGACTGTATGATGCATGTCTTCCACTTCCCAACTATGTGCTTCTTCTAACTGGAAGGAAGAAATGAGGTGCATGGCTGCTGCATGTCAATTTCTGCCTCCAGGGGTGGAGGTATTCCAGCACCTCCTTGTGCTGGATCAGCAGATGTCCCTGTAACTGCAGGTGTCGAGTTTTGATGGAGTGGTTGCTCTTTAATACACCTGTTATTTGAGCAGGCTGGCTGTTGTTGAGTACTGTTTGACCGTAAACAAAAACTTGCATTATTCAAAGTGGCTGCTCAGCCACAGAAGAAGATAGTTGGAGTGTTTTTACTTAAACGTATATTTTCTTTTGAGGGGAGAGATGTATTGATATTAGTGTAACTGCATCCAGTCAAGTATAGGAAGTTCCCAACCTCTTCCCTCTGACCTACTTGTGTTTGTATGATTGACAATTGCCTATAGTTACTAAAAATGGCTGAACATGAAACAACATGTTTTAAGCTCTTTAAGTCTCCACTTGTTTCTTACTCATTGAGCTTAAAGTAAATTCTACAAAGGTAGCAGCATGGGACTTGGAGAAATGGATGAGCAGCCCAAAGACTAGAATAGGGTCCTGAAAGAAATGTTTTATTTGCATACGAAAGGAATTTGCATAGAAATAACAAGCTTATAGGTGAGGAAGATTGGTTTATGAATGATGCTGGTAAGGGAATTCTAGAAACTATTATGCAAACAGGATTTATATAGTGAATTGCATACAAATGGGTGTTATTGTCTGCAAATCTATGCATAAAATAGGATACCTGATACAGTTCTTAAGAACATAAAAACATAAGAATTAGGAACAGGAGTAGGCCATCTAGCCCCTCAAGCCTGCTCCGCCATTCAAAAAGATCATGGCTGATCTGGCCGTGGACTCAGCTCCACTTACCTGCCCGCTCCCCATACCCCTTAATTCCCTTATTGGTTAAAAATTTATCTATCTGTGATTTGAGTACATTCAATGAGCTAGCCTCAACTGCTTCCCTGGGCAGAGAATTCCACAGATTCACAACCCTCTGGGAGAAGAAATTCCTTCTCAACTCGGTTTTAAATTGGCTCCCCCGTATTTTGAGGCTGTGCCCCCTAGTTCTAGTCTCCCCGACTAGTGGAAACAACCTCTCTGCCTCTATCTTGTCTATCCCTTTCATTATTTTAAATGTTTCTATAAGATCACCCCTCATCCTTCTGAACTCCAACGAGTAAAGACCAAGTCTACTCAATCTATCATCATAAGGTAACCCCCTCATCTCCGGAATCAGCATAGTGAATCGTCTCTGTACCCCCTCCAAAGCTAGTATATCCTTCCTTAAGTAAGGTGACCAAAACTGCACGCAATACTCCAGGTGCGGCCTCACCAATACCCTGTACAGTTGCAGCAGGACCTCCCTGCTTTTGTACTCCATCCCTCTCGCAATGAAGGCCAACATTCCATTCGTCTTCCTGATTACCTGCTGTACCTGCAAACTAACTTTTTGGGATTCATGCACAAGGACCCCCAGCTCCCTCTGCACCACAGCATGTTGTAATTTCTCCCCATTCAAATAATATTCCCTTTTACTGTTTTTTTTTCCAAGGTGGATGACCTCACACTTTCCGACATTGTATTCCATCTGCCAAACCTTAGCCCATTCGCTTAACCTATCTAAATCTCTTTGCAGCCTCTCTGTGTCCTCTACACAACCCGCTTCCCCACTAATCTTTGTGTCATCTGCAAATTTTGTTACACTACACTCTGTCCACTCCTCCAGGTCATCTATGTATATTGTAAACAGTTGTGGTCCCAGCACCGATCCATGTGGCACACCACTAACCACCGATTTCCAACCTTTAAAGGACCCATTTATCCCAACTCTCTGCTTTCTGTTAGCCAGCCAATTCTCTATCCATGCTAATACATTTCCGTTGACTCCGCGTACCTTTATCTTCTGCGGTAACCTTTTGTGTGGCACCTTATCGAATGCCTTTTGGAAATCTAAATACACCACATCCATCGGTACACCTCTATCCACCATGCTCGTTATATCTTCAAAGAATTCCAGTAAATTAGTTAAACATGATTTCCCCTTCATGAATCCATGTTGCGTCTGCTTGATTGCACTATTCCTATCTAGATGTCCCGCTATTTCTTCCTTAATGATAGCTTCAAGCATTTTCCCCACCACAGATGTTAAACTAACCGGCCTATAGTTACCTGCCTTTTGTCTGCCCCCTTTTTTAAACAGAGGCGTTACATTAGCTGCTTTCCAATCCACTGGTACCTCCTCAGAGTCCAGAGAATTTTGGTAGATTATAATGAATGCATCTGCTATAACTTCTGCCATCTCTTTTAATACCATGGGATGCTTTTCATCAGGACCAGAGGACTTGTCTACCTTGAGTCCCATTAGCCTGTCCAGCACTACCTCCCTAGTGATAGTGATTGTCTCAAGGTCCTCCCTTCCCACATTCCCGTGACCAGCAATTTTTGGCATGGTTTTTGTGTCTTCCACTGTGAAGAACGAAACAAAATAATTGTTTAAGGTCTCAGCCATTTCCACATTTCCCATTACTAAATCCCCCTTCTCATCTTCTAAAGGACCAACATTTACTTTAGTCACTCTTTTCCGTTTTATATATCGGTAAAAGCTTTTACTATCTGTTTTTATGTTTTGCGCAAGTTTACTTTCTTAATCTATCTTTCCTTGCTTTATTGCTTTCTTAGTCATACTTTGCTGTCGTTTAAAATTTTCCCAATCTTCTAGTTTCCCACTAACCTTGGCCACCTTATACGCATTGGTTTTTAATTTGATACTCTCCTTTATTTCCTTGGTTATCCACGGCTGTTTATCCCTTCTCTTACCGCCCTTTTTCACTGGAATATATTTTTGTTGCACACTATGAAAGAGCTCCTTAAAAGTCCTCCACTGTTCCTCAATTGTGCCACTGTTTAGTCTATGTTCCCAGTCTACTTTAGCTAACTCTGCCCTCATCCCACTGTAGTCCCCTTTGTTTAAGCATAGTATGCTCGTTTGAGACACTGCTTCCTCACCCTCAATCTGTATTACAAATTCAACCATACTGTGATCACTCATTCCGAGAGGATCTTTTAATAGGAGATCGTTTATTATTCCTGTCTCATTACACAGGACCAGATCTAAGATAGCTTGCTCCCTTGTAGGTTCTGTAACATACTGTTCTAAGAAACAATCCCGTATGCATTCTATGAATTCCTCCTCCAGGCTACCCCGTGCGATTTGATTTGACCAATCGATATGTAGGTTAAAATCCCCCATGATTACTGCCCTTCCATTTTCACATGCCTCTATTATTCCCTTGATTATTGTCCGCCCCACCGTGAAGTTATTATTTGGGGGCCTATAAACTACGCCCACCAGTGACTTTTTCCCCTTACTATCTCTAATTTCCACCCACAATGATTCAACATTTTGTTCATTGGAGCCAATATCATCTCTCACAACTGCCCTGATATCATCCTTTATTAACAGAGCTACCCAACCTCCTTTCCCTTCTTGTCTATTCTTCTGAATTGTCAGATACCCCTGTATGTTTAATTCCTAGTCTTGGCCACCCTGCAACCACATTTCTGTAATGGCCACCAAATCATACCCATTTGTAATGATTTGTGCCGTCAACTCATTTACTTTATTTCGAATGCTGCGTGCGTTTAGGTAGAGTGTTTTAATACTAGCTTTTAAACCATGATTTTTAGTTTTGACCCCTCCTGCAGCCCCTTTATCTTCATACATATTGTCCCTTCCTATCACCTTGTGGTTTACACTTACCCCAGTGCTACTCTGCTCTGTTGCCTACTGCCTTTTGCATTCTTTCTTGGAGTCCTGTTCATCTGCACTCTCACCCATTCTAACTAGCTCAGAGCCCTCTCCTGGGTTCCGAATACTCCTCGCATTGAGGCACCGAGCTTTCAGGCTTGCCTTTTTATTACACTTTGACCCTTTCGAATTTTGCTGTACATTGGCCCTTTTTGTTTTTTGCCATGGGTTTCTCTGCCCTCCACTTTTACTCATCTCCTTTCTGTCCTTTGCTTCTGTCTCCATTTTGTTTCCCTCTGTCTCGTGATTGGCACTAATTAATATCTGTTAGCCTAGTCTGATGATAGTAGATGTAAAATCATAGAATGATGCAGCACAGAAGGAGACCATTCGGTCCATCGTGCCTGTGCTGGCTCTTTGAAAGAGTTATTTAATTAGTCCCACCACCCCGCTCTTTTCCCAAAGCCCTAGAATTTTTCCATTTCCAAGTATTTATCCAGTCACTTTTTAAAGTTATTATTGAATCTGCATCCACCATTCTTCCAGACAGTGCATTCCAGATCATCATAACTCACTGCGTAATTTTTTCCCCCTCATGTCACCTCTTTTTTTGCCAATTACTTTAAATCTGTATCCTCTGGTTACCGACCCTTCTGCCACTAGAAACAGTTTCTCCTTATTTACTCTATCAAACCCGTCATGATTTCATACTATATCTCGTTCCTTGCTACGGATTATTGCCTCTAGTTCTTCCTTTTACTTTGGATGCTGTGTATATTGCTCGACAGGCAGTTTAATTCGTCTTTAATAATTGTTACCTTTGCTTTAATTTAACAGTCCTTTTATGCTTCTGTTTTATTTCCCTGACCATTTATAATACCTTTGCCCCTTGCTGTTGTCTGACCTTTACTTTTATCTCCTGTTTCTTTTATTTTCAGACTTATTTTCACCAGATCCCTCCTACTAATATGTCAGCTGTGGATCAGTGGGTAGCACGCTGTTTTATAGCTGTATTCCTACTTCATGACTTGAGCACAAAAATCTAGCCTGTCACTCCAGTGCAGTACTGAGGGAGTGCTGCACTGTCGGAGGTGCCGTCTTTTGGATGAGACATTAAATCGAGGCCTCATCTGCTCTCTCAAGTCGACGTAAAAGATCCCATGGCACTATTTCAAAGAGGAGTAGGGAAGTTATTCCCAGTGTCCTGGCCAATATTTATCCCTCAATCAACATCACTAAAACGGATTACCTGGACGTTATCACGTTGCTGCTTGTGGGAGCTTGCAGTGCGCAAATTGACTGTCGCATTTTCTAAATTACAACAGTGACTACACTTCAAAAAGTACATAATTGGCTGTAAAGAGCTTTGGGACGTCTGGTGGTCATGAAAGACGCTATATAAATGCAAGTCTTTTTTAAATTTGCAGTCCTATCGACAGCCCTATTTATCCTTTTAAGACACTGGTCCTACTCCAGTTCTGGTGGAGTCTGTTCCAGTGGTGCAGCTCTTTCCTGTCCAAGTTCTGGTATCAGTGTCCCATGAAATGGAATTCCTCCTTCCCACATTAGTCTTTCAGCCACACATTCACCTTCCTGATCTGCCTATCTCTATGCCAATTAGCACGTGGCTCGGATAATAATGCCAAGATTACCACTTGTGAGGTCCTGGTTTTAATTTAGTTCCTAACTTCTGATAATCCCCTAGCAGGACCTCCTCCCTTCACTTTCCTATATCGTTGATTCCAACATCGACCACAATAACTGGATCTTCCCCTTCCTTTCCAAGTTCCTCTCCAGTTGCTCTGAGATATCTTTTACCCTTGCACCAGGTAGGCAACACATCCTTCTGGACACTTGGTCACGACTGCAGAGGATGCTATCTATTCCTCTAATGATCAAATGCCCTATGACTATCACCTTTCTATTTTGCTTTCTCCCCTCCTTGGACTAACTCCTTCTCCACAGTGCTATAGTTAGCATTCTGGCCATCCTCCCTGTAGCCTTTATCCTCATCCTCACAGGTATCAAGTACATTGTATCTCCCCCTCTCCCCATGGTTCCCCATGCCCTGCTGACTAACAGCCACACTCTCCCGTTCCTGCACCTGTGCTTTTCGCTGAGATGTGACTATACTCTGGAGAAAACACACTATATATTCCTCCCCCTCCCTTATGTGTCTGAGTGTCTCTAACTTGCACTCTGAGTTGGAATGCCTCAAGCCAGAGACATTTACTGCAGATGTGGCAATCTGGGATAGTCACCCTGTCTACAAACTCCTACATATTACAGTCCCGATACATAACCTACACTGCCATTTCTAGTTTTTATTTATTGATATTAATTTAGTTCTAGATATAATACAATTATTTGAGATCTAGATTATATTTAGTAGATGGTTTTAGCTTGATTTCAGATTAATGTGTAGCTAATTTGCCTTGTTGTTAACTTTATTTTATTATTTCCTTAACTCCAATTTATTATTTATATATGCCAGATTTTAATTTAATGAAACTCGGATCCCTTTAATATCAGTATCCTCTATTTAGTTAATTTTAATTTTATCCCCTTAGATCTGATTAATTAAGCACTTGACTTAATTATATAATAAATGAAACATTTAGCTGTAATTTCTTGGGTTCCACCACTCTGATGTCACTTTTTCAGATTTTCAGAATTTGTTTTGAAAGATTCTTCGCTTTGTTACATGGAGGCCACTCCCCTCTGCTCACAGTCACTTCTTCCACGCTTTATAGACTCTGATTTGTTTATTTATTTACTTATTTGCAGTTGCCTCTTGGTTTAAATTACTTAGCACCTCCTTCCCACTCCTCACCAAATTCCGGTCGTCCCTCTGTTTCGCAAGGCACTCCATTTAGCAGATTCACCTAACTCTCACCAAGCTTTGCTTAAAGCTTTCTGCACGATTGCAGATGTTTTTCTGGCAGGGGAAGGAAAGGTGATTTATTTACCAATAAGCAGTATCTGTATTGTGAAGTATTAGTTTTAAATTGTTCAATTTGTAATTATAGAAACCTATTGATAACTTAGATTGTAACCCACTGATCAAGATCCTTAAAAAATTTAAAAAGATAATGTACATGACTTGAGCTACTATTGCATAATCACTTGAAAGTTGTTGATCAATGCTTTACATCGTGTAGTGGACCACTAGATCACAGGATGTAGGATTAGACTTCCATCAGTAATTGCTGCGTCAATTGAAAGTTGTGGTGATAATCTTTGGGGTGATCAAAACCTTTTGTCAGTTTTATAGCTGTACTGTATGACCCTGTGTACTGAGAAGATTAAGAACTTCAGTCCAGCAACAGTTCTGTTGATGAGATGAAATGGTTCATGCATTCACAATGCTGCTTTATGTTACAAACCTATCTGATGGCCATGAGCTGCCTTATTTTCTCTCTTCTCCAACATTATTGAAGAAACTACAGTATAAATAAATGAAGAAAGCCTTTGCAACATAGAAACATATTTAATGTAATATCTGTGCTAATTGGGCGCATTTTTAAAAGGAATGGGGAAAGGATGTTAAAATAATAAAAAATTGAAAGCTGCTGAGAAGCATTGCAAATGAAAACAGTAAATTTGCTGTTAGACTAAATTGATAGTTCCCAAGGGAAGTGATTTCAAATGAAAGTTTCTGGCTTTGCCAGACAAATTGTCATGATTGAGATCAAATGACTAATGAAAGTTCACCATTTGGGTACATTTTATTCCACTTTAAATTAGGTTTGAGTAGATCTGCTCAGACACAACTCACACTATGCTTGTGTGTACAAGAGAAGCTATTAAATGTATAAACTGTATTTTGCACTAACACATCATATTAATCATCTGCAGAAGTGTGTGATAATGTTGGTTTATCTTAAAGTTGAATGGGTCAGAATAAATGAAACATCTTTGGATTAACTGCATGTATGATGTGTCATCTAATTTCATTATTCTGGTGCTCACAGTCCAATGTGCCTCCACACTCAGTAACCATTTATTAACAACTGTTGTTTCTCATCTTAAATATTGCTGTCAGATTACCTGTTCAAAATGTGGTGCTGGACTCGAGCTGGAATATTGCCATCTCGCTTGCAGGTTAAGAATATTATTGTTTGAGGGGCTATAACTGAAATACATTTTTTTTAAAGCGACGCAGTGCACCATTCTGAAAAACCTTACGGGATCTTAAGAAAATCGGTGCAGTGAAGCCGCCATTATTTTAACGGAGCTGAGTTAGGTTTTGGAGGGAGGAAAGAAGACATTAATTTCATAAACAACTGCAGAGGGAAAAGAGAAACTAAATTTATTCAAGTTGTAAATGGAAATTGTGACTTGACGTTCCAACCCACCACCGAACCTTTGCTCACCGGGCTCGAGGCACACAGGGTCAGCAGGCCGGCAGGATCGCTCCCTCGGTCGAACACAGGAGCTCGGCTTCAGAGGAAGCCCGGGATAGGAGGGGCAGGGGGCCATTCGGCCTGGGATAGGAGCAGCACCGGGGGGGCGGGGGGCCATTCGGCCCAGGATAGGAGCAGCACCGGGGGGGCGGGGGGCCATTCGGCCCAGGATAGGAGCAGCACCGGGGGGGGGGGCGGGGGGCCATTCGGCCTGGGATAGGAGCTGGGGCAGGGGGCCATTTGGCCTGGGATAGGAGCAGCAGCAGGGGCAGGGGGCCATTCGGCCCAGGATAGGAGTAGCACCGGGGGGCAGGGGGCCATTCTGCCCAGGATAGGAGCAGCACCGGGGGGCAGGGGGCCATTCGGCCCAGGATAGGAGCAGCACCGGGGGGGGGGCGGGGGCCATTCGGCCTGGGATAGGAGCAGGGGCAGGGGGCCATTTGGCCCGGGATAGGAGCAGCACCAGGGGAGGGGGGGGGGCCATTCAGCCCGGGATAGGAGCAGCAGCAGGGGCAGGGGGCCATTCGACCCGGGATAGGAGCAGCACCAGGGGGCGAGGGGCCATTTGGCCCGGGTTAGGAGCAGTAGCAGGGGCAGGGGGCCATTCGGCCCGGGATAGGAACAGCAGCAGGGGCGGGGGGCCATTCGGCCCGGGATAGGAGCAGCACCAGGGGGCGAGGGGCCATTTGGCCCGGGTTAGGAGCAGTAGCAGGGGCAGGGGGCCATTCGGCCCGGGATAGGAACAGCAGCAGGGGCGGGGGCCATTCGGCCCGGGATAGGAGCAGCAGCAGGGGCGGGGGCCATTTGGCCCGGGTTAGGAGCAGTAGCAGGGGCAGGGGGCCATTCGGCCCGGGATAGGGGCAGCAGCAGGGGCGGGGGCCATTTGGCCCGGGTTAGGAGCAGCAGCAGGGGAGGGGGCCATTCGGCCCGGGGTAGGAGCAGCAGCAGGGGCGGGGGCCATTTGGCCCGGGATAGGAGCAGCAGCAGTGGCAGGGGGCCATTCGGCCCGGGATAGGAGCAGCAGCAGGGGCAGGGGGCCATTCAGCCCGGGATAGGAGCAGAGCAGGTTCGGGGGCCTTTTGGCCCGGATAGGAGCAGCACCGGGGAGAAGAGGGGCTATTCGGCCCGGGATAGGAGCAGCAGCTCCTAATGTGAAGAGGCTTGGGGCAAGGACGATGGAAAGCAGTTCCTTCAAATTAAACATCGAGCTCAGTTGAAACAACTAACAGCAGTTGTGTCTGTTTATTCTTGCTGTAATCGAACGGCACCGGGGGCGGGGGTGGGGGAAGGGGGAGCCTTTCGGCCTGGGATAGGAGCGGCACCTGGGCTCTACAATTGCTTATGTCTTGTGTATGTTTCACTTTCCAGCCTCAGCCCTTCAGTGTGTCCCTCATTACCCTGGCAACCTCAGTTTTTTGGCGCAGACCTTAAGCTCCACCCACAGAGCTTAAGGACAATCTGCGCCGCGCCAAATTCAAAATTTATTCCGGCGAAACTTGCAACTTTTTTTTTGGCACAGTCGGCCACCAAAAAATCAGATATACCTCTACAACTGCGGCAAAAATTGTCAATGTGGAAAATTGACCCCAGTGGCCCTGAATTTGCGTTCGGAAGCTTCCTGCGGGGAAATGCCTCTGATCCGCAAATAAAATGCCCACGTACCTGGTGGTCTGGGAGATGCGGAGATTCATGGTCCTGGGCCTCTCCAGGTACCCACGGGTAGCGACCCACGTATCTCAGGCGCACGTGGTTCACAAGCACCCCTAGGTTCACGTGGGCCGGCCCAACCAGTAAAAGGAATCCCCATAAGCATGAATGGGAATACCCCAAAAAAATACATCCACACTTAAAATAACTAAAAATAAAACCATTAAATATTTAAAATTAATTAAAATGGCATTTAACAAAATATTTAAAACAAAAATGTAATTTTTTGAAAAATAAATGTATATGTTTTAACGGGGCTAAATATAAACTTACCTAATTGCACAGGGTTTTTGAAGTATAAATGATTGATAACATTTTATTTTTATGCTTTTTAAAACTTTTACACTGGTAAAATCAGGCCTTACACCTGCTTTTACCAAGCGTGAGAATTTCACAGGCATTCGCTGGGCAGAAGTTGGGCAAATAGCCTTTTCACCGGGGATGCGTTGGATCTGTCACGCGAAAACCTGGAACTTGCACGGCCTTATGGGTGTGTGCACACCTCGTACACACCTGTAAGAGCCACAAAATACGGCCCAATTGGTAGCAGCGTTGTGGCTCAGTTCGTAGCACTTCGCCTCTGAATCAGGAGGTTGTGGGTTCAAGTTCCACTCCAGAGATTTGAGTACAAAAATCTAGGCCGTCACTCCAGTGTAGTACTGAGGGAGTGCTGCACTGTTGGAGGTGCCATCTTTTGGATGAGACGTTAAACCGTGACCCAGTCAGCATTCTCAGGTGGACGTAAAAGATTCCATGGCACTATATCGAAGGGAAGAGGAGGTTTAAAAAATTTCTTCTGAGTGATGGAATCAATTATTAAGGATGTCATAGCAGTGCATTTGGAAAGAGGTGACATGATGGGTCCAAGTCAGCATGGATTTGTGAAAGGGAAATCATGCTTGACAAATCTTCTGGAATTTTTTGAGGATGTTTCCAGTAGAGTGGACAAGGGAGAACCAGTTGATGTGGTATATTTGGACTTTCAGAAGGCGTTCGACAAGGTCCCACACAAGAGATTGATGTGCAAAGTTAGAGCACATGGGATTGGGGGTAGTGTGCTGACATGGATTGAGAACTGGTTGTCAGACAGGAAGCAAAGAGTAGGAGTAAATGGGGACTTTTCAGAATGGCAGGCAGTGACTAGTGGGGTACCGCAAGGTTCTGTGCTGGGGCCCCAGCTGTTTACACTGTACATTAATGATTTAGATGAGGGGATTAAATGTAGTATCTCCAAATTTGCGGATGACACTAAGTTGGGTGGCAGTGTGAGCTGCGAGGAGGATGCTGTGAGGCTGCAGAGTGACTTGGATAGGTTAGGTGAGTGGGCAAATGCATGGCAGATGAAGTATAATGTGGATAAATGTGAGGTTATCCACTTTGGTGGTAAAAACAGAGAGACAGACTATTATCTGAATGGTGACAGATTAGAAAAAGGGGAGGTGCAAAGAGACCTGGGTGTCGTGGTACATCAGTCATTGAAGGTTGGCATGCAGGTGCAGCAGGCGGTTAAGAAAGCAAATGGCATGTTGGCCTTCATAGCGAGGGGATTTGAGTACAGGGGCAGGGAGGTGTTGCTACAGTTGTACAGGGCATTGGTGAGGCCACACCTGGAGTATTGTGTACAGTTTTGGTCTCCTAACTTGAGGAAGGACATTCTTGCTATTGAGGGAGTGCAGCGAAGGTTCACCAGACTGATTCCCGGGATGGCGGGACTGACCTATCAAGAAAGACTGGATCAACTGGGCTTGTATTCACTGGAGTTCAGAAGAATGAGAGGGGACCTCATAGAAACATTTAAAATTCTGACGGGGTTAGACAGGTTAGATGCAGGAAGAATGTTCCCAATGTTGGGGAAGTCCAGAACCAGAGGTCACAGTCTAAGGATAAGGGGTAAGCCATTTAGGACCGAGATGCGGAGGAACTTCTTCACCCAGAGAGTGGTGAACCTGTGGAATTCTCTACCACAGAAAGTTGTTGAGGCCAATTCACTAAATATATTCAAAAAGGAGTTAGATGAGGTCCTTACTACTAGGGGGATCAAGGAGTATGGCGAGAAAGCAGGAATGGGGTACTGAAGTTGCATGTTCAGCCATGAACTCATTGAATGGCGGTGCAGGCTAGAAGGGCCGAATGGCCTACTCCTGCACCTATTTTCTATGTTTCTATTTTCTATGTCTATCCCTAGTCGTCCTTGAGAAGGCAGTGGTGAGCCACCTTCTTGAAATGCTGCAGTCCTTGTGGTGAAGGAACTCCCACTGTGCTGTTGGGGAGGGAGTGCCACGATTTTGACCCAGCGACGATGAAGGAATGGCGATATATTTACAAGTCAGGATGGTGTGTAATTTGGAGGGGAACTTGCAGGTGATGGTGTTCCCATGCGCCTGCTATGCTTGTCCTTCTAAGTGGTAGAGGTTGTGGGTTTGGGAGGTGCTGCTGAAGAAGCCTTGATGAGTTTCTGCAGTCCATCTTGTATCCCTTGTTGTCCTTGCCAGTATTTATCCCTCAATCAACATCACAATTATAGATTATCTGGTCATTATCATATTGCTGTTAGCGGGAGCTTGCTGCACACAAACTGGCTGCTGCCTTTCCCAAATTACAATAGTGACTACACGTCAAAAGTACGTCATTGGCTGTAAACTGCTTTGGGATATCCTGAGGTCATGAAAGGCACTATCGAAATGCAAGTCATTTTTTAATTTAAGATTTGGGTTGGCTCCAGGAATTTATGATTTAGGTAGATCAACCTGTACCACTTAAACACTCATGTTCCACTTCCAATCTCAGATTTGCTGATGACATTAACCTTATAGCAACATCTAAGGGGTTGGGGGTAATATATCAACATGGAACGAGAATTGGTTAATCGACAGAAAACAGAGAACAGAGATAAACGAGTCATTTTCCGGTTGGCAGGCTGTAACTAGTCATGTGCTGCAAGGATCAGTGCTTGGGCCTCAGCTATTTACAATCTATGTTAATAACTTAGATGAAGGGACCAAGTGCAATGTATCCAAGTTTGCTGATGATACAAAGCTCAGTGAAAAAGTAAGCTGTGAGGAGAACACAAAGAGTCTGCAAAGGGATATAGCCACAATCGTATTGAATGGCGGTGCAGGCTTGAAGGACTGTATGGCCTGCTCCTGCTCCTAATTCTTATGGTCTTATGTTAAGACTAATTGACAGGGTTTACATGGAGAATAGAGAATTTAGATTGCAGATTAACATAAAGAAGATAAAGGAAATGTCTTTTGGGAAATATCAGGAAGATAGAAACATAGAAAATAGGTGCAGGAGTAGGCCATTCGGCCCTTCTAGCCTGCACCGCCATTCAATGAGTTCATGGCTGAACATGCAACTTCAGTACCCCATTCCTGCTTTCTCACCATACCCCTTGATTCCCCTAGTAGTAAGGACTTCATCTAACTCCTTTTTGAATATATTTAGTGAATTGGCCACAACAACTTTCTGTGGTAGAGAATTCCACAGGTTCACCACTCTCTGGGTGAAGAAATTCCTCCTCATCTCGGTCCTAAATGGCTTCCCCCTTATCCTTAGACTGTGTCCCCTGGTTCTGGACTTCCCCAACATTGGGAACATTCTTCCTGCATCTAACCTGTCTAACCCCGTCAGAATTTTAAACGTTTCTATGAGGTCCCCTCTCATTCTTCTGAACTCCAGTGAATACAAGCCCAGTTGATCCAGTTTTTCTTGATAGGTCAGTCCCGCCATCTCGGGAATCAGTCTGGTGAACCTTCGCTGCACTCCCTCACTGTACACAATACTCCAGGTGTGGTCTCACCAAGGCCCTGTACAATTGTAGCAACACCTCACTGCCCCTGTACTCAAATCCCCTCGCTATGAAGGCCAACATGCCATTTGCTTTCTTAACCGTCTGCTGTACCTGCATGCCAACCTTCAATGACTGATGTACCATGACACCCAGGTCTCTTTGCACCTCCCCTTTTCCTAATCTGTCACCATTCAGATAACAGTCTGTCTCTCTGTTTTTACCACCAAAGTGGATAACCTCACATTTATCCACATTATACTTCATCTGCCATGCATTTGCCCACTCACCTAACCTATCCAAGTCACTCTGCAGCCTCATAGCATCCTCCTCGCAGCTCACACTGCCACCCAACTTAGTGTCATCCGCAAGTTTGGAGATACTACATTTAATCCCCTCATCTAAATCATTAATGTACAGTGTAAACAGCTGGGGCCCCAGCACAGAACCTTGCGGTACCCCACTAGTCACTGCCTGCCATTCTGAAAAGTCCCCATTTACTCCTACTCTTTGCTTCCTGTCTGACAACCAGTTCTCAATCCATGTCAGCACACTACCCCCAATCCCATGTGCTTTAACTTTGCACATTAATCTCTTGTGTGGGACGTTGTCGAAAGCCTTCTGAAAGTCCAAATATACCACATCAACTGGTTCTCCCTTGTCCACTCTACTGGAAACATCCTCAAAAAATTCCAGAAGATTTGTCAAGCATGATTTCCCTTTCACAAATCCATGCTGACTTGGACCTATCATATTACCTCTTTCCAAATGCACTGCTATGACATCCTTAATAATTGATTCCATCATTTTAGGATGTCAGGCTGACCGGTCTATAATTCCCTGTTTTCTCTCTCCCTCCTTTTTTAAAAAGTGGGGTTACATTGGCTACCCTCCACCCCATAGGAACTGATCCAGAGTCAATGGAATGTTGGAAAATGACTGTCAATGCATCCACTATTTCCAAGGCCACCTCCTTAAGTACTCTGGGATGCAGTCCATCAGGCCCTGGGGATTTATCGGCCTTCAATCCCATCAATTTCCCCAACACAATTTCCCGACTAATAAGGATTTCCCTCAGTTCCTCCTCCTTACTAGACCCTCCGACCCCTTTTATATCCGGAAGGTTGTTTGTGTCCTCCTCAGTGAATACCGAACCAAAGTACTTGTTCAATTGGTCCGCCATTTCTTTGTTCCCCGTTATGACTTTCCCTGATTCTGACTGCAGGGGACCTACGTTTGTCTTTACTAACCTTTTTCTCTTTACATATCTATAGAAACTTTTGCAATCCGTCTTAATGTTCCCTGCAAGCTTCTTCTCGTACTCCATTTTCCCTGCCCTAATCAAACCCTTTGTCCTCCTCTGCTGAGTTCTAAATTTCTCCCAGTCCCCGGGTTCGCTGCTATTTCTGGTCAATTTGTATGCCACTTCCTTGGCTTTAATGCTATCCCTGATTTCCCTTGATAGCCACGGTTGAGCCACCTTTCCTTTTTTATTTTTACGCCAGACAGGAATGTACAATTGTTGTAGTTCATCCATGCGGTCTCTAAATGTCTGCCATTGCCCATCCACAGTCAACCCCTTCAGTATCATTCGCCAATCTATCCTAGCCAATTCACGCCTCATACCTTCAAAGTTACCCTTCTTTAAGTTCTGGACCATGGTCTCTGAATTAACTGTTTCATTCTCCATCCTAATGCAGAATTCCACCATATTATGGTTACTCTTCCCCAAGGGGCCTCGCACAACGAGATTGCTAATTAATCCTCTCTCATTACACAACACCCAGTCTAAGATGGCCTCCCCCCTAGCTGGTTCCTCGACATATTGGTCTAAAAAACCATCCCTTATGCACTCCAGGAAATCCTCCTCCACCGTATTGCTTCCAGTTTGGCTAACCCAATCTATGTGCATATTAAAGTCACCCATTATAACTGCTGCACCTTTATTGCACGCACCCCTAATTTCATGTTTGATGCCCTCCCCAACATCACTACTACTGTTTGGAGGTCTGTACACAACTCCCACTAACGTTTTTTGCCCTTTGGTATTCTGCAGCTCTACCCATATAGATTCCACATCATCCAAGCTAATGTCCTTCCGAACTATTGCCTTAATTTGCTCCTTAACCAGCAATGCTACCCCACCTCCTTTTCCTTTTATTCTATCTTTCCTGAATGTTGAATACCCCTGGATGTTGAGTTCCCAGCCCTGATCATCCTGGAGCCACGTCTCCGTAATCCCAATCACATCATATTTGTTAACATCTATTTGCACAGTTAATTCATCCACCTTATTGCGGATACTCCTTGCATTAAGACACAAAGCCTTCAGGCTTGTTTTTTTAACACCCTTTGTCCTTTTAGAATTTTGCTGTACAGTGGCCCTTTTTGTTCTTTGCCTTGAGTTTCTCTGCCCTCCACTTTTCCTCATCTCCTTTCAGTCTTTTGCTTTTGCCTCCTTTTTGTTTCCCTCTGTCTCCCTGCATTGGTTCCCATCCCCCTGCCATATTAGTTTAAATCCTCCCCAACAGCACTAGCAAACACTCCCCCTAGGACATTGGTTCCGGTCCTGCCCAGGTGCAGACCGTCCGGTTTGTACTGGTCCCACCTCCCCCAGAACCGGTTCCAATGCCCCAGGAATTTGAATCCCTCCCTGCTGCACCACTGCTCAAGCCACATATTCATCTGCACTATCCTGCGATTCCTACTCTGACTATCACGTGGCACTGGTAGCAATCCCGAGATTACTACTTTTGAGGTCCTACTTTTTAATTTAGCTCCTAGCTCCTTAAATTCGTTTCGTAGGACCTCATCCCTTTTTTTTACCTATGTCGTTGGTACCAATGTGCACCACGACAACTGGCTGTTCTCCCTCCCTTTTTAGAATGTCCTGCACCCGCTCCGAGACATCCTTGACCCTTGCACCAGGGAGGCAACATACCATCCTGGAGTCTCGGTTGCGGCCGCAGAAACGCCTATCTATTCCCCTCACCATTGAATCCCCAATCACTATTGCTCTCCCACTCTTTTTCCTGCCCTCCTGTGCAGCAGAGCCAGCCATGTTGCCATGAACTTGGCTGCTGCTGCCCTCCCCTGATGAGTCATCCCCCTTAACAGTACCCAAAGCAGTGTATCTGTTTTGCAGGGGGATGACCACATGGGACTCCTGCACTACCTTCCTTGCACTGCTCTTCCTGTTGATCTTCCATTCCCTATCTGGCTGTGGACCCTTTCCCTGCGGTACGACCAACTCACTACACGTGATACTCACGTCATTCTCAGCATCGTGGATGCTCCAGAGTGAATCCACCCTCAGCTCCAACTCCGCAACGCGGACCGTCAGGAGCTTGAGGTGGATACACTTCCTGCAGATATAGTCGTCAGGGACACTGGTGTCGTCCCTGAGTTTCCACATGGTACAGGAGGTGCATAACACCCGACCGAGCTCTCCTGCCATGACTTAACCCTTAGATACACTTAAATTGGCAACAACAATGTTAAAAGTTACTCACTGATATAGAAGAGAAAAAAGAAAAACTACTCACCAATCACCAGCCAATCACTTACCCTCTTGGCTGTGACATCACCTTTTGATTTCTTTCTACTTCTTTTTTGCCTTCTCCCTGTAGCTGTACAAGTCCCGCCTTTTATAGACCTCTCCACGCACCTCCTCGACGCTGCTCCCGACTGCCGCCGACGCTAGGCCCCGGACTCCCTGCTGTGCCTTTTATAGACCTCTCCACGCACCTCCTCGACACTGGGCCCCGGACTCCCTGCTGTGCCTTTTATAAGCCTCTCCACACACCTCCTTGACGCTGCTCGACGCACATTACAGTTGGAGGGGAGGCAGTTGAACAAATGGAAATATTTGTATACCTTAATTTGGGGGCAGTATCAGTCACAAGGTGGGAGTTCCTGTGCCAGGTGCAGATGTCCCGCCCCACGACCTATGTTCGGGTTACCGGCCCCGAGAGCAAGTGGAGCAAGTGCTCAGCTTGCTCAGTGGGGAGGGAGCGGGTCAGAAAGACTCCGCGAAGGGTGCAACGTTCCACGGTGGGAAGTGTAGCGCCACCGCATATACAGGAGAGGACCAAGCTGCCGACACTGCAGGCGGGAAATGGGGCCATCCCTGGACCACCAGAGGAGTGCCAGGCTGCAAGATCGTGGCACGGACCCCGCTATTGAGGACGAAGAAGGCCGCGACTGGTAAGTCGACCATTTTTTTGTTTACATTTCCCACCTCCACTTTAATTTTCGGCCCGTGAGTGGCCTACAGCTCGGTATGCGCCCCCTGCACCAGCTTCACGGGGCACCACCAAATTTTCGCTCCGGGGCAAAAATGGGTTGTTGCGCACAGTGATGATGATGTCATCGCCGGTGCAGCGAAGCAGGATGCTACCAGTAGGAGCGGGGCGCTACCGGTTACCGCCGCCGCTAAACTTCGCGGGAGTTGATAGCGGCACTGCGCCAGGGCGAAAATTCGTTTGCATCCAGGGACACTAACGGGAGGTACAAATGCCCCGAATTTCTATCCCTTGGAGTTGCGAAGAAGGTATCGAAAGCAGGATTGAACTTGCTTCTGCAGTGCTTGGAATATTAAGCATGCTATGGATGGCTAAAGATATTTTAGTAAAAACTAAGTTAAGAGTTCGTGAAGTGATGGTTATTCCCATATTATTATGTGGATCTGACTGCTGGAATATGAGAAAAGTTGATGAGCAAAGGATGCTAATCACAGAGATGAGTTGGGTTGAGAGGAATCCATGATGCAAAGAAATCAAGAATGATATAATATGAACATGGTTTGGACAAGAAACAGTGTTTGTACAGAAGATCCAAGAAAGATGATTGGAATAGTTTGGGAATGTTTCAAGAATGAAAAGAGTTAATTACTTTTTATGGCCCTGCATATCGAGTTATATGGAACAACAATCAGAGGAAAGCAAAGGAAGCACTGGAGAGACAATAGCCCTGAAATCACGGTTCTGGGCTTCCCACGGGTGGTCGCCTGAAAAGAAGAGAAAAGATGCACTCTTACCTTTTGCTCAGGTGCCCACCAGTGATTGCGGTTTTAGGCTTCTGCTGCATGTGTATTGGAGTACGTGCACGTCTGAATGTACATAGAGCTGGAGCTGGAGTCCTGTAAACCCAATCAAGGTCAAATATTTTCTCATTCATAATAATGGGAACTCCGAAAGTAGGAGTTCTCATTATTATGAATGAACCCCTCACCCAAACACCGAAACACAATAAAAAAAATTTAAAAACACCCCATGTATTTAAATTAAAGTTAATAAATGTGTTAGAAAAAATATATATTTCTCCAATTTTTTTTAAGTTTGTAATTAGGGTTTAAAATAAACTTACTATAGTGGGCAGGGTTTTTAACAGGAAAATGTGTTTTTAAATTTTATTTTGATGTTTTAAAACTCTTACACTGGTAAAAGTTAGCTATGCATCTGCTTTTACCAGGCACAAGAGTTTTAAGGACATTCGCTGGGCAAGAGATGGGCAAATAGCCCAATCTTGCCCTTGCAAATGTCCTTGCTGAGATGCCAGAACTTGACAGATTGGAAAAGCTGGTTTTCGGTGCATGTGCATCACATGCTGAAAACCGGCTTTTGCGATGCCTTCCTGGGTCCGTATACACACCGTACGGACCTGGGGAGGCCGGGATTTCAGGCCTAAAGTCATGGGTAAGTTATCACAGTAAGAAAGAAAAAGAAGAAAGAGTTGTACGACTTCAGGACATGCAAAAGCACTTTACAACCAATGAAATACTTTTGAAGTGCAATCACTATTGTAATGTAGAAAACACAGCAGCTAATTTTAAAACTGCAAGCTCCCATAAACAGCAATGAAATAAATGACCAGCTCATCTGTATTTGGTATTGGTTAAGGGATCACTATTAGCCAGGGCACAGAGAGAAACCCCCTTGCTCGCCTTCGAATAATGCAGTGACATCTTTTACGCGATGGGCATCTGAGAGTGCAGACTTTTTGGTTTAATCTCTCATCTAAAAGAAGGCAGCTCCAGTACTACACTGAACTATCAGCCTAGATTATGTGCTCAAGTCTGTGGAGTGGGACTTGTGTACTAAAAGCGACCAGGCTATTTCAGAACCGACAAAAGTGGAGTCAATTCATTGTCGCTGCTGAGCTGACTGACTGGAATTTAGTAATACTTTAGGAGTTCCAAATTTTATTCTGAGTAACTTCTGTTGCAGTACACATATTTCGGTTGATTTTGCAAGTGATGGATATCTGCACACTAATTTTACTATTAATTGACTTTAATGGAAAAGAAAATCGAGCGGGGTGTATAATAGGTGGCTGATTTGCACCACCTGTTTTGTGCTCCCACCGAAGTTGAACTTCACCCTCAATATGTCTTAAGCATGCTATTTCCTTTCTCGAATTAAGTTTTTTACTTTAACATTTTTGCCTTGCTTTTTTCAACCAGGAGATAGCCAACTACAGTTCATTCAGATAATCTAGTATCATGGGTGATGCCACAACAATATCATTTAGGTACATTGCACAGTAATTGTAAATCAGAGCAGCCAGCAAATTATTCATAAGGTAACACAATATAGCAGGTGCATTGAACCACCTGAGGGCAAAACTTGGTTGGAGAATGCTGCCTTGGAGTTACTGTCGGGATGCAACACTACTTGCCAATATTGAGAAGCCAAGTCCAGTGTGATGATATACTTGGCCTTTGACAGAAAGGCTGAAGAATAATCCATTCGTGGCAATCTTTTGTGGTCACCTATTTTAATCTTCTGTAGTCAATGCAAAATGAAGTTTCGTCATATGGCCTTGAGACTATGACCACAGGAAACATCCATAGGCCTGAGGTGGGCTCAATAATAACATCTGCGAGCATCTTTCCAAGTGTTGGTGTTGCAATGCTCTTTTTGCCAGTACTTTGTTGTAAGTGGTTGCAATGGGAGCAACCTTCCCACTTGTCAGTATAAAATCAAATCATTTAACTCTGTCCTGGTGTGTCAGAAAATCATTTATCTCTGAGACACTCCTTGAGGCTTCAGTAATTAATTCAAACTATTGTTCAATATTCTGGGTAAAGTCACATCCCCAAGTAATTGCCTGGCTACCTTTGTACTTCCAGCTAATCACTGAGAAGACCAAAGCTAGTGCCTTCAGCCAATGCCATAAACTCAGTATTCTCTCCACTGACTCCACTAACCTCACAAAGTCCATTCCTCTCCCCAGCCACTGTCTCAAGCTGAATCAGACTGTTTGAAACCTCAGTGTATTATTCAATCCTGAGCTGACCTTTCAACTCCATATCCTTTCCATCACAAAGACAACTATTTCCACCTCCGTAACATTGCCCGCTTCCTCTCCCACCTCAGACCATCGGATGTTGAAACTTCAACGCTCTGTTTTCTGGCTACTAAGCTCCATCCTCCGTAAACTGTAGCTCATTGAAAGCTCTACTGCCCGTATCCTATCAAATCTCACTCACCTGCCACCTCTGACCTTGCTGACCTACATTAGCTCCTAGTCCCCAACACCTGAAATTGAAAATTCTCATCAAACCCTCCAGGATGTAACCCCTACCTTTCTCTGTATCTTACTCCCGAGTGACAAACCCTCCTGAACTCATAGTTCCTTTGGATCCATTGTCTTGTGCACCCACTCCCGCCATTCTCCCCCATTATTTGCATCCATGACTTCAACCGCCTCGGCCCACACTATAGCATTCTCTCCGGAAACCTGTCTGCTCCTCCCTCCCTCTCTTCCTCTAAGACTCTCCTTAAACCCATCTCATTGAGCAATTTTTTGATATCTCCTACTTTGGCTCAGTATCCATCTTTTTCCTTACACCTCTGTGAAGTGCCTTGGAATGTTTTCCAGTCTTTAAAGGAACTAAATAAATGCAAGTAGCGATAGTTACAATCATGGTAGTGCATGCAGTAGTCATAGTAGAACTTCCCTGTCTGTTGCAGAGCAAACATAGCAAAAGGATTCTGTGATTTGTTGGAACTATCTGCAGCTTTCTGTCTGACTGAACTCTGTTTCTGAATAGCTTTTCCTTTTACTTTGGGACACCCAGCATCTGTTACTGAGTTACATTTGGTCATATGGCCCAATTGTGGCACCATATTGATAAATGAAATTGCAACAAATTAGGAATGATGCTGACAAATTTTTGATTGATTTTTCCGAACTGCATTGAAATTTTATGTTAACGACTGCAGTGAGTCTGGCATGTGTAGAATTTATCATTACAAAGACTATCTACATCAGATCAACCTTGGAATATTGCTAATGAGTTCTGCTCTCATCACAGAGAACATGGCTCAGTGTTCAGTAGGGCAGTAAATTGCCTGTTATTAATGTATTAGAGGTGTGGACCTTTTTTTTTGAAGTTGTCATTTTCTTTGAAGAGAGCAAATAAATCTGATGTTGCACCCTGTCTGATTATTGGCCAGTTTTGTTGGTTCTCTCTCCTTGAAAAACCCTTAATAGTAGCAATAAAACAGAAAATGCTGAAAACGCTCAGCAGGTCAGATAGCATCTGTGGTAAGAGAAAAAAGAGTTAATGTTTCAGGTTGTTAACCTTGATTATTTATGCCTTGGTCATCTCCAGATGACTTTTCCACTGCTCGACTGGTCAACATCCCATTCTCCACCTTCTATATACTTAATCTCATCCAAAAATCTGCTGCCCATGTCCTATCTCACACCAGGTCACACTCACCCATCACATTTGTAGTCACCAACCTGCATTGGCTCCAGGTCTACCCCAAGGTTTCAAATTTAAAATTCTCATCCTAGTTTTTAAATGGCTTTCCCCCTCTCTAACCTCCTCCAGCCCTACAAACACCTCCTCTCTCCACCAGTATTCTCTGTTCTTCAGATCCCAGTCTCTTGCGCATACTCCCATCCCTTTGCTTCTCCCTTTAGCGGCCTTGGTCCCACTTCCTGGAATTCTGTTCCTAAACACCTCCTGAAAACTCATTTTTTGACCGCGGTTTTGGTCACCCTTTATGATCTATTTTGGCTCGGCCTACTGCTTCTGTGATGCACCTTGGGACATTATCTACTTTACAAAAAGAAGCTGCAGTCTCTTGTCTCCTAAAATTCCAAGTTTGCAAGTGCAATAATGTCAGAGAAATTAGTATTAATGCCGAGAACAGTTACAACAGTTGAGCTATAGAGAGCATGTGCAGAGTGTGCTGGATATACAGATATTTGCAATGAATCAAAGTAAGTTTATTAATTGTAATACATTATGAGGGTGAATTTCCTTACCGTTTTAGTGTATAAGAATAGCTTGGAAATTTTTTAGTGAGGAAGTTCAGGTGGATGGTAATTCTGCCGTTTGTGTGCCTTTAAAATGCTTCCCCAGAGTTTCCTTGTGCTTTTTGAGCCTTCCATCATTTGCCCGCCGAGTCACAACTGGCCACATTGAGCCAGTGACACAACAGCTCAGAATTTCCTGGGTTTGCACTGCTCTTGCACTTGGGATAAGTTGCACTGAGTTAGATGGGAAACAGCAAAAATGAGGAGTTCCTGACTCCAAACAGCTTAAAGTTACTTGAATACAAATTTTTTCTGCTGGAAAATCTATTCATCTGTAATAAATAAAAGTAGTTAGGCTCTGTATTAAAGACAAATTGAATTGTGCTAACAACATGAAAGTTGAAGTGAGAATAATAATTGATGGACAATCCTTTCAGAGTAGTAACATTTGGCTTTGAATCCATTGTTGCCACACAATGATTTACCACTAAGAGATGGTGTTGCTAACTTTGGAAATATGCCTGGAGGTTTCATCAACTGACCACCGACCACCAACCATTCCGTCCTGCACACTCCCGCAATTGGCTCCCCAACATGTCCATTCTCATGGCACATAGCCTTCCCACACCAACTGGGAAACAAACACTCTTTGTAAACTGATTCGTCTTGACTCTGTCAAACAGCCTCCCCGCCCACCCCACCGTCTCCCCCCCCACCCCCCCCCAATCTCTAATATTTTTACAAATAATAAACGAAAGTGTTCAAAGAAAAGGAATGCTCCGATGATTTTCTCCCTGGCTGCTTGCAGCAGTGTCCTGGAGATTAATCTTCAATTCCTGGAGACCCAAGTCAATGCGAGAGGTTTGGGAACCTACTGGGAGAGCGAATATTTCAGGACCACGTTTCCAGAGTGCAACTCTTGGAACTTATTCGAGTGGCGTAGGAAGAAGCTTGTGAACAGGTTTTCTGGGAATTTTGAGAAATGATGTGTACCTCCTGGGTAGCATAGGAGGAGGTAAAAACTTTAGAAGTGAGAGCCAGAACCTTTTTTAATGAAAGAAACAAAATATTGAATGATGGAAATAGAAAATGAAGCCTTTTTGATCATTTTTTTCCAAAAAAATGATTTGAGCACTTCACATTTTTCTTCAATTCTACATTTATACTACCCGGCCACTCCGTACTTATGTGACTTTTGTTTTCCTTTCTTTGATTTCCAGAAGACTAAATTGTTTTCATTCTAATCTTTTATACTCTTACATTTAGTCTTTTTGTTATTGCATCTTTTCCTTCCAAATCAGCTGCAGAGAATGCAGCTGTGTTGCTAGCTTGAGGCCTTTTAATTGTCTCCTCATTGTTACAGCTAATTGATGGGCTGATGCCAGGACAGCAGTCCGGGGGGGCTCGGTTGTAGCCAGGAAAAAGAAAGAGAACTGGGGTAGAAGAAGATAAAACTGTGATGTAGATTAAAGACCAAAGGTTAGAATATGATGCAGAATGTGAACCAACTCAGCCAGTGGGACATAGCAGGGTAGATAAAATGAATTCTGAGTCAGAAGGTTGTGGATGCAAGTCCCACTCCAGGAACTTGAGCACATAAATCTAGGCTGATACTCCAGTGCAGTGCTGAGGAGTGCTGCACTGTTGGAGGTGTCATTTTTCGGATGAGACATCAAACTGAGGCCCTGTCTGCTCTCTCAGGTGGACATAAAAGATCCCATGGCACTATTTCAAAGACGAACAGGGGAGTTATAGCTGGTGTCCTGGCCAATATTTATCCCTCAATTAACATAACAAAAACAGTTTATCTGGTTATTATCACATTGCTGTTTGTGGGAACTTGCTGTGCACAAATTGGCTGCCACGTTCCCCACACTACAACAGTGACTACACTCGTACTTCATTGGCTGTAAAGCGCTTTGTGACGTCCGATGGTCATGAAAGACGCTATATTAATGCAAGTCGTTTTTATTTTATTTTGTCTGTCTTTGCCAAGGACAATTAGTACTTGAAAATACGGAATGGAAAGCTGGAGAGAGAGTTGTAGGGCTGGATGAGATAACAGAAACAGGGAAGGATGAGGCCATAGAGGAATTTAAACATAAAGATAAGAATTTTAATTTTGAGATGTTGATGGATGGGGAGCCAATGTAGGTCCGTGAGGTTGGGTGCGTTGGGAAAGTATGACTTAGTGCAGAATAGGATGCAGATAGAGATTTAAATGAACTGAAACTTATGGAGAATAAAGGACAGAAGGCTGACGGGGAGAGCATCAGAGTAATGAGTTCAGTGGTGACAAAACAAAGATACTGTTAAAATGTATTACTAGCTTAGAAAGCAAGAAAAAACTCAAAGGTAGGAACCTAACTTAAAAGCAGAAAATACACATCAGACCTCATCTGAACAAGAAAAAGAAAGTTAATGTTTTGGGGCAAATCTTTGTCAGAATAGTTCTGGCGAAGAGCTTCCATGTGGAACATTAGCCTATCATTTTAAATGTTGATCAAACTATATATTTCTGGTTTCATTATTTCTTATTAGTATGCTGCTGAACTCAAAAGTCTTATTGAATCTCAAGTTTCTCAAAACAACTAAAAGGGTGGATAAAGGGGAACCAATGGATGTGGAGAATTTGGAATTTCAGAAGGCATTTGACAAGGTGCCACATAAAAGGTTACTGCACAAGATAAAAGTTCACAGGGTTGGGGGTAATATATTAGCATGGATAGAGGATTGGCTAACGAACCGAAAGCAGAGAGTTGGGATAAATGGGTCATTCTCAGGTTGGCAATCATTAACCAGTGGGGTGCAGCATGGGATCATTGCTGGGACCCCAACTATTTACAATCTATATTGACGACTTGGAGGAAGGGACTGAGTGTAACGTCGCCAAGTTTGCTGATGATACAAAGATGGGAGGAAAAGCAATGTGTGAGGAGGACACAAAAAATCTGCAAAAGGACATAGACAGGCTAAGTGAGTGGCAAAAACTTGGCAGATGGAGTATAATGTTGGAAAGTGTGAGGTCATGCACTTTGGCAGAAAAAATCAAAGAGCAAGTTATTATTTAAATGGAGGAAGATTGCAAAGTGCTGCACTACAGTGGGACCTGGGGGTACTTGTGCATGAAACACAAAAGGATAGTATGCAGGTACAGCAAGTGATCAAGAAGGCCAATGGAATCTTGGCCTTTATTGCAAAGGGAATGGAGTATAAAAGCAGATAAGTCTTGTTACAGCTATACAGGGAATTGGTGAGGCCACACCTGGAATACTGCATGCAGTTTTGGTTTCCATATTTATGAAAGGATATACTTGCTTTGGAGGCAGTTCAGAGAAGCTTCACAAGGTTGATTCCGGAGATGAGGGGGTTGACTTATGAGGAAAGGTTGAATAGGTTGGGCCTCTACTCATTGGAATTCAGAAGAATGAGAGGTGATCTTATCGAAACGTGTAAGATTATGAGGGGGCTTGACAAGGTGGATACAGAGAGAATGTTTCCACAGATAGGGGAGACTAGAACTAGAGGGCATAATGTTAGAATAAGGGGCTGCCCATTTAAAACTGAGATGAGGAGAAATTTCTTCTCTGAGGGTTGTTGATCTGTGGAATTTGTTGCCTCAGAGAGCTGTGGAAGTTGGGGCATTGAATAAGTTTAAGACAGAAATAGACAGTTTCTTATTGATAAGGGAATATGGGGTTATGGAGAGTGGACAGGGAAGTAGACCTGAGTCCATGATCGGATCAGCCATGATTGTATTAAATGGTGGAGCAGGCTCGAGGGGTCGTATGGCCTACTCCTGCTCCTATTTCTTATGTTTTTATGTAACTAAGACTTGACTTTGATCCAGAAGAACTAGGCCACAAAATGTCCTGCTCACTCATGGACAGCAAGTTCCAGGCTCCACAAATAACCATTCTTGAATCTTCCTTGTCATATAATAAAGCAAATATCCCAAAAGATAACTTCAGCAAGTGATAACTCTTAATTTGAGTTTCTTCATACAAATGAGTGTGTTTCCGGCAACAAAACTTGTTTGGGAAGGAATTCCACAGGCAGAAGAATTTTGGCTGATGCTAATCCAGGTGGGATTAATTTTTTTTTAAAGTTGTTGAAGTCCAGCTGCAATAGCCCTTGTGCTTCTGGCATAAATGAGAAGGTCTTTCAAAACACTGAGCTCAGACACATCTCTCTGGACTCGGACATGAAGCAGGAATCTACACTCCCAGACAACAGATCTCTATAGTTTTGAACTTTACAGACTCCAGAAGCAAGAGATAAGTTTCCTTCACAGTCTCGCCAACATTGTAGTTCGAGACTTTTTTAGAATATCTAAATTACAAATGTTGACAACTAAGGCTTGCTCTGATGGCCCAAGAGTGAATGATTGTTACTGAACAGAGCTCGCACAGTAATGATGGATGGGTCATTTTTCAACATCATTGTTGACTTGGTCATCTCAGCACATAATAGAATACATCTGTCGACCCATTGCAGGCATCGTCTGTCCAGCTGCAATGACCTAGGGAGTTAACCATTCTATAGAAGATGGTGCAATCATCAGAGGGATATTTCTTCTGGGGTTGTTTTGCACACTTGCAGCTGAATTTCGCGTGACCGGACTTCTGCCCACTGCCCGACTCTGCCGTGACCCCGACTCAGTTTTCATTATCTTTACTGTTTGGATCCCAATGGGAACCCTGCCACCAAGGAGGAGCCAATAACATCTGAAGATGGAAATGTGGGCTGTACTGCAGTGTGACAGAAGCTTCAACACCAGGAGACAGGAGGCCACCGAAAAGAGGAAGAAGAATCCAAAAATCAGCACATCAATTTTCTTTTAGCATTTGGACTTGGCCAAGGCCTAAAAAGATAATGTTGTGGGGACAGAGGAGAGGGAGAGATTTGCCTGCACTGGGCCCTCTCCTTTCAAAACAGATGCCAGTCGGCCTTTAGTCGCTGCTACTGGGACAACCGCCACCCCTCTCCGAGCGACCCCTGGGATGCAGCAGTAGGTTTCCCGGTTTCATTTTATGCCACAATGCTGCCCAATTTCAGGCAGTATAGAGGAGGAAAATCGACTCCATAGTGCCTGGTTTAGAACTTCATTGATGGGGTTGATCACCTGCTTGCTCTGCCCCTCCCTGGGTGAAAAGAAAGTCCGACAAAGAGATTATTAACCTCATTATTTTTTAAAAAAAAAGGACAGTTCAGATAGCTGCTTCTAGATTTTAACCTCCCATGATTTTTTCAAGGTAACATAATCAAGTCGCATGATAGCTTTGAAGATTAGAATGAGTTCTTTTACCAGAATAGGAAAAGGCTGGAAATATTAGAAATCTGAAATAAAAGCACAAAATGTTAGAAATACATGACAGGTCTGCTTATCATCACCTGAAAAGATAAAACAAAAGTAACATTTCAGATGAGAGCATTTGTGAAGTGTTCACGAATAATGAAGGGTTTCCGCCCATAGCGTTTGCTTCAATTTTCTCCTTCAGATGCTGACAGAACTGCACCTTTTCAGCATTTCTCTTTTTTTGTTTTGTTTGTTGAGATTTGCCTTGAAACCAAATTGAGCTTTTCTGCTAACAATGATGAAGGACCCACTGAGACCAGTGCAAAAAATGTCTTGTAATGAGACAATTTTGGACTGATGCTGATACTGATTTTTATTTTCGGTGCAGATTTTCTGTTGGAAAAACATTTTTGTAAGGTTTCTTCGCCCCAGCTGTACAGAGCTTTGTGCTTAATCTTATATACTCTGCAAAGCACATTTTCTGGGTTATTTACATGATGGAAATCACCTCTGGTCCTGCAGATTATTGAGTAGGATCACTTGCCTATGAATTGTACTGTTGCAGTTTGAGCTTAAAGCGCTCCCTGTCAGGAGGAAATGACTAGGTATGAGATTAGTTGTGAATGAAAATTGGATTTTGAAGGAATTCCTCATAATATTATGTGAAATATAGAACTGAATAGGAGCAAATGAAATCATACGAGAAGGGTCATTCTGAACTGAGCATGACTAGGCTAACTGATTTCTACTCTAAAAGTCTGAATTGTTGGAAGCTTTGGAAAGTTCCTGTTGAACTGTGCATTTCTCCGAAGCTGGAGGAGAATTAACAGCAAATCCCTGATGAGACAGTAAACCTCATCGCCACAACTGGACAGCAATATCGCCTTACGCTTCTCTCTCGGTGCGTTCGTGTCCCCCGTCAGGTCATTTGCTATAAAGTAGTACTCGAGCTTTTCCTTAAAGGCCTCCCAGTCCATACCCACTCTAAAATCCTTTAGCAAGCCCAGAGTAGCCATGGTTGCGTGAAGCTCGTCCGTGTCCTCGTCGCCAATTTGTGATGTATGTAGCACTCAGATCACTGACTCCATACAGTATGGGGTTGTAGTAACTGCTGTGACCTTCGTCCTTTATTGTGTAACTCCAGAGTGCCTCTCAGGTGTGGTGGGCAGCCTTTTATACTCTGTCTTGCAGGTACTTTCGGGTCTCCCGCCACAGCGCCCCCTGTGGCGTACCATTGTAACTATGCATTTAATGTACATGGACAATACATAAAATCTCACTTCCCCCCCCCCCCCCCCAGTTCCAAAAGCACATTGCCGGTAACCTCGGCCTTGTTCATCCTGGTTGATTTGTGAGTGTGAGCCCATGACCATCCACTTCCCTCTTCTCCATGTAGAGATTATGCTTGCGATCCTGTGCAAGCATATGGTATTTGCAGTCCTTACATGGGTGATGAAATACACAAGCATAACCTCCAATAGAAAGCAGGTACACATAGACAGTACATTTGTATGGTACATATAGATGCATTGAAGAGTTATATCAAAAGGTTGCAGGTACACTGAACAGTTATTTAATCCCAGCTCCACTGGGTGAGGTGTGGTGGCGGCATACTGCCCCTTTTTGCCCGAGGTAATGGGCTGCGCTGAGACAGGGTACTGCAACTAATGCGTTGCCTCTGTTCTCAGAAAATAGTCGCCTTTGCGGCTCATCTGCAGCCGCTGAAGTATTGCATGAATCACATCAAATCAGAAATCGCATTAATCCATTAGTCATGTTAGTCACAGATCCATTTTACTTGTGCATTGTGATATTAACTCTTTTCATAAATCATATAAATCATTTTAATCACAGTAATCATTTTAGCATCAAAATATTAACTCTTGTCATAAATCACGTCATCATACAAATCACATTAGTCATTTTGACTCGCTCTTGCCCTTACAAAAGTCTCTTTGTGGGGACCGCCAATGGTGTAAGGCCCTTTTAAGGCTCCCGGGTACATTTCCCTTTTAAGATGCCATCTTGTTTTTCCACGAGGTTTCCACTGGGCGCTGCCATTTTATGTGCTCTGCTGGTCCTGCCTGCCTCTCTCTGCAGAACTCTGCTGCCACGAGGCTCACCACCATCTTAAGCTCCTTCAGCAAGGTCATTACTTCATTATCACCAGTTCCAGGTTGCTGTAATCAATGCATGTCCAGTACTCTGTGAAGGGCTCGGCACAGTGAGTCTTTATCTTCCTGAAGAAATCCAGTGTGCACTCGTTGACATAGCAAGCACCAAGTATGGCCCGTGTAACCCTTTGTCTGGACCAGCTCAGAACATTCCACAGCGCCGACATCCTGCACCTTCTCCCGGGCTGCTGAACAGGAGACCCTGCAGGCCGTGGTCGCGGAGAGGTACCACCCAAAGGTCCTGGGTCCGGGTCCGGTCCTTTCCCCAGTTCCCGCGGCCCTGCGGGGAGCAGGAGAGCGAACTATCGGCCAGTAATGTGACGGCCGGCCCGGTGCCGGGAGGCCCCGCTGTTCTCCGCCGGCAGCGTGAGCGGGGCGGAAGTCGGTCGCGAGTTCCTTCGTTGCCATCCGATCTGAAGGTGGAGGCCTGCTCTGCTTGTGAACAGGGGGGACAGCGGTCTGTGGAGGAACGAAGTCTTCCCAGCTCTCACGGACCTTCCCCATCCATCTCCTGCCGAGTAGCGTCGGTCCATCACCTGCAATGATCCACAAAGGTTAACCGTGCGTCTCGCCACTGTGAGATACCCGCACATCCGCTCTGCCAAGAACAGCTATCAGTTCCTTGGTGTAGGTACGCAGCTTCGCCGTAACCGGGACCAGCTTGGGTCGTGCAGCTGGGTTGATCCACAGTTGATCAAAAGTTTCCTGACTCATCAGCGACTGACCCGACCACGTGTCCACTTCCATACTCACTGGGACTCCGTTAATCTTGACTTCCATAATCACTGGGGCCGAATCGTCAGTACACGTATACAGTCCAAACACATCATCATCTTCTACCTGCTCCTCGCTGGATAGTAGATCATCTGCCATCTCTTCAGCCACACATTGAGCCGTGTTTATTTTGCACATACGCTGAAGGTGGCTTTTCGTGTGGCAAGTATTGCACGTATACTCCGCAAACCTGCACCGGTGAGCCCCATGGCTTCCTCCGCAGCGCCAGCATGGTGCTACTCGATTAGCCCACCTCGGCGGACTCTGAGTTCCAGGACCCTGAGGTCCGTGCTCTCTGCCCTGGGTCGAGCCACGTTCTGCAGTTTTGTCCGTGACAGGTGCTATCCTGTGGATAGTACCTGCCGGGTTCAAGACCGTGTGGATCATCTGCTTGGTGCTGCAAGTCGAGGTCATAAATGCCCGGCTGATGTTGATGGCTTGCTGCCGGCTGACTGTAGGTTCAGTGGCTAGCAGCTTATGAAGGAGACCCTCATGGCCAATCCCCATAACAAAAACGTCTCGCAACGCCTCGTCAAGGTGTGTGCCAAAATCGCACGGCGCCGCGAGTCTCCTGATGTCCGTAGCATATTTTGTGACATCCTGGCCTTCAGGTCTGCAGTGGTGGTAGAATTTGTGCCTGGCCGTGAGGATGCTCTCCTTCGGTTTCAGTTGGTCACGAATGAGTTCAATCAGCTGCTCATATGACCTGTTGTTGGCGCTCGCAGGTGCTAGCAAATCCCTGACGAGACAGTAAACCTCATCGCCACAACTGGACAGCAATATCGCCTTACGCTTCTCTCTCAGTGCATATGTGTTCCCCGTCAGGTCGTTTGCTATAAAGTAGTACTCGAGCCTTTCCGTAAAGGCCTCCCAGTTATTACCCACTGTAAAATCCTTTAGCGAGCCCAGACTAGCCATGGTTGCGTGAAGCTCGTCCGTGTCCTTGTTGCCAATTTGTGATGTATGTAGCACTCAGATCACTGACTCCACACAGTATGGTGTTGTAGTAACTGCTGTGACCTTAGTCCTTTATTGTGTAACTCCAGAGTGCCTCTCGGGTGTGGTGGGCAGCCTTTTATACTCTGTCTTGCAGGTACTTTCGGGTCTCCCACCACAGCGCCCTCTGTGGCGCACCATCGTAACTATACATTTAATGTACCTGGACAATACAAAACAGTTTCCAAGTGTAAAGGGCCCCCATGTATGTTAGTGGGGTAGATTTTAACCTCGAGTGTGGACGGGGCCAGTTTGAAACGCACTTGCTGGCCTAAGTTTCGGGCCCAGGCAATTTTAGTCCTGTGTCTTGACTGCAAAAAATGGGTGGGAGTGAAAGCTTGGGCAGACAGAGTTTTCTTGACAGTACTATGGGAAGGTTTGCCAAAAAGCAGGTTAGAAATGAAGGGGGGATAGAAGCAGGGAGTCTGGGGCAAGGGAGGCCACGACTTTCCTTGTGGGGCCAAGTGGAATACTGCTGCTCCTCCTGGACTCACAAAGGAAAGTTTTACATTTACCATTGAGGGCCCCCACTGTCTACAGACCAGTTGCAGTCTTGTGTCAGCCTGGCAGGAAATCCATGGTGGCTACCCCACTCAGGCCCCATTGAAAATGCAGTCAAGGTCCTTTTGATATAATAGGACCCTGATTTCCATAAATTCATGAGGCACCTGAATCGATCGAGACTGTACATTATTAATGAACGTGTGTATAATTTTTGTATCTCTCATTTCTTTTTAAAAAAATGTTCTATGCCAACCTCTCCTGAGACGAGGCAGGAGTTCCCGCTCGGTTGCGGCAGTTTTTTCAGTGCAATTCGCCGAAAAGCGGCGAAACCAGTGCAAAAGATTGTGGAATTTTCAGCGCAGATTATGTTCAGCAAAAATTGAGTTTCCGCGATCTTTTGAGCTAGTTTAAAAAAACATTGCGCCCCCCGCCCCCCACCAAACTGGCCACTCCCCCAGATCGAATTAATCACCATTTCGAGTTTCCGCTAATTGTGCCTGTTTGCAGGCCGTCAAGGAGGCTCTTAAAATTAAGCTTTTAAAAAGCTTTCAAATAGGATATTTTTAAGTTACTAAAATGGTCTACTGTATACCAATGTCAATTGTAAATGGGTCTGTATAGATTTTTAAAGTCATTTTCAGTTATTTAAAATTCGGTTGCTCATACATGGTGCACCAGACAATCTGATTAAAAATGCTTATTTTTTGTGATAAGCCCATAATCAGCTGTATTAATAAAGCTGCACCAGGTTACCACCCTTAAGTACATCACAGAATATTTTTAATGCGAATTTTAAAAAACAATTACGTTCTAAAACGCTTCGATTATCCTGGTTCATGTCAGATTTTACTTTCAGCGATATGCAAAGTCATTTGAGCATAAACTTGAGGAAAACACTTCTCAAAACCAGCGCTATTTGCGCCCGGATCAGCAATTGCTCCCAAAGCAGAAACTCCACGCATTTCTTTGTCTTCTCGATCTTCTTCAATTTTAATGTTTTGTCCTCAGAATCTTTTTCAGCAGTCTTGGCACTTTTTCACAAACCCCTAAACATTCTCTGGGTCTCACAATGTCTTTCTTAAGTGCACTCTTAGGCCGGAATCGTCTGGACTTGCTGCCATACTAATATGAGTTCTTCTGAGGCGCCAGGTGCCAAACGTCATGTCGAGAACACACACTCTCACTCACTCCAGTGTAGGTGAGCACATTCATCTTGGAGCAGCTTGTGGGTTTATCCATAAGATACAGACACTGAACCCTGGGCCCCCCGGCCCCAGCTCCAGCATGCTGCTCTCCATTCGCAGGCTCTGCTGCGCTTTTTCTGTGCACGCTCCAGCCGCTCATGCTTTGGCCGTTGGGTCTTCATTAGTGGTTGCGTGTATTCTGGCCTCGGGTCCTGACCTTGGTGCTGGCCTCGACCTCCCTCACTCCCTCAATACTGCCCTCGGGTCTCTACCTCAAACCTTGGGCACTACCCTGCTCTCTGTTCCACTAACCCTGCTGCTGAGAGGGAGCTGCGCTGCCGGTGGGGATCCACTGTCGCTGCCAGTGATCGATCAGTCTTCAACATGGCGGCTGCCGCAGGCACAACTTCAACAGCTATTGTGTAATAGAGCCAGCTAATCACATTAAAGAATGCCTCTGCCGGCCCAGGTCCTAGACTTTGTTCCTCAAAGTTAACAGAAGACAAACTTTGCATTATCCCTATTTTAACTCTGGCCTCCTGCCCCCAGCTTCCAGCTTCACCCAGTTGGTCTGATCCCACGACTGTTAGGCCGGAATCTTACCAGCCCTGCGAGTGTGGGTTTGGAGGCGGGCCCGTTGTCAAAATGGCCGTGATTGACAGCGGGGCGGGATCCTGCTCTGAACCCGCCTCCTTTTCAGTTTCCGTAGTGCCAGGTCTGGCTGCAGTTCACAGATCCAACAGCAAGCTATTGGGCCAGCCAGTTAACATCATTAAGAGGTACTCTAAAGGTATTCAAAAGGAATTTTACCAGGTACTTACCATTTTTCCAAATTTCAGGAGCTTCCCGTCACTTGGGCTTCGCATAGGTAATTTTGTCGGGTTCTCAATGACTCTCCATTGCTTTGACTAGTTGACAGCTGCAGAAGTGGTATAAAAGCTACCATTTTACAGATGTTCACTTTCCAATCTCAGAAGCTGAAGCCTTCAGGATTTGGCAGACGCTTTTGAGCTGTATGCAGTTTGGAAGTGTTTGCAGTGAACTCTCTATCCACTGTCACCACCTTGGAGCAACCTCTCTAACCATTGACAGATCGTTTCTGTCATCTCAACCTCACCTGCCATCTATTCCAGCAGCATCGGTGCCCTTGAGAAAATCGTACCTTGGTCGTCAGAATCCCACCACGATCAGCCCCAACACTAACATCACTAAACACACCAGCATCACCACCAAACTTCTCCACAATCACCTGATGCTGCACAGGACAGAGGCCATCAGCACCCGATGCCCGGGTGCCGGGGATGGTCTCACCATGACCACATTTACATCACTTGATCCTGTACACCCTGGCTGCCACATGATGTGCCAGATTGGCAGCACCCCACACGACCATAAAGCATTCCTGCAATGCCCGAGCCATTCCTTTCACACTCATCACCATTGCAGGGGGTACCCTTATGTCTCACCATTCACTACAACTCACTAAGCCACTTCCAAAGGTTCACACAAATCTGTCCAAGAATGCAGTGTTCAAAATAAAGATTTCAATGTTTGACAACACATTCGCAGAAATTCTCGCAACATTTGCTAAAAGACCCAAGTCCTACCCTTGTGTGTTGTTAGTTAGTATGATTGAGCAAGGATGAGGGTGAGTGTGATGTGTGGCTAGTGAGATGGGGATGTGATAATGTAGATAGAGATAGAGATAGAGGATGGGTGGAGGTGCAGGATGAGGTTGAGTGTGGCATTACAGTAACATTTCCTGATCTACTGAGATCATTGGAAGGTTTGCACCACTGCAGCCTGGTCCTCCTGACAACGTCCCTGCTTGTGCCCTCCTGTGCAATGTGCAACAGGTTGTGTTGGGGAGGTCTCTTCTGTCCATTGGAAAGGAAGAGAACCTCTGTGTGCTATGACTCCCTCCATAAGCATCTGGAGGGAGTGATGGGAGAGCCAGGGGACAGCTGTGCATCTCTGTGCAGTGCTTCTCAGTGTTTACAGCAGCTCAATGCTGCAGAACACTGACAGGACAACTGTCATAATCAATGTGAACATGGTCCCTTTAAGTAAACCGGCTGATAATGCATCATCAAATGATGTCATCAGACCCGCTTCCTTTTAATTGGCCAGGAACCTCACAGGGTGGGCTTAACAAGCCCCATCAAGGGAAGATTCTTCACACAGTGCAGGCTGGAGCCAGAAACTGGGTTGCAGCCAGTCATTGGTCCTGGCCACTCTGGACTTGCCACAGTTGGCGAGATCGCAGCCTTAGCTTCACTTGTAGCTCTCAGATTTGAATCATGTGGGATGTGGATTACTTATTTTTCCAGGTGTGGCCTGAAAATGAAAGGTTATTTGATTTTGCTAAAGTCACATTAAATGGCTTTTCTTCGATGTGATACTTTTTTAAGAAGCAGAGGATGTAGAATCTTTATTGAATCTCTCAGTCTGTAACTCTCATTAAAATATTGAACTCACTGATTTTTTTTCCCACAGTTGAATTAAATTGATTTTATTTTTCATTCTGAAGACCAGTTCTGATTGAATTTAGTGCCGTAGTTGTAGCTGTAAATCAAATAAAATTATTCACAAAAAATATAAAAGCAGTTTGGGACATCAATATGTACTGCTACAGAGTGAAAGATGCAGGTTCAATGTTGCACTACACAGTGTTTGCTCAGAGCCATACTAAGCAGAGAGAGAGACTGACTGAAGGTCAGGAGTTGCCCTATGTAGGGAAGGGAAAATAGACTGGATGTTTTCAGCAGTATTGGTACTGGTCTCGAAACAAGCCACCAGCCTGTTCTGTTGGTAGCAGAGGTATGTGACCCAGAGGCAAAATGTGGAGCAGGCAGAGACATTGGAGGATTAAATACCATTTAATGTGGAAGAATGAGTTGAATTGTCACTCTCGACTAAGGATATTTCTTTTTGACAAAACCTCTGACAGCAATTTGATTATCATACTTTTTATAACTTTGTCTTGATCTTTGGATTGTTAATTCCTGAGAGTCCCAGGCTGTGAGATCACAGCGGGTTTTATTTGTCCAGAAGCTCAGCACATTGACGAAAGGAGGCGAGACCGCTCTTCTTGCGAACTCTGTCAGGAACAGACTCTTCTGTCTTAAACCTGTGAGATCTACAGAGCAGTGAAAATTCAGCATTAAAGTCAGAGATACTGCCAAATTATCACATTATTTACAGAATACTGTGGGTTTAATATTTTTGGAGGTCTCAGCATTTATCTAACTGCAAATTTTGAAAGTTGTGAGCATTGTGAAAATGTTGTGCATCAGTGTTCCATGTGGATTTTGGAAAACAAGATTTAAGTAGTTTTCAAACTAAAAAGATCTTTAAATTCACAACATCATTCATGGGGGTTTGCCACTTTGCATACTGTAATTCGTTTTAATATATACTTAATTTGACACTTAAAACAACTTTATCCTTTCACATGAATTTCAGCGGCAAAACATTGGCAGATTTTAAAAAACAAAATTTCTTTTTAATTCATGGCGTAAATTCCAGTGGATAGTTAAGGTAGGCGGAGAAGAATTTTGAAAAGTGTCCCACCGTAGTAAATGTCCAATGTACAATGGAGACCCACTGAAGGGAAAAGTAACAAATATATCATACTACTGCACTCAACACTTCCTCACAGTGATAATGGGAAGATCAGTAATTTTGTGTGGGCTATTACTGTTATCAAACCACATGTCATCCTTCCATGGCACAGCATGTTGGGTGGTCTAGTTCATTGTACCACCTTAATTAACATCTTTCATTATTAGTACACTTCTATCTTTAAAAACTCGGATAGAGTTTCCGCTTTGGGTGCAATTGTTGTTCGGGTGTAAATTGTGCCCAAAATTGTGCTAGTTCTGAGAAGTGTTTTATTTTCTCGAGTTGCCTCTCAAACTCATTTGCATATCACCGAACATAAAATCTGCCATGAACCAGTGCAATCGGGAGGCAGTAGCGAGGCCACAAGAGGAGGCAAGGTCAAGGGGTTGGCCATGAATATGGGTTGGGGAGTTCAAAAATTGCTTTAAAAATTATATCTTGATATATTTAAATATGTAATCTGGTGCAGTTTGATTAATACAGCTTAAAATGGGTTTATCACAAAAATAAGCATATTAATAAGAATGTCCAGTCCATCACATGTGAGTAATCCCTATTTTAAATAACTAAAAATATCTTTTATAAACTATACGGAACAATTTGCTCGTTACATTTATATACAATAGTCATTTTCTTAGTAAATTTTTAAAAATCAATTCAAAAGCTTTTAAAATGTGCCGATTGGTGTCCTTGTGCCTAAAAAAAAACCACAGCATAATTTCTAGAGCTTTCTCAAAAGCTCGCAAACGATCGCAATTAGCGTAAGCTCGCAATGGTGATTGATTAGATCTGGGGAGCGTGGGCAGGACCAGCTCCTAACACAATGTTTTTTAAACTAGCGCAAAAGATTGTGGAAACTAGAGTTGTGCTGAACGTAATTTGCTCTTAAAATTCTGCAAGATTTTGCGCTGGTTTCACTGATTTTGGGCAACTTGCGCTGAAAACAACAGTGCAACTGCATGGAACCTCCAGGCTTCAATCTTTAACCTTATACCTACCTTTAAGTTCCCAGCGATGCAAGACAACTAAAATCAGGAAATGTAATTCATTCGCAATATATGATTTAATTCACACTTGCTGCTGATACCAAATATATTTTTGTCAACCAGTATTAATAAAAGCAGGCTATATAGTATCCTTCCTTTAATACTGTGCTAATTATTGCTATTGTTTATCAATGTCCATTCTGGTGGCTTATAAGAAGGCATATTCAATAACAGGCTAATCAGAGAAGAGATTTTGTTCTGCTGTTGATGAGCTTCAGAGAAAGTGTAATTGATTTCTTCTGATTAATCTATTTTTATTTTGCTTGAGAAATGTACAAGCTCATTAATGACATAACACACAGGACTTTGGCAAAGCAGAACTCGTGTAGCAAACCCAGAGAATTAGAAGATTTAATATCACCCAGATCATTTTTAGGTAGTGGTTTCCTAACCAAAAATGACTTAATTTTGTTTACCAAAGGCAATTTTGACAGAATTTCTCAGATGAGACACTCTTCATTTACTTTCCTTTCACTGTATTTGTGTAGTGTCATCAAACTTTATCATACTGTGGTCTTTTTTTCTAAATTCCGTGCACGAAGACACTGCTATTGATATTGGCAGTGCACTGATGTCTTGCTGCCATCTTTATTAAAAGGCATCCAAGAAACAGTTCGGAATATACACTTTATTGAGCCAACTTCTGGCATGCTCACAAGAAATACTTATTACTGCAGGTGGCCTGCCACTTAATGATTGCACTCAGAAGGTGGCAGAAGTTCCAGCAGATAGTTAATGGCATGGGAAGGCAGAGATTTTTAAAAATAAAAGTCCAAACCATGGTGAATGACTAATGTGCAATGGAACCAACTTACAGGAGCCAGAAACTTTAACATTCCCAAATGTTGTACAGATGCAGTGTTACAGTACTCCCTGCTTCTCCCACAGCCATGTGACTGTGATCAGCAATTCGGCAGTACGAAGATTACCAGGTTTGACAGGGGAGAAGGAGGAGGAAGGAGTAGGGAGGAGGCATGCATCTCAAGGTTGGAGGAGGGTAGAAGGGGAAGGAGCAAGACGGGTGTTGAGGGGGAGCCAATGTAAAAAAACAAATGCTTTCTTTTAACTGTGGCCAAGCTGGTGAAAAGATGATTTTCTAAATCTCTCTTTCCTGAACTAAACAGGTGATTACATTGTATTGTGATGGCAGCTTATTATTGTTTCCCCCCAAGCTGTGGCATGTATGATAAGGAATGTTGTTCTCACCAGCCATAGCGGGCTATGGACCAGAATGGCAAATTGTCGGGGGTGGAGGTGGGGGAGACTGGCACATCTTTGTACAGAACAACAACAACTTGTATTTATATAGCGCCTTTAACGTAGTGAAACGTCCCAAGGTGCTTCACAGGAGTATTATGAGATAAAAATTTGACACTGAGTCGCGTAAGTAGAAATTAGCACAGGTGACCAAAAGCTTGGTCAAAGAGATAGGTTTTAAGGAGTGCCTTGAAGGAAGAAAGAGAGGCGGAGAGGTTTAGGCAGGGAGTTACAGAACTTGAGGCCTAGGCAACAGAAGGCACTGCCACCAATGGTTGAGCGATTATAATCAGGGATGCTCAGTAGGACAGAATTAGTGGAGTGCAGACATCTCGGGGAGGGCATTGTGGGGCTGGAGGAAATTACAGAGATAGGGAGGGGCGAGGCCATGGAGGGATTTGAAAATAAGGATGAGAATTTTGAAATCGAGGCGTTGCTTAACCAGGAACCCTGGGGTACAGGGTCATGGGTGAACGGGACTTGGTGTGAGTTAGGACATGGGCAGCCGAGTTTTGGATCACCTCTAGTTTATGTTGGGCAGAATGTGGGAGGCCGGCCAGGGAGTGCGTTGGAATAGTCAAGTCCAGAGGTAACAAAGGCATGGATGAGGGCTTCAGCAGCAGATGAGCTGAGGCAGGGCGGAGAGAGGTGAGGTGTGATTGCAACCAATAAGTGGTCCGATGCAGCTGGAGCTTAGCAGTGGCCTTCTGAGGGTGTGCAGACAATGGGTCCTGGGGAAGCAAAGGCTGCGGCGGCCGACGGTGGAAATGAGTGAGGATTAGTGTCCGGAATGGGCAGGTGGAATTAAATAACTAAAATGAATGACTCGTCAGAAATTATGCTGGGAGAACAGTAAAAAGGAGCAATGGATTTTGTGGTGTTGGGGGAAAAATGCCGACCTCAGTCAGACCATGTGGCCAGATCAAAGGTGCAGTGGTGAAAAAACACCAGACAGAATTTTGATATCAGTCGCCGTGTGTCTGTATATTATATAGTATGAAAGCAAATTACTGCAGATGCTGGAACCTAAAATTAAAACTGAAAATGCTGGAAATCTCAGCGGGTCAGGCAGCATCTGTGGCGAGAAAAGCAGAGTTAACGTTTCAGGTCGATGACCCTTCGTCAGAACTGGCGAATGTTTGAAAAGAACAGATTCTTAAGGAGCATTGAAAGGGGGAGGGGAATAAAGAACAAAAGGGAAGGTCTGTGATAGGGTGGAAGGCAGGAAAGATTGGAGAGACAAAAGGGATAATGGGCCAAATTGAAATGGTAATGTCAAAACTTTGTAAAAGGTTAGTGTAGTCTGCATATAATATGTTGCGTTCCTTTGTTAACAGTTAGACCATGCCAAAATTATCACTGTTATGCAAAATATAGCCATATATAATAGAATACTTTGCCAGTGGTTGTTTTGTTTGGATGGAATGCCCAGTGAAAGTATAGATGTGACGGGAAGAGGAGGTGCATTGTGTTGCTGATGTCTGTTGTTACAAGATGTGGTTTGATTCTGCAATTTCCCAAGGTTCCTGATTTTATTGTTCCTGCCAGGTGAGGTACCAAGTACTTTGCCACACAGAAGGAAGGACATTGGAGGAGAAACCATCTGGGGATTTTCTATATATAATATGTAGCATGCAGAGACCTGAAAAAAAGGTAAGGGGAAAGAATAGATTTCAGGTATATATCTGCAGTATTTTTATACAGTGGTGTCAGTGTAAGTTGAAGCTACTGGAAACAGATGGGTTGCAGAATTCACAGCATCTGTCAGTGATCTCAGCACTGTTTTCCATCAGTTTACACTTCTTTCAGTTGTGCTTTCTTGATCATGGATTTCATTTTTATTGTTATTAGAGCATTATTACATTTATTTTTTAAATGGAGAATTATGTTTCTTCTACCTTTCTTTGGCTATGTTTGATACAGTTCTACAGTGATGTACTTATCTGCTTCAGCCTAGAACATATAAGGGAAATTGGCAGGTTATGGCTTTAGAACTGTTAAAATAATGAATGAGAATGTTTCTGAAGAAGAGTTTATTGTTCTTTCACTCAGCTCTATCATTTGAGGGTATTTTTTACGATGTTAACCTTCTAAATTTTATTTTAATAGCAGTTTTCTATATGGATGTGAATGAGCAGATATTTTATTCTAGGGTTGTGTACTCCAGGCATCTATTTTGTTGTGAATATGTTATTTTGTTATTTGCTATAGGATTGTTCTTATCCAGGGGTTGGTGATCCCATTTTGTACTTAATAGTTGGACAACAAGTTCCTAAAACTGTATTGATGGTTGCTCTTTTCGATAAATAGAATCATTTCACTCTCCAGTTCACTGAAGTACAGTACACACTACAAACAGATCTATGGCAGATGAAAATAAAATGGACAGCTAATATGTGGCAGGACTGGTGCTTGGTAGGTTCTGCATCTTGCTGACCTCGTCCTCTAATAGGAGGTTGTAATGTATTTGCTTCATGGGTTCTTTGCTTAAGAATTCATAGCAACACAATTGCTATTAAGAACTAGTTGGTTTATTAACAAAGGTTTTACAATCACACTATACATTACCAGTTCATCCACTAGGCTTACAACCGCATGCCTCATCGTGGATGATCCAGACCCAACTGAGTCTTGTGAGCATCACATGACTGGCTAAGCCACTCGCAATGCAACAGCTCCACCACTCTTTTGGCTGCAAAACAATAAATCAATTAAATCAAGTGCCCCCTGATTAAAGGGGGGACACCCCAAACAGTTTTCAAGTGCCCTTTTTTGGATTTTTTTGTGGGGGGTCTTTTGGGCACTAAAACCACAAATTATACAAGTGCCCCCTGGCGAAAAGGGAGGGGACACTAAAACCCGGCACAATGAAACAAATGAAACTTTAAAACATATAAAATCAAATTAAAATTTGGTTGCCGGGGGTGATGATGCACTCCAGTCCCTCCGGCGCCCACCTCTCACGGAAGGCCGCGAGCGTACCGGTGGACACCGCGTGCTCCTTCTCCAGGGACACCCTGACTCGGATGTAAACGCGGAAGAGAGGCAGGCAGTCGGGCTGAACGGCCCCCTTGACCGCCCGCTGCCTGGACCGGCTGATGGCACCCTTGGCCGTGCCCAGGAGCAGTCCTACGAGGAAGCCCTCGGACCTACCCGCTCCCCTCTGCACAGGGTGCCCAAAGATCAGGAGTGTGGGACTGAAGTGCAACCAGAATTTGAGGAGCAGCCCCTTTAAATAATGGAACAGGGGCTGCAACCTCGCACATTCCATAAAAACGTGGAACACGGACTCCTCCAGACCGCAGAAATTGCAGGCGGCTTGGGAGCCCGTGAACCGACTTAAAAATTTATTGCACGGTCTGCTCCATGCACCACCCTCCAGGCCAAGTCCCCGATAAATAGTGGGAGGACTCCCACGTAGAGTGCACTCCATCGGGGACTCCCGCCTCCTTCGGACAGAAAGCTGGTGCGCCATGGCGCGTCCAGACGGCAGACGAGGATGGCAAGGTGGAGAGAGGCAACAGCTCTACAACTCTTTTGATTGGAGAAAATAAATATTAACTCAAGTGCCCTCTGATTTGGGGGACACTCCAAACACTTTCAAACAAGTGCCCTTTTATTTGTGTTTTTTTTAAATGTTTTTTTTGGGGGCACTAAAAGCATAAATTTACAAGTGCCCCCTATAAAAGGGGAGGGGGACATTAAAACCGGCAATTAAAACAAATTAAACTTTAAAACATATAAAATCAAATTAAAATTTGGTTGCCGGGGGTGACGATGCACTCCAGTCCCTCCGGTGCCCACCTCTCGCGGAAGGCCGCGAGCGTACCGGTGGACACCGCGTGCTCCATCTCCATGGACACCCTGGCGCGGATGTACGCACGGAAGAGAGGCAGGCAGTCGGGCTGAACGACCCCCTCGACCACCCGTGGCCTGGACCGGCTGATGGCCCCCTTGGCCGTGCCCAGGAGCAGTCCTACGAGGAGGCCCTCGGACCTACCTGCTCCCCTCCGCACAGGGTGCCCAAAGATCAGGAGTGTGGGACTGAAGTGCAGCCAGAAATTGAGGAGCAGCCCCTTTAAATAATGGAACAAGGGCTGCAATCTCGTGCATTCCATAAAAACACGGAACACGGACTCTTCCAGACCGCAGAAATTGCAGGTGGCCTGGGAGCCCGTGAACCGGCTTAAAAAATTGTTGCACGGGACTGCTCCGTGCACCACCCTCCAGGCCAAGTCCCCGATAAATAGTGGGAGGGCTCCCGCGTAGAGTGCACTCCATCGGGGACCCCCGCCTCCTCCGGACGGCAAGATGGTACGCCATGGCGTGTCCGGACAGCAGACGAGGATGGCAAGGTGGAGAGTGGAAACAGCTCTGCAACTCTTTTGATAGGACAAAATAAACATTAAATCAAGTGCCCCCCAATCTGGGGGACACTCTAAACATTTTTCAAGGCCCTTTTTTTTTTGTATTTTTTGTAGTTCTTTTTTGTTTTTTGGGCATTAAAATCATAATTTTTTCAGATGCCCCCTACAAAAGGGGAGGGGTACACTAAAACCAGCAATTAATACAAATTAAACTTTAAAACATATAAAATCAAATTAAAATTTGGTTGCCGGGGGTAACGATGCACTCCAGTCCCTCCGGCTATTTATCGGAGACTTGGCCTGGAGGGTGGTGCACGGAGCAGTCCTGTGCAATAAATTTTTAAGCCGGTTCACGGGCTCCCAGGCAGCTTGCAATTTCTGCGGTCCGGAAGAGTCCGTGTTCCATGTTTTTATGGAGTGTGCGAGGTTGCAGCCCCTGTTTCATTATTTAAAGGGGCTGGTCCTCAATTTCTGGTTGCACTTCAGTCCCACACTCCTGATCTTTGGGCACCCTGTGCGGAGGGGAGCGGGTAGGTCCGAGGGCCTCCTCGAAGGACTGCTCCTGGGCACGGCCAAGGGGGCCATCAGCCGGTCCAGGCAGCGGGCGGTCGAGGGGGTCATTCAGCCTGACTGCCAGCTTCTTCTGTATCTTGGCGACAAACGCAGGGGGAGGGGTCAAAGTGACCAGCCGGTACCACAGCATAACGGCCACCAGCTGGTTTATGACTAGCGCTTGACCCCTGTAGGACAGCACTCGGAGCAGTCCTATCCAGCGCCCTAGGCGAGCGCCGACCTTGGCCTCCAGCTCTTGCCAATTCGCCGGCCAGGCTTCCTCGTCGGGGTTAAGGTAGACTCCCAGATAGAGGAGATGGGTCGTGCTCCAGGCAAAAGGCCTGAGCTCCTCCGGCAGGGAGTCCACCCGCCACTGACCCACCAGGAGTCCGGAACATTTCTCCCAGTTGATCCTGGCGGAGGATGCGGCCGAGTAAATCTCCTGGCACTCATGCATCCTCCGCAGGTCAGCGGGATCCTCTACCGTGAGGAGCACGTCATCGGCGTAAGCCGAGAGGACGACCTCCACGCCCGGCCCTTGCAGAGCCAGTCCCGTCAACCTCGTCCGCAGGAGGCGCAGGAAAGGCTCCACGCAGATGGCATATAACTGGCCGGACAGGGGGCATCCCTGGCGCACCCCTCTCCTAAAGCGAAGGGGTGCCATCAAGGACCCGTTAACCTTAATCAGACACTCCGCGGCGGCGTACAAAAGTCGGATCCGGGCGACGAAATGAATCCCGAACCAGAAAGCGCGCAGAGTTCCGAACAGATAATCGTGATCCACCCTGTCGAATGCCTTCTCTTGGTCGAGGGATAGGAAGGCGACCGACAGACCAGCCTCCTGGGAGTGATGGATAAGGTCCTGGACCAGATGGATATTATCGTGGATTGTCCGGCCCGGGACCGTGTAGGACTGGTCGGGGTGGATCATGTGGTCCAGCACGGCACCAAGGCGAGCAGACATCACCCTGGCGAAGATTTTGTAATCCGTGCTGAGGAGGGAGACCGGGCGCCAGTTCTTAAGTAGGCGGAGATCGCCCTTCTTAGGCAGCTGGACGATGACTGCCCTGCGTCAAGAGAGGGGCATCTCCCCGATCGCCAGACTTTCTCCCAGGACCCGCGCGTAGTCGCCTCCTAGAATGCCCTGTGGAACTCCACGGTCAGCCCGTCCAGCCTCGGGGCTTTTCCCCTTGAGAGCCGGTTGAGGGCACTGGTCAGCTCCGCCAGGCTTAGCGGAGCTTCCAGATTTTCGGCGCCCTCTGGGCCAACCTTCGGCAGATCCTCCCACAAAACTCTAAACGCTTCCTCGCTGGACGGCTCCGGAGAGAACAGAGCCCCCTAATATTCTCGGGCCCTATTGCTTACGCCCTCCGGATACAAGACGAGAGAGCCGTCATCGGCCACCAGCGTCAAGAGCTGCTTACGTACACCCTGTCTTTTTTCCAGCGAGTAGAAGAAGGGGGAGCCACGGTCCAGATCCCGCAGGAATCGGATCCGCAATCTCACGAACGCGCCTCTGGACCCGACGGACTGCAGGTCCTTCAGCGCGGCCTTCTTCGCTTCGTACATCGTCCGCAGGGCCGGGTCCTGGACGACTTGACCGAGACAGGATTCCAGGTCGAGCACCTCTTTTTCTAGGCGCCCGACCCTGGTCGCCCGCCTCTTGGTCGACCCCCTCGCATACTCTTGACAGAAGACACGGACGTGAGCCTTGCCCACGTCCCACCATAGCCTCAAGGAGGGGAAGCCCCCCTGCTTCCTTCTCCAGTCGGCCCAGAAACGACGGAACGAGTCCTGGAACCGCTTGTCCTCCAGCAGCCGGTTGTTAAAGTGCCAGTACGCGGACCCTGTCCTCGCGCGGAGCGAAGCGAGCTCCGCCCACACCAGGTGGTGGTCCGAACACGGCACCGGCCGCATGGAGGCCGCCGGAACGCAGGAAACGCCCAAGACACGCAAAGGTGGTCGATTCTGGACCATCCTCTTCCAGGCCTCACCCAAGTAAAGGCGCTGGTGTCGGGATGGAGATTTCGCCAGACATCCACCAAGTCGAAGGACCCGACCAGGTCCCTCAACTTCTCGATTGCTGTCATGCTTTGCGGGGCACCGGAATGGTCCCTTTCCTCGAAGGTGCATTTAAAATCCCGCCCAAGGACAATGCCGTCGCCAAAACGGAGCCATGAAGAGCGGACACTTCTTCGATGAAGCGCGTTTGCTGCGGGCCGGGCTGAGGGGCGTACATGTTCACGAGATGGAGCGGCATGTCCCCCAGGCGAACCGTGTTGTGCAGCAAGCGGCCTGGCACGGGCTCCTCGACCCCCAAAATCTCCGGCTGAAAATGCGGGGCCAGCAAGATGGCCACCCCACAAGAAGTAGCAGTGAGGTGGCTCATGCGGACCTCTCCTTGCCATTCCAGGAGTCACGTGGCTTCGTCTCCCGGAACGGTGTGGGTTTCTTGCAGGAAGCACACCGCATATTTCCCCTCCCGCAGGAGCGAAAAATTGTTAAATCTACGGCGTGCCTCTCTGCCGCCGTTGATGTTGAGGCTGGCTATGGTTATCTTCATGACAAAAGCATAGTGCAACCTCTACCTAACCTATTGTGGGGGGGCGAGCGGAGTCTTTTGTTGACCTCCACTCCCTCAGCAACCCAGCGAGGAACGTTTTGAGCCGGCGCAGCTCAAGGCTTTGCGCCTTTGATAAGGGCCCGCCCGCGGCCATGGTTTTAGCGGCAGCGCGGACGGACCTGATGAGCAGCGCCGACTCGGACCATTTTTCCAGGGCCAGATGGGCTTGGTTGTGGCAACTCTGGCTCTGGAACATAAAGTCCCGGAGTTCCTTTACAGGAATGAGGGGGTACTCAGCGGTGGGCACAAGGAGATCCACCGCCTCACTGGCAATGGACTCCAGATCTTCTCCCGCGCCCTCCACTGAGTCCCCGTCCCCCTCCGGGATGTCGCCGCCAGCAGCCAGTCCGTCGACCACACGAGGTACGGCAAACAGCCCGGCCGCTCCATCCGGCTCTGGCTCTGCCCCGATCCCACCCCCAGGATCGTCGGCAGAGGAGTCCCCACTGGGCTCTTTTCGTTGTGGTGCTGGGTTGGGAAGCGGCAGCTGAAGGGGGTTCCTCCTCCAGCCCAGGCACCGGGGAACACGGAAAGACCTGGTCGAAGAAATGCTCCAGGTCCTCCAAGTCGCCCAGCTCCAAAGTTGGGGGCGACGGTTGGTGTTTTTCCCCCTCCCCGCCGCCACCTCCCGGCCCAGCGTGTGCCGGTTCTTTAAAATTGTTTTAATTTTCTATTTCTGCCGGATTGAGCAAGTCCCGGGGGATGTTGATTGTTGGCTGGGCAGGCTCAGGTTCGGCCTTTTCGGCCCCGCCCGCCTCAATCCCCGGGACGCTCGACCCGGCGGCAACGCATTCCTCCGCCGGCCCCACGACAGGCAGATCTTCCTCGCCATCCCCGGGAGGCAGAGGCTGAGCAGCCTCGACTGTCTGACCCTCCCCGGGGACAGATTCCCCCCCGCCTACGGCGCGGTTTGGGGGCGCTGGTGGGGGACATGGGACACGTGGCGGGCACCGACTCCTCCGCGGAGAGATGTTGTTCCCCCTCCGCCTCATTTTTTTTTTAAATTTTTTTTATTTTTTTTTATTTTATTTTATTTAAATAAATAAATTCGTAGCCAATCGTTTCCAATTCTTTGTCAAGTCACAAACGCCAGAGGTCACCCTGCACCAGTCAAGGATCACTCTGCGCCAATGCTCTTAGCCAAAAGGCCTAGAGCCACTGCACCGTTCCTGGAAGTACTGCAATACCAGGTTCGTGCCATGGAGGTGGATGGGTCAGGTCCCCCACACACCTCCGTGGAGGTGAATGGGTCAAGCCATCCCACCCACCTCCTGTTTACAAAAATGTAAGCATATACCTTCCTGACCAGGGAGAAACCACCCGGAGGTCATGGTGGCTGGTCAGGTTAGTTATGCAGATCTTAGCCAAAAGGCCTCATTGGAGCGGCGCCTCCTTTTATGTCTGGGGGGGCGCGGAGGCAGGGAGACCTCCATGTCTGCCGAGGCCTCCCGTTCCGCTCCCCCCTTTTGTTTTTCTTGCCCGAGCCCTCGACCAATACCGCAGAGGGGCTCAGACAAAAAGCTGGCGGCGGAAGGAGAACACGTGACGCAGGCTGGTCTCCCTGAGGCCGAGAAGTATCGGGTTAATCCCCGACCTTACCTCCCCCAGTTGATGTAGGTGGGGGAGCAGGAGCTCAGCGGGAACAAAGGGCGGGGCGTTTGAGAGAATGACCCTCTGCGCGGTGGTCTCGAGAGGGTCCACCGGCAGGAACGTCCCGCCCACCGTGAGCCCCTTTTCAAGGGCCATGGACACCGCCCGCTCCGACCCCAGGAAGAACACAGCCTTCCCAGACATTTTGGAGGCTGCGACAATGGCCGAGGGGCCGACTACCCCAGCCATCGCCTGCACGCACTCCTCGATGGTCATTATGGAGTGAGTGTAGCTCTTGACCCCATGCTTTTTGGTTATTAATCTGAACGGTGGCAGGGCAGCAAGAGGCGCCGTGGATGTGGACGCCGCCTGCGCATATGTCTTTGTTGGCCCTGCCACCGGTGTGGATGGGGTCGCCATCACGGGGTCCCTTTAAGAGCCACACTCACCCCAAAGTCACAGGCCTTAATAGCCTTAATTGGCCTCGTTAATGTGTGAGCAGAGGGAACTCTTGGAGAGGCACACCTCTCCCCTAGTTAACGATTGGGGAGGGGCCTTGCTCCCTCTGCTCAGTTGTCTTAATTTTTTTTAAACTAGGAGGAAAGGGCTCTCAGAGAAAGAGGGGAGAGACAGACAGAGAGAGAGGGGGGGTGGGAAAGAGGGAAGCTGCGAGGGCAGGTCTCCCCTCACAGTGCTGGGTGGGTGTTTGTTTGGGTGCACTCCCCAGATGGTGAAACAAAACAAAATCTTTTGGATGGTCTTCGGGTGGGGGGAGAAGATGTCTTCACCTGGGGCAGCTGGAGCAACCCAGGCACAGCACTCCCAACGATGTTAAATAGGGTCTCAACGAGTATTCAGCCAGGTAGCTCCAGCTATCGCAGGCTAGGCAATGGGGGAGGGGTGCTTCAGTGGTGTGTGGGGCCTAGTTGTGGGCAAGGCCCCCGCACACACTTCCACACACACACACACCCCCCCCCGCGATGTTCCGGCCCTCGATCTAATCTTCTTTCCTCCCCCACCAATAAAACAAAGTCTTTAGGGAGTGCACCAGTTCACCCACCTAAAGAGTGATAATGGCTCTCCCTCCTTCCACACTGGATGTTGTTCCACAGGTTGTTGTTTTTTTCCCCCTCTCTCTCCAACTCTCTGTTGCAGTATTAAAGCTGTTGTGATTCTGCTCGCCTCCTCTCTCTCTGGATGGTGATATGATGTAGTAAGTCCCTTTCTCCTCTTCCTGGGGTGTTCCAACAGGGTTTTCCAGTCCCACAGGCAGGAGCAAAAGCAGGAGCTCCTTCCCTCACTGCACCAAGCTCCAAATGATTAGGCAACAGCTCTACAACTCTTTTAGAGTAAACAAAATAAACATTAGATCAAGTGCCCCCCCGATCTGGGGGACACTCCAAACATTTCCCAAGGCCCTTTTTTTTTTGTATTTTTGTAGCTTTTTTTGTGTTTTTTTGGGGGCTCTAAAACCATAATTTACAAGTGCCACAGCTCTACAACTCTTTTGGGGGGGGGGACAAAATAAACATTAGATCAAGTGGCCCCCGATCTGGGGGACACTCCAGACACTTATAGTTGCCCTCTTTTTTTTTGTTATTTTTTGGGGGGTTTTTGTGTGTTTTTTTTCTTTTGTGCTTTTTTTTGGGGGGCTCTAAAACCATAATTTACAAGTGCCATAGCTCTACACACCTGTGAGCATACTCACAGGTGCATACATTAGAGGTCAATTTGTAGGAATAAATATTTGAGGCTTAGTTCATGAAGCTGAGCACCATGTGCTCAGAGGGCAGGTTATTGTGCACCAGCAGCTATTACAGAGCTACTAGTTGCCCTTAAAGCTGCCTTGCAACTGTGGGGGGAGCGGGGGGGGTGGGGGGTGGATAGTGGATGTGGGATAATGGGGGGTGGTTAGTGGGGTGGAGCGTGGTGGTGGGGTAAAATTGAAGAAAAAAACTGTTCTTTTTAACTTTGGCGGTCTTGCAGAGGAAGGTAGATCTTTTTGAGATGAGGCCAACCCTGCAACTAAGATCATCATCAGAGCAGTTTGGATGGAGGCATTGGACCATATGAAGTCTGTCTCACCTGTTGTCCAAGCGTGGGAGCAGAGGAGGAAGAAACTTGTTGGTCTACGCAAGGTTTCTAAAGTAAATGGGTTAATTTTGTGGCTTCGTTTGAAAATGACTTGCGACACATTTTAATTGCAGTTCACTGTAAACATTGGGCCCCTTGAAGCCAGTATCCTTTGATTTTCTTTCCTATCTTCTGATTCACTTCTGCACTTTCGTTTTTGGCATTTTATGTGAGATATTTTCTGGCATTTAGTGCCACTGGCTACTTCCATAAGTGGATCTTGCATCCCCCATGACCTGGAGTGCACTATTTTCTGCCAATATAGTATGACAATACATGTCATTAATGTCATTATAGGCAGCAAGAAATAAGTCATGTCGCTTTCTCACTGTACATAGACTTTAGGCTCATTTCTTAAGCTATGCAACAGTTTCAATCTGCTGGCCAGAATTAATTTAAATGCAAAACCATTCTGCAGGCTGGAAAGCTAAAATTGACTCCCAAAGCACAGAAATATAATTTAAACCTCTTTGATGTTACACTGAAACAAAAGGCTGCATTTCCCTTATCGATATTAAATGCTTAGCCAGTTTTTCACAAGCATCATTTGATATGACCTTTGCCATACATTGTGAAATCTGAGATAATTTAGCCCCGTTAGCACTTTAGACTCACTATTTATTGTGTTTTACGTAACAAATTGCACCCTGTGAAGCCTACTGCAGTCAACCTGTCTGATCACTGAGCTCTTGGCTTTACACTTAAGAAATACCCTTCATGACCCTTCTTTTAACCCCTTTCATGCTGTTTCGAACAATAACGAATACAAGTTAAAAATTCTGCACAAACAAACAGACACTGATGACATTGGCCCTGAATTTGCAGTCGGAGGCGTACCTCTGGAATACACCTCCGATCCGCGAAAGATCTGTGAACTTACCTCTTGGCTCCAAAGCTACGGAGAGTTCGTGTTCTGGGCCTCAAGGCGTAAGTCAACGTAAAGGCCCACGGATCCCAGGGATGCAGGCAGTTCAGAAGCATCCGTGGGGCAGGTCCTCCAATGAGAGAGGGCAATTCCATTTCCAAACAGAATCCCTTATCAACCCTACTGAAATCCCCAAATAATTAAACATTTTAGACAACTGTGATAAATATAAATGTTCTGTCATTTAAATTTAATTAAAAGAGCCTTCATTACAGCAAATACAATAAAAGTGTCATTTTTTGAAAAATAATTTTAAACATTTTAATCTGGGCCAATATTTATATAAACTAATTTTAAGTGTTCCTTTTTTATTTTTTAAATGTTTAATTTAAGATTTATAATAACCCTTATGCTGGTGAAAAGCAGGCCCTATGCCTGCTTTTACCAGCCATAAGAGTTTCACGGATAATTGTGAAATGTTCTGGTTGGTTTGGATGATCTGTCAAGACGCACCTGAGTGTATGCTGTCACAGAGACCATAAATTCTGGTCCATTCATTGCTAAATGTTGCTGATATTCAAGGAATAATGCATTGATACAAACTACATTTATGATGGCAGTTGTGTAACAGCAACATTTCACAGCTTCATGTGAAGGGAGGGATTCAAATTCCTGGGACATTAGAACCGATTCTGGGGGAGGTGGGAGCAGTACAAACCGGACAGTCTGCACCTGGGCAGGACCGGAACCAATGTCCTGGTTGCTGGTTAAAGAGGAAATTAACACACTAGTAAGGAAGGATATTAGCTTGGATGATATGGAATCTGTATGGGTGGAGCTGCGGAATACCAAAGGGCAGAAAACGCTAGTGGGAGTTGTGTACAGACCACCAAACAGTAGTAGTGAGGTTAGGGACAGCATCAAACAAGAAATTAGGGATGCGTGCAATAAAGGTACATCAGTTATCATGGGTGACTTTAATCTACATATAGATTGGGCTAACCAAACTGGTAGTAATACAGTGGAGAAGGATTTCCTGGAGTATATTAGGGATGGTTTTCTAGACCAATATGTCGAGGGACTAACTAGAGGGCTGGCCATCCTAGACTGGGTGATGTGTAATGTCTAATTAGCAAATTGTTGTGCTAGGCCCCTTGGGGAAGAGTGACCATAATATGGTAGAATTCTTTATCAAGATGAAGAGTGACACAGTTAATTCAGAGACTAGGGTCCTGAAGGAAAGGTAACTTTGATGGAATGAGATGTGAATTGAATAGAATAGAGTGGCGAATGATACTTAAAGGGTTGACGGTGGATAGGCAATGGCAAACATTTAAAGATCACATGGATGAACTTCAATAATTGTACATCCCTGTCTGGAATAAAAATAAAACCTGGAAGGTGGCTCAACTGTGGCTAACAAGGGAAATTAAGGATAGTGTTAAATCCAAGGAATAGGTATATAAATTGGCAAGAAAAAGCAGCAAATCTGAGGACTGGGAGAAATTTAGAATTCAGCAGAGGAGGTCAAAGGATTTCATTAGGAGGGGGAAAATAGAGTATGAGAGGAAGCTTGCCGGGAACATAAAAACTGACTGCAAAAGCTTTTATAGATATGTGAAGAGAAAAAGATTAGTGAAGACAAATGTAGGTCCCTTGCAGTCAGATTCAGGTGAATTTATAATGGCGAACAAAGAAATGGCAGACCAGTTGAACAATACTTTGGTTCTGTCTTCATGAAGGAAGACACAAATAACCTTCCGGAAATGCTAGGGGACTGAGAATCTAGTGAGAAGGATGAACTGAAGGAAATCCTTATTAGGCAGGAAATTGTGTTGGGGAAATTCATGGAATTGAAGGCCGATAAATCCCCGGGGCCTGATTGTCTGCATCCCAGAGTACATAAGGAAGTGGCCCTAGAAATAGTGGATGCATTGGTGATCATTTTCCAACAGTCTATCGACTCTGGATCAGTTCCTATGGACTGGAGGGTAGCTAATGTAACACCACTTTTTTTAAAAAGGAGAGAGAGAGAAAACGGGTAATTATAGACCGGCTAGCCTGACATCAGTAGTGGGAAAAATGTCGGAATCAATTATTAAAGATGAAATAGCAGCGCATTTGGAAAGCAGTGACAGGATCGGTCCAAGTCAGCATGGATTTATGAAAGGGAAATCATGCTTGACAAATCTTCTGGAATCTTTTGAGGATGTAACTAGTAGAGTGGACAAGCGAGAACCAGTGGATGTGGTGTATTTGGATTTTCAAAAGGCTTTTGACAAGAGATTGGTGTGCAAAATTAAAGCACATGCTATTGGGGGTAATGTACTGACTTGGATAGAGAACTGGTTGGCAGACAGAAAGCAGAGAGTCGGGATAAATGGGTCCTTTTCAGAATGGCAAACAGTGACTAGTGGGGTGCCGCAGGGCTCAGTGCTGGGACCCCAGCTATTTACAATATACATTAATTATTTAGATGAAGGACTTGAGTATAATATCTCCAAGTTTGCAGATGACACTAAGCTGGGTGGTGGTGTGAGCTATGAGGAGGCAGAATATTATCTGAATGGCGGCAGATTAGGAAATCGGGAGGTGCAATGAGACCTGGGTGTCATGGTACATCACTCATTGTAAGTTGGCATGCAGGTACAGCTGGCGGTGAAGAGGGCAAATGGTATGTTGGCCTTCATAGCTAGGGGATTTGAGTATAAGAGCAGGGAGGTCTTACTGCAGTTGTACAGGGCCTTGGTGAGACCTCACCTGGAATATTGTGTTGAGTTTTGGTCTCCTAATCTGAGGAAGGACGTTCTTGCTATTGAGGGAGTGCAGCGAAGATTCAGCAGACCGATTCCCGGGCTGGCTGGACTGACATATGAGGAGAGACTGGATCGACTGGGCCTGATTTTACTGGCGTTTAGAAGGATGAGAGAGGATCTCTTAGAAACATATAAAATTCTGACGGGACTGGACAGGTTAGATGCAGGATGAATGTTCCCGATGTTGGGGAAGTCCAGAACCAAGGGACACAGTCTAAGGATAAGGGGTAAGCCATTTAGGACTGAGTGAGTGAAGAAGTTTCTCCTCATGAGAGTTGTTAACCTGTGGAATTTCCTAGCTCAGAGAGTTGTTGATGCCAGTTCATTCGATATATTCAAGAGGGAGTTAGATATGGCCCTTATGGCTAAAGGGATCAAGGGGTATGGAGAGAAAGCAGGAAAGGAGTACTGAGGTGAATGATCAGCCATGATCTTATTGAATGGTGGTGCAGGCTTGAAGGGCCGAATGGCCTACTCCTGCACCTATTTTCTATGTTTCTGTGTTTGCCAGGCTATCAAATACAGTAAATAAGTGTGCTAACTATATTGATTGTATGTGGCATGAGACCTATTTATTATAGTACCTGAATTCAAAGATTATTTTAATACTGCTGGAAGGATCTGGTTAAACAGGCCACGAGGGTTGGGTTCTACCTTTTAATTCTAGGTATACCTGCAAACTGTTCTGTCTTGACTTTTACTGGGAAAGTGGAGTAAATGGGTAATAATTCAAGATTAACAACAGTATGTAGGGCTTTAATTGTTAACAGCGAACAGTATTTTTCATAAGAGTCCAATGAATTATCAGATTCTGAAATAAATTACTGAAAGCACGTGCTTGGTGGTATGAGTTATTATTTATTGTATTACAGCACATAAGGGCTAATTCTTAATTTGAGTTTTGAATGTTTTATCGATGCAACTATTTGTGCAGCTGTTTGGTGAAATTGGGTTAGTGATGAATGGATTAGCTCGGGTTCAAGGCTCAATTTGCTCAATACCATACCTGCTATAACTTATCAACCACACCATTATGTAAAATGCTTTCAAAGGCTAATGTATCCACTATTAACTTGACATTACAGATTCAAGTATCTAATGCTACACTACAGAATGATCACAGCACTTCAAATATAATTGTATTTGTAAAGCACTTTGAGATGTTTTAACATGATCTGGCTTTATATAAAATACATGTAGTATTATAATAGTTCCTGGTAAATTTCTCTCAGTCTTACACAAACTTTCCCTTTGACAACTTTCTCTTCCAAATGAGAGGTTAGTGCACAAGATAAAAGCTTAAGGGGTTGGGGGTAATATATTAGCATGGATAGTGGATTGGTTAACTAACAGAAAACAGAGAGCCGGGATAAATGGGTCATTTTCCGGTTGGCAAACAATAAATAGTGAGGTGTCGCAGGGATCGGTGCTGGGGCCTCAACTATTTACAATCTATATTAATGACTTTCATGAAGGGCAGAGTGTAATGTAGCCAAGTTTGCTGATGATATAAAGATGCAAAGTGTTGCAGTACAGAGAGACCTGGGGGTTCTTGTGCATGAAACACAAAAAGTTAATATGCAGGTACAGCAAGTAATCAGGAAGGCAAATGGAATGTTGGCTTTTATTACAAGAGTATAAAAGCAGAGACGTCCTGCTGCAACGGTACAGGGTATTGGAGAGAACACATGTGGAGTAATGCATACAATTTTGGTCTCCGTATTTAAGGAAAGATCATCATCATCATCATCATAGGCAGTCCCTCGAAATGAGGATGACTTGCTGCCACGCCAAAAAAGGACGAGTTCACAGGTGTTTCAATGAAGGACCTATTATTCCAGGTCCTGAACTGCATAGTGTAGGGTGGAAGATTTTTTTTTAAACGTGTGGTGGCCGTTGCACACCAACCACCACACGGGCTTGACAGAGCTAGGTCTTGGTCCGGTGGCAAGGATTAACCAAGATGACTGGAGACCTGCTCTGCTGCACGGACCTAGTGCGCACACACATCGTAGTGTGGGCTGGCCCGTGCTACCCCTGGGCCCACGCCTTTCCTGGGCCCTGAACTCACGCCTCTCCTGGGCCCCGATCACATCCCTCTATGAGGATATACTTGCATTGGAGGCTGTTTCGAGAAAGTTCACCAGGTTGATTCCGGAGATGAGGGACTTGACAAATGAGGATAGGTTGAGCCTATACACATTGGAGTTCAGAAGAATGAGAGGTGATCTTAAGATAATGAGGGGTCTCGACAAGGTGGATGCGGAGAGGATATTTCCACTCAAAGGGGAAACTAAAACTAGGGGATATAGTCTCAGAATAAGGGGCCGCCCATTTAAAACTGAGATGAGAAATTTCTTCTCTGAGGGTTGTAAATCTCTGAAATTCTCAGCCCCAGAGAGCTGTGGAGGATGGGTCGTTAGATATATTTAAGGTGGAGATAGACAGATTTTTGAGCGATAAGGGTGTAAAAGGTTGTGGGGAGCGGGCAGGGAAGTGGAGCTGAGTCCATGATCAGATCAGCCATGATCTTATTGAATGACGGGGCAGTCTCGAGGGGCCTACTCCTGCTCCTATTTCTTATGTTCTTATGACAAAGATATACCAGAAATCCTATGTACCTTGAAGGTAATTGCCTTTAATGATATTTCCATCCATGCTTCCTTTTTGGATTTCCTGGCTTATTTTGTTAAACTTGCTGACTGCCTCTGATTGGCACTTCATGGCTTCTGGATTGACTGACATTGTAAGCTTCTTAATATTTGCAGCACATTTTTGCAGTAGACTCTTCAAACTGCAAACAGCCCTAATACTTTTTTCAGATAAATACTCAGGCAAAACATCTGATAGTGTCGAAACACATGGATACAAATTCTATAGACTCGATGAATTCACATTGTTTTAGCATTTTCAGTACAGCAGCTGGAATGATTTTGCAGAAAGGAGCAAGAGCCAAGCTTTTAAAGCAAAGTTGGTTCTGTTTTTTTATTCGTTCATGGGATGTGGGTATTGCTGGCAAGGCCAGCATTTATTGCCCATCCCTAATTGCCCTTGAGAAGGTGATGGTGAGCCGCCTTCTTGAACCGCTGCAGTCCGTGTGATGAAGCTACTCCCACAGTGCTGTTAGGGAGGGAGTTCCAGGATTTTAACCCAGCGACGATAAAGGAATGGCGATATACCTCCAAGTCAGGATGGTGTGTGACTTGGAGGGGAACGTGGAGGTGATAGTGTTCCCATGTGCCTGTTACCTTTGTCCTTCTAGGTGATAGAGGTCACAGGTTTGGGAGGTGCTACCGAAGAAACCTTGGCGAATTTTGTGTTTTGGTTTCATTCCAGCCGAATTGAACAGAATGCACGTGAGACTTTCAATTCGCTCCACCCATTTTGTGTTCCAAATATATCAGTTATGAACTTGAGACATAAGTGATTAAGTCAACTGTATGTAATAGAGTGAATATATTTATGTGTGTGTTTGCAGATAGTGGCAGAGTATATATTGGCAATCAAAACTCCATAGTACAGACATAGCATATTTCCTCCTGTGATCCTAGCTTCTTAAAATCGTACTCTGACATTATTACCTACTGATCCGTAAAGGAATGTGACAATCGTGGCCTCGGGCATGGAGAGGGATGAGCATTTTTAACCATGGGTTATTGCGCTGATGGATTTATTTGTTTTCGTTTCCAAAATAAAATGAGACTAACTGGTCGTGTGATTTAGAGACGAGAAAATGAAAGATTTTGTACATGTGTTAAAATGCTCTTTGAAGGTTTATTTGATCCTGAGGCTACTTGCCTATAAATTGTATTTTTGAGTCTTTCTTAGCGAGTCATGAAAATAAATACAAATAATCTTTTTTTTTAAATGTTCATTCTAACACTGTGGAAGATTTGAGGTTTAGAAGGGGCATTAACTGGAGCCAATATAGAATATTATAGTGAAGGACAGCAGTAACCACAGTATACAATGGTTTTTCCCTGCAGTATTTTCAGTTCTGTAAGTTATCTATATGCCAAATAATAATAAAAAATGCGCAATGAAGATTTATTTGCTGTTATAAGCTGCATTGTTCATCCCAGAAGATGACAAGCATGAAAAATTATTCTTGCATACCTTTGGTCTACGTCTGAGTTGAACAGAATCGACTCTCTGTCCTTCATTCACCTGATTCAAAAAATTGGATTCTAAACAATATATGATCCCCTACTAACAACATTACTAATATTGAAGAGACCATAGACAGCCAAGTAAAATCCCCCCCACAGTTAACAATATAATGTCATGTTAGTACATGAGGGAGAAAGGAATAGAAGGATTGATAGATTGAGTTGAAGTAAGGTGGGCGGAGGTTCGTGTGGAACAGAAACACCAGAAAAGACCTGTTGGGCCGAATGGCCTGTTTCTTTGCTGTAACATTTTTGGTAATTCTAAATAAGAATATCCTTCAATACTTTGTTTCTGCTTTTGGTTGATAGCAAATCTCTCATGATTCCATTCTGCACCATCTTAATCTCCAGTTATTCTGTTTCAATATTATTTCTATTTTCTGACCTATTTATTATTTATAATCATTTCTGTTTATAGCCAGAATATAAATGGGATACATGTCAGGACCAGTTCCATTTGCTTTGAACAGGAGATCTCAGTGTTATAATGTACTCACAACTTAGTTCTTTTTACATTACTTGGTTATTGACCAATTACATGTTGTATCCAATGGATCCCTGATGTGTATTGTCAAGATAAACAGTTGATTGGGCAAAACTAAAAGAAAGAAAACACTTATGTTTATATAGTGCCTTTTATGACCTCAGGATGTCCCAAAATACGTTATAGCATTGAAGTACTTTTGAAGTGTAGTCACTATTGTAATGTAGTCAATATATATACACCAAGGGCTCAATTTTCCCCAAAGCTTTTTTTTGGCGTACTTGAAGAGTTACACCTGTTTTTTGGGGGCCCAAGAACACCAAAAACAATGTTCTAAGTTTCCCCGTTGGATTTTTTCATTTTGGTGTGACCTAACCTGTCCTTTAGTTTTGGGGATGGAGCCTTGATCTGCACCAAAAAGATTGGGTTGCCACGGTAACCAGGGACACAATGCGAGCTGAAGCTGCAAAGTGAAACATACAGCCAGCTCCCAACACGTTAAAACACATTGCATCAATTTAAAAACACATTAAATACATTGCATCAACTTAAAAACACATTAAAATATATTGCAGCAACTTACCCCCAATTATTAAAGCCGGTCCTGCTCCCCGCCCCTAGCCCTGGTCGAAGGGCTTATCTGTGCGCTCTCCCGTCCCTAGCCCAGGGCTTGCTGGTGCACTCCCCCGCCCCTAGTCCTGGCTAAAGGGCATGCCGGTGCATTCTCCCGCCCCGTGCCCTGGCCGAGTGGTCCCCCGGTATGCTCCCTAGCCCAGGCTGACTGGCCTCCCAGTCCCGCTCCCCCGCCCCTATCCCAGGCCGAATGGCCTTCTCCCTCCCAGTCCCCGCACTTAACTACACCCGAAAAGCAGCCTGCTCCAAAAAAACGGCGCAAATCACTGTGGAAAATTGAGCCCCAAGATTTACATATAATATGATTGGCTACAATGATACAAAGGAATCAGGACCTTGTAAAATACCTGAAAGTACCTCAGTTCCTCAACCCTAGCTTTGAATTGTTAGCAGTTTTTATTGAGGAAAGGCAATTCATGATCGTCCAGCATTTTCAGGAAGTAAATCATTTTAAAAACATTGAAAGGCCAGCCCCTGAGTTAAAACAAAATAAGGAAAACAAAAGATAAAAATCATGCTGTATACTAATGTTAACAGATTATTAAAATCCAATAAACATGCACTAATCCCCAGTAGTCTTGAATTCTAAGCACTTAATTTAAATTCCCCTACTGGCTAGAGTAAATGTACATTCAGCTTCTTTTCTGGATTGAGGTCGTCTCAACTTGATTATGTTGTGTCATTGCTCTCAACTAAGAGTGGATTCTAATTTGATGCACAGGTGAAGCCACAGGGGATCTCCTTTAATGTTATGGAAAAGCTAAGAAAGGAAATAAAAGATGTAAAAGAAGAAATGTGAGAGGGACGGAACACGCTAAGTTGAAAATAATATAGAGATGTGAGGAAGACTAAAAAGGCAATTAGATATTCATGATCTTTTGCTTTGCCACTCCAGGGACTTGAGCACATAATTCTAGGCTGACACTCCAATACAGAACTGAGGGGGTGCTGCACTGTCGGAGGTGTCATTTTTCGGATGAGACGTCAAACCGAGGCCCCGTCAGCCCTCTCAGGTGGCTGTAAAAGATCCCATGGCACTATTTCGAAGATCAGGGGAGTTATCCCCAGTGTCCTGGCTAATATTTATCCCTCAATCAATATAACAAAAACAGTTTATCTGGTCATTATCAAATTGCTGTTTGTGGGAGCTTACTGTGCGCAAATTGACTGCTGCATGTACCACATTCCAACAGTGACTACACTCCAAAAGTAATTCATTGGCTGTAAAGTGTTTTGAGATGTCCGGTGGTCGTGAAAGATGCTATATAAATGTAAGTCTTTCTTTCCTTCTTTCTTTGCATACAAATACTGCTTGTTAACTACTGCACTTGTCTACCTATTCATTCTATCAATCTTAGATTTTACTTCAATCACCAAAACTCAAGGAGCTATTTTATTTCTGCTCAGCTGTTCAAGTTCATAATGAGTTATTGACAAATGAATTGAAGATAAATCTTTAGGTAATATTTATTGATTACATGTTTTGTATAGTTCAGCATATAAACTTTCTAAAATACAGCACTCTATTTTTGTCAGCTACATATTGTCTCAGCTTCAAAGCATCAGAGAAGATGAGCATGTCAGTCCCCCATTCTAGTAAATTCAAAATAATTACCATACTGCTGTGGGAAAGAACCCAGGCGAGATCAGAAACCCTTTTATTGTAGAGGGAAGGTAGCTACAGCTGCTCGCAAGCCATTTGCATGCATCCTGACACCCAACTCAAAGAGGCGTTTGCAGAGACCAAAGAACAGGAACAATCCTCTTCCCCCACACCGCCCCACCAAGGACTCTCAGCAATAGGTAATGTGTGACCTGGAGAGAAACGAGAGTGTCTTAATACCGTCCCAACAATTATAGAATAAATATTGAAGTATCAATTAGAAAGCAAACAAAAGAATTATTATTCTAATCAGCTTATGATGTTATTAGAATTGTTCAGCTGAATTGCTGCCTTATAACTTTTCCAAATGTTTATTATTCTGTATAATAATAATTCTCATCCATGCCTTTCCTACCTCTAGACTTGACTGTTCCACCACACTCCTGGCTGGCCTCCCACATTCTACCTTATGTAAACTTGAGGCAATCCAAAACTTGGCTGTCCGTGTCCTAACTCGCACCAAGTCCTGTTCACCCATCATCCCTTTGCTCGCTGACCTCCATTGGCTCCCAGTTAAGCAGCGCCTCGATTTCAAAATTCTCATCCTTATTTTCAAATCCCTTCGTGGTCTCGCCCCTCGCTATCTCTGTAATCTCCTCCAGCCCACAACCACCGCGCCCGCCTCCCCTCCCCCACAAGATATCTGCGCTCCTCAAATTCTGCCCTCTTGAGCATCCATGATTATAATCGTTCAACCATTATTGGCCATGCCTTCAGCTGCCTAGGCCCTAAGCTCTGGAACTCTCTCCCTAAACCTCTCTACCTCTTGTTCCTCCTTTAAGACGCTCCTTAAAACCTACCTCTTTCATCTGCCCTAATTTCATTTTATGTGGCTCAGTGTCAAGTTGTTGTCTTATAACACTCCTGTGAAGCATTTTAGGTTGCATCCTGACTCCTAACTCAAAGAGGCATTTGCAAAGACCTAAGAACAGGAGCAATCCTCTTCCCCCAAACCCCCCCACCAAGGACTCTCAGCAACAGGTAATGTGTGGCCTGGAGAGAAACTAGAGTGACTTATTACTGTCCCAACAATTATAGAATAAATATTGAAGTATCAATTAGAAAAGCGCTACATAAATACAAGTTGTTGTTGTTCCATATAGATTCGGGATGTATACTTTCTCATCCATATCACACTGATGTAAAATGAGTTTCTGGAGGAGAGTAGCATCATTGTCAGAGTAGGTTTGTAGTACTGTGTTAGATTGGTGTCTTTAACAATGGCTTCAGGTCACTCATTCATGAGGATAGTGACAACAACTTTATATGGGCCCAAGTTTGCCCAGGAGTTGCTCCTATTTTTTTGGAGCAAGTAAATTTTTTTGGAGTATCTTAAAAATCACAATTCTGCCCATTTAATTTGCTCCATTCTAAGTGAGTTAGTTAGGTTTCTTTTTCAAAAGGTGGTGTTACCAGCCACTTAAGCCTGCTTTGGCCATTTAAGCAAGTTTAGACAGCTAAAAGTTACTGCAAACTAACTTAGGCCAGCGTATGTGACCACTTGTGTCTGCACAGAAAAACCTTGTGGTGAGCTAAGAAATCAGCGCAGTTAGCCAGAGATAGGGGGGTGGGGGAGGGAAGTGAGAGGACCTTGCCAAGCACCAAACACCATCACAACAACATTAAAGAAGCATAAATTCATTTAAAGCACCAAACACTAAACAAAGCACAAAATAAGCATTCAATAACAAATAAAAAATACAAGGAAGCTGTGAGGAACTGCACCTAGCACCAAGACTTACAAAGCACAAAAAGTAATAAACAATTCATTAACAAATAAAAAATAGAAGGAACCCTGCACCTAAAGCACCAAGACCAAAGTAATAAGCAATCAATCAATCAATAAATAACAAATAAAAAATAGAAGTCCTACCTTAGGGAACGCAGCGGGCTGCCGACGAGGGACCCATTTGGCCAGGACTAGGGGCGGTGTGCTTCGGGCCCCTCCCACACAGCCTGCAGAACGTTGCAGAGATTTGGGCTGTCAGGAGCTACTGCACATGTGCGCACACTCTAGCGCGCATGTGCAGTGCCGGGACCTGGCCCTGCCCCCCACTGGATGTGGTGCGCTACGCCGAGGCCGAAGACGTCCTGAGGAGCGGGGAGAATTCCTCGGTAAGTTTTAGCAGATTTTCTTCAACAAAGTCGGCGCAAGCCGGGCGGGTGGGCGGGGGGTGCAAACTTGGGCCCTATGTAGCCATTACCATGCTTGTGGGAAATTCTTCGGTCGGAGTACATGTGCTGGATGCCCATGGATGGTTTTAGCATCTTCCTAAAGGGGAGCAGTGGCCTCCAGTTGATGCCATGTTTGTGGACAATGATATTGGCTTCATAAGATACCAATTGTGAATGTGTGTTTTGTTACAGTGTGCACATGATCACCATGAATGATTATAGTAGCCTAGTGGATGCTTCTTAACAATACTTTTGTGTAATTTGACAACATCCTTATAGATACTAGCAATGGTATAAAGTAGGCAACATGCTTCTAGATTGTAGCGACGTTTGGAGAAGTTGGCAAAACCATTGTGAATGACGACGAAGAAGGGGATAATGATGGCAGGCTCACAAAATGGACAATTGTAGTAGTTGGCTAGAGGAGGCTATTGACATACTCATGGAATGTGGCAACATTTTTGTTATTTTGACTCAACTTTAAGACATAAGAACATAAGAAATAGGAGCAGGAGTAGGCCATTTGGCCCCTCAAGCCTGCTCCACCATTCAATAAGATCATGGCTGATCTGATCATGGACTCAGCTCCACTTCCCTGCCCACTCCCCATAGCCCTTTACTCCCTTATCGCTCAAAAATCTGTCTATCTCCGCCTTAAATATATTCAGTGACCCAGCCTCCACAGCTCTATGGGGCAGAGAATTCCATAGATTTACAACCCTCTGAGAGAAGAAATTCCTTCTCATCTCAGTTTTAAATGGGCGGCCCCTTATTCTGAGACTGTCCCCCCTAGTTTTAGTTTCCCCGATGTGGAAATATCCTCTTTGCATCCACCTTGTCGAGTCCCCTCGTTATCTTATATGTTTCGATAAGATCACCTCTCATTCTTCTGAACTCCAATGAGTATAGGCCCAAACTACTCAATATTTCTTAATAAGTTAACCCCCTCATCTCCAGAATCAACCGAGTGAACCTTCTCTGAACAGCCTCCAATGCAAGTATATCCTTCCTTACATATGGAGACCAAAACTGCATACAGTACTCTAGGTGTGGCCTCACCAATACCATGTACAGTTGTAGCAGGATGTCTCTGCTTTTATACTCTATCCACCTTGTAATAAAGGCCAACATTCCATTTGCCTTCCTGATTACTTGCTGTCCCTGCATACTTACTTTTTGTGTTTCATGCACAAGGATCCCCAGGTCCCTCTGTACTGCAGCACTTTGCAATTTTTCTCCATTTAAATTAAAGTTTGCTTTTCTATTTTTTCTGCCAAAGTGGATAACCTCACATTTTCCCACATTATACTCCATCTGTCAAATTTTTGCCCACTCACTTAGCCTGTCTATATCCCTTTGCAGATTTGTTGTGTCCTCCTCACAATTTGCTTTCCCACCCATCTTTGAATCATCAGCAAACTTGGTTACATTACACTCGGTCCCTTCATCCAAGTCATTAACGTAGTTTGTAAATAGTTGAGGCCCCAGCACCGATCCCTGCTGGACCCCACTAGTTACTGTTTGCCAACTAAATGACCCATTTATCCCGACTCTTTGTTTTCTGTTAGTTAGCCAATCCTCTATCCATGCTAATATATTACCCCCAACCCCGTGAACTTTTGTCTTGTGCAGTAACCTCTTATGTGGCACCTTATCAAATGCTTTCTGGAACTCCAAATACACCACATCCATTGGTTGCCCCTTATCCACGCTGCTTGTTACATCCTCAAAGAACTCCCGCAAATTTGTCAAACATGATTTCCCTTTCATAAAACCATGCTGACTCTGCTTGATTAAATTATGTTTTTCCAAATGTCCAGAAACCTGTTTACTTTTTTGTTACCTTCATCTTTAATTGTCTACACTTTTAAAAGCATCAGAACTCAGGATATCAGAGTTAAAACCAATCACTTGCATGAAACAATGAGATCAGTTTAGAAAAAATAAACTCAAACTCATTTCCTATTGGCCCCCTCTTTCTGGAGAGCAAGAACAGCTGCATGTCATCTGGAAGTATTCCAACTACTTTTTCAAAATTCACTTTCATTTTGATGTCAATTACATTCACATGTTACATCTACCATTTAGTGCTAAAGGCTAAGGGGGAAGACATTCACATCGTTTGCGCCTCCAGTGGGCGTTTATAGAGCACAAAAGATTTCTCTCCCGGGGCTGCTACCACCTCCCGCGAAATCGCATGGGAGTTAGCGGAGACGAAAACTGGCAGTGTGAGCGAGGGGCCATTCGGCCCCAGGGTTGCAGCAGGGCCTGGAACGGGGCCCTTTCAGCCCGGGATTGCAGCGGGAGCGGGGGCCATTCGGCCCCAGGGTTACAGCGGGGCCTGGAACGGGGTCCTTTCAGCCCGGGATTGCAGCGGGAGCAGGGGCCATTCGGCCCCAGGGTTGCAGCGGGGCCTGGAACGGGGTCCTTTCAGCCTGGGATTGCAGCGGGAGCGGGGGCCATTCGGCCCCAGGGTTGCAGCAGGGCCTGGAACGGGGTCCTTTCAGCCCGGGATTGCAGCGGGAGCGGGGGCCATTCGGCCCCAGGGTTGCAGCAGGGCCTGGAACGGGGTCCTTTCAGCCCGGGATTGCAGCGGGAGCGGGGGCCAAACACCAGAACAAGTAAGTAATCTTTAATATAAAGAGATGCAAGGAACATGATCATTATAAACTATCTTTATGAACAAGACTAAACTGCAAAGAAACAGCTCCGATACAGACTTGAGCGCTGATTAGTTAGCTTAACGTAGGGTTTTTCTGATTGGTGTTTAAGGCCACTCTGCGCCATCCTTAAAAAAAAGTTGGGGAAAATCGCTTAACTCACCAAAAACGGCGCAGAAATCAGTTTTCACCCAGAAAATCTGGCGTACAAAAAATCCAACGCTGACAGTTGCCACCAGCATATAAACTCTGAGGAAAGTTGCAAAATCAAGATTGCTCAAAAGAAAATCAGTGGACGCCAAAAAAACAGTGCCCACTGGTGGCGAAAATTAAGCCCGCAGTACTGCTACTTTGAAGTTAGTCTTTATTAAAAATTGTGTTGTCTGAACTGATTTCCTGAAACTATTGTGAAGTAAATAAACCATGACCTTTGAAGCAGAAGTCGCAATTTATTGTTGTTTAAGAACATGTGGCAGCAGCGGCTGAAGTGATCATTTTGCATTGACCATGGTATTGACATGGCATGCATTATTGTCCTCCGCTCTACCAGCAATACTATTGTATTAACATTACTGGAGATTCATGCTTCAAATAGCAGGAGACAAATTGAACTATAGCGAGTACTATGAAAAGCAGGATGATGCCAATGTACTTCAGGCATCTTTCATTACATGCGCATTGTGTGTTACTTATAAAATTTATTTTCATATTGCCAGCACACTTAGTAGTAAGATTTTGTAGGATCTGTGCTTTTGTTGTGGGAAACATTTTGTTGCATGCTGCAAGAAAGTCAAATATTTTGTTAACTTCTCTGCCTTTTGGCATAATTAGAAAACATCACTTTTCCCAGGAAAGTTCTATTCATTTTTAATTCTAATGACTGCGTTTTATTCTATTAGACTCTGTTGGCTGAATCCTTGGTAAAATCTTATTCCTGTATGCACTACATTTTTCATTTTGTTTTGCTTCAGGTTTAAGTCTACATCTTGTCTCCATTCATGTCTCTTTCACACACTTGGGTCTGTTCTGGTCCATTCTATAGTTTGCTCTGTAATAAAAATAATTTTTTATTTTTGCCTGAAATCTTTTTCTAATTCTCAAATCTGATATGCTTTTAAGATTTCACAAAATGAGGTGCATATAAGTTTTATTTCTATTTACAGATGTTCATGAACACCACCACAGAAATGGCCGAAATTTCAGTTACACAAAAAGTTATTTTATTTTTTGGAGCTATCATATGAGGGGAATTTACCTAAAATATGGGCGTAGCCTGAATATTGGTCATTATTTCACTTGCTTGGAATCCATGTGAAAAATTGTAGTCTAGGCATTAAGGTTATTTTGAGGCATATTAATTCCAAGTTCACAAAATGTGAGATAGGTTAAGAACAGCATTTTAGCCAATTATTTTGAATGGAGTAGATCCAATTAATTTCAATATAGCTGCTAATCCTGAATGTTGTTACATTCTCACTCTCTGCTAAAGAGAGAGTGAGAGAGGCAACCAAATGCCTACATCTGTAACATGGCATGAACCTTGAGAGTACAGAAATGATAATGCACAAAATTAAAATGGTTTGATCAACCCTAAATAATGAGCTCAGAACTGTAATGTGTTCGTTCCCAACCATCTGGTGTTGTTATAAGTACTATTTTAAGCGTATTACTCTATACTTTATAAATCTATGAATGCTTGATCTCAAAATTTCAATTACCTTATTGATATTGAGGAATAAATAGATCATCTAATCATAAATAAAAAAATCTTCTAACAGGTGCAGTCACTGAGGTAGACTTTGAGAAACGCTTTGAAGGTTGAGAGGGATGAAGAAAGGCAGAGGAGTTTAGGGAGAGAGTTTGAGTATGGAGTCAAGATGGCTGAATGTTGGTAAGTGTAAGGTAATTGAAAACACAGTATACCAGAGTTGAACGAAGAGCGGATGCGAGCAAGGATATTGGACTGGAGGAAGTTTGAAACATTGGCATGATTTTTAAGTTGATGCACATGATGTATTATATATTATGCTCATATGCATTGAAGAGATTATTGATGCAGTGCACCAGAAAACTGGTAAACTCTACTATTTATACAAAAATGTGGAAAAATAGGAGTCAGCAACAATTCTACACAATTACTATCTACCCTAGATGGTTTAGTATTGCTAACATGTGATTGCTGACTTTCAATCTGATGGCAGCATGCCAACCAAAAGGGGTTCATTTTTTCAAAATGGAGATGGCCTGTCATACCCAGAAAATAATTCTGTTGATAAATCTGCAATACCAAAGATAAGTACATGACTCCATCAATTTTTGTCTGTTAAATTATCCTAGGTTGTTTTGACTCTCTCACTCTCTCTTAAGCAGAGAGTGAGAATGTAACAACATTCAGGATTAGCAGCTATATTAAAATTAATTGGATAAACAACTGGAAGACCTTTAAGTGATTGTGATTATAATTAACAAAGATGGCTTATGATTCCAGTGCACATTAATGGATGTCAGAAAACACAGATACAACCACACACTCAAAGTGATTGAATGTAGTGTGAACAAAATGTTTTGTGTTCTTTCACACTAATTCCAGTGTGTAGATCACCTGAGTGAGAATGAGGAGATTTTGCAGTAAGAGCCTTTCAAAGTCTGTACCTTTTAGTGCTGCATGCCACATAGCATCACCATCCATTAGTACATCTAGCTCAAGATCAGTTGGGTATAGTACTATGTTATGGCTATGGATGTTGAGAACTACAGTCATCTTCACCAGTGCAAGATGAGCCAATATTGATGTGGGAGATTCACATGTGCTGTAGAATAGTATCTTAGGGCTAGAATTTCCACTTCACATCGCCCATCTATGGCCCATTTATGGCCCAAAACGGACCTCTATCGCCCATTTTGAGCAAAAAGTGGAAACTAGGCCCAAAATATTGCCGGAAAAACAGGTGCCTAAGTTTCCACTTTGATCGGCGAGATGATCGCCCAAATGATAGCCCATACAAGGCCCATCCCAAGTTTCAGCACCTAGCATGCACTTCACTGGGCTGATGCAAGGCCCAAAAGAGTGCTGAGAAATAGTTGCTTTTTCTGGGCCTAAGAGAAGGATAATGGGCATTACGGACGCCACTTTTAACTTCAGAGGAAGGGTGGAAGATTAGCTGTGGGTTATTTAGAGAGTTAATGTAAAGATAATTGTACTCAGAATATTGGGACAGGGAATATAAATAGGTATTTTGGAAAAAAGCTTTTATATATTGGAAGTTATTTTGTAAATAGCTTTTACATAGTGAAGTTATTTACTGATATTGGGGGGGCCTAACAAACTGACTGGAATGCAGCGTAGAGAGTGCAGAGCACAGTGATTAGATATTGTTGAGAGATTATTAAAATTAGTGAAAGTAATTATTGATAGTGATTATGGGTCCTATGCTTTCCCTGCCTTTAATTGCAACTGCTCACACACTGGCCTATCATCCAAATTTATGCTTAGTTTAAATAAAGTTTAAAGTTAAAGTACTGGTATAGTAAAAAAATAAACAAATATGGATTAACAACTAAGTTGCTAACTAATGTAACTAAGAGAAGACACATAAAAATTTGTTGAATTAAATAATTTTTTTTTAGTAACAAAGATATAAAAATGAATTTTTAATAAACTTTCTAACTGTACCTCCCTCCAACCCCCCCGCCTCCCGCACCAACTCACCCTTCCCTCAAATCCCCAAAATGTTAACAATTAACAAAATAACAACAATTGAACTTTGAACATTTAAGATTGAACATTGAACGAATAAACTTTTGGAAACACTTCCCCCCCCCTCTCTACCTGCGGCCACGGTTCCCTCCAGGTCAAGTCCCACCCTGTGTTCATACCCCACCCGCCCGTTTTGGTCTACGCAGACCAACACCAAGGCGTCATGCAGTGTGTGATGGCAAGACTTCCTGCCGTGGTGGAGGTGACGGAGCGGAAGCAGAAGCCTGAGGCTCCACTTCTAAGTCAGGAGGAACTGTGTCCTCCATACTCGCTTGCGTGCTCGGGGTCTCGCTACGAGCAGACACGACATCTTGGGGTGCAGCGCCGTGTCCAGCCAGCAACGCATGCTGTAAGGCATTGGTTGCGACTGTCTGCTGCCGAATGGCTTCCAATGTCTCCCTTGCAATCTGTGCTAGCTCAAAAGACCAGTTGGAGAAGTGCGTGCAGAACTCGCTCCAGGTTGCTGGAAACTGGTTCCAGTTCGCGGAGAATGGCTCCAGTTTGCAGAGAAACCCGCGAAACCCTGGATAAGGTCACGACTGATCGCGACTGTCACCCTGCACAGGGATATCAAGCTCTCAGTCTGGCCCTCCAGACTGGTAGACGATTGCTCACCTTTCTGACTGGACGTCCGTGGGGTCGGCGTTTGCAACATTGCCTCGGCGTCGTCACCTGCACACCGCTTGGTCCCAGTGCATCATCCATCTCAATAGAGATGGCCGCAGGTTGTTCCCTCCCCCACAAAAAAAAATCTCATCATCTTCCTCCTCCACGTCCTCCTCCTCTTCCTCCTGCTCAACTTGAGTAATAGCTTGAGTAATAACTTGAGTAATAACTTCCTCCTGCGAGCCGTTTGAAGGATCAGTAGTTGCGGATGTCTCCGCTAGCTCAACGGACTCAACGGACACTTGACCTTAGAAAGACGAATGAAATTTCTAAACAACTTATAACAATACATATCAGTACATATCAATATTTCAATAACCCAAAACATTGCAATACTTTTCAAAACTCCATTTGCACAAGGGTTCGCCAGGGCTAACATGGCCTCATTCATAGATCAAGAGTACATCAAATTTATAAATGCATAACATTACACGCGTAACTACAATATTTTTTGTATGTATTTAGTAATGTTTGTCACATTGCACAGTTCCCATTACTCACGACACTCAAGGGTGGGTTCGGTCACACCACGGGTCATGACCGAACGGCTTTCAGACCCCACCAAGGCAACCGCAAGCTCCTCGTATGGATTCAACACATGTACCACAGCCGAGCTGCTGCCCATCCTCCTTTGCTCTGCACGCTTGATAGACATCTTCTGTAAATGATAAGATGACATTGCACGGCATAAGCTAATGAACTTGACAATAAACATTTAAGAATGACAGATTTAAATGTTAAATTAATAATTAAAATTGCATTGCATATGAATAATTTTTCATACTATAATATTCAACTTGGTGTTAGGGTGCATAAATTTATTAATAATTTAATTATTTTATATTATAAATAAATGACATTGAAGATTCTAATTAGAATTTATAAACATCATTTAAATAATAAATATGATTTTAAATATAACTTATAAAATGCAACGTACTCTGGCTGCAGCCAGCAGGCTTGTTCCATCTTTTTCGGCACTGGTCTGCAGTCCGCACTTCATTTGATGCCGATGCTACTACATCGGCAATCTCGATCCATATTCTGCGATATGCCCGGGGTGGAGGTTTCCCATGCCCACCCCGTGTCAAATCCTCCCAACTTGTACTTACAACA